>NC_047671.1:12435833-12802500 GCF_011762505.2 Arvicanthis niloticus
GCCCCCAAAATGTAGAGGTGCTCCTACTTCTCCTCCAGGGCAATAACGCACCAGGGGTCAAAACTGTTGTAGGGGTCAGGGCTGGAGAGAGGTGCCAACAAGCAGAGGCTGCCTCCCAGACCCCAGGTTTGGAGTGCAGTCCATGAGTTCTGTAAAGCCCTCACTGGAGGCCTGGCCATGAGCGAGTGTCACACGCTCAGGTCACTATGCCTCAGCCTCTCACCTGTACCATAATGGCCTCTTTAACTGAAGGGGTCTTCAGTGATGACGGGAAAGTGGTCGGCACTGGGCCTGCCACAAGAGAGAGTGCAAAGAAACGGAGGTTTTAATTGTCAGTTCTACTAATGGCTTAGATTCACACGTCCCAGTTGTCCGTTGTCAGCAGTCACCGTGGAGAGCCTGTAAGTCCTCTCTAAGCCTCTTGAAGAGATGAGGAAAGTGATGTCCTAGGGATAGGAGGAATAGTTTCTGCCTTGAAACTCACAGGCTGAGGTACGACCAGAATCCAGGAGGATGTCCTAAACCCTCACACAAGGGCATGGAGTGGATCTGGATGTGCCATCCTCAGCTCCTGTGAGGGATCTGGGAAGGGCAGGTTCTAAGCACCCTTGACTAAGGAGGTCCTGATGTCTGGCCAGGCTCTTGCCTATCTATTTCCCGGGTAGAGAGAGAGGGCTTTGTCCCTGGCAGACACTCAGTCTGACCACTGAAGTCACCTCTTTGCTCTAGGTCTGTCTCCGTAAGTGGGGCAAATCTGTCCTTATGAAACCTTCTAGTTCTGACTTTCTGTGGGTTCAGTTAGCTGTGAACATTGACTGTAAATCTCAGTTAACATGGATCATTTTCAGGATTCCTCCCTTGGCAGAAATAGCCAGGGCACAGAAAGCCATCTGCCACCCCTGTCCTTGTGTGGTGGTTGCCGATTTACCTAAATATGCTGCCTGGCGTGCTTCCACCGCTGCTCCATGACCCCATATCCCACAGATTAGGAATCTAGGCCTCCTGGGGGCCTTCCAGTCAGTCAGAGCTCAGAAAGACAGCACCCAGACAGCTGAGTGTGGAGTGAGCTCCATCCAGGCACCTGCAGGCCAGAGCCCAGAGGAAATGGCCTCAGAAAAGTCAGAAGAGGAAGCTCAAGCTGGTCAGAAGCCTCTGGGCCAGTTCTCGCCTGTCTTTCTCAGCAGAGCCTGTGCTGGTACCTGCAAAATGAGGTCAGGTGGAAGGCCTGCCCAGGGTTTCCTCAGAGCACCTCGTCAGAGTGGCGCACAGGGCTGAAGTGTAGATGTGATTTGTCTGCTCCTCTGCAGAAGACAGAGGTGATTTCACCTTCAGAGGTGAAGTCAGAGTCCTCCCCAGCACATCCACAGAGCAGAGCAGAACAGACTTTTTAAAGATGTCTAAAGAAAGGAGGAAAGAGAGGAAGAAGGAAGAAGGTAGAGAGTGAAAAAAAGCCAGAGAGAGGGCATGCAGGGTAAAGCCTTCTCCACAGACATCCCACAGTTCCACAAAGCAATACAAGTGACCATTAGGCACCATAGCACCTAAGGTGGACATACACAGGCGAAAGCAACTGGAAGGAATTTCAGATGCTGATGACATGTGAACCTATCCGCCTAGGCACAGCTGATTCCCTGACCCCAGACTTGGTGAATCCCTGTGTTTGAAGACGGCAGGTGTACCCTGGGTGTGCCACCTTCACAACAGAAATGCAAGGATGTTGGTGTCAGAGTCCCAGCTCACTGCCATCCACTCGGCTCATGTGACAAGGCGCTTCCCAGCTGACGATTCCTATTCAGGAACACAGTTTAACAAGATTCTGCAGTCTTCGGGGACATAAAGAGGAACTGATCTTTATAAATAACTCCTGATTAAAATGGAGCTGAAAATAGGGAGACAGAACAGGAAGCGAATTGCTAAGCACTTATTGAGTCGATAACATTGGCTTGAAGATCTTAGTGCAAATGACTGGTCTGGTTTATTTCCTTGTTGTCAAAGGTTAAATGCAGGCTGGAACCTAGAGGCACCAAGGCTGTGTGTGTCCAAGAGCTGTTTTAAGGGGCATGGCTCTCAGCTCCTGGACTCTCGGGGATATGCTAACACGGATTTTTATTAGATATCCCTGAAGTCTTTTGAGCTCAGCCAGGTGGTGTGACCAGGACACTCACACTGTTCCCTGAAAGGGATGGCCTCTGAGCTGTGAGATTCTAGATGGTGCTTCATGGCTGAGTTTCCCCATATAAAACTTGGGCAGCCAGAGGTCTGGATGAGACCCGGATCTGTGCTCTATCCTGTTAAATGAATGTCTCCCTGTCTCCCTCCCCAGGACCGAAACAAAAACCCTAAATCCTTAGGGAGTGACAGAGCCATAATGGCAGGGTCAAGGAATCCTTCAGGGAGAAGAACAGGAGCTGAGACACCCGTGGTGGGCCTGGATTTCAGCAGCAATTGCAGGTGCCTGTGTGCACGCGGAGGATACCGCGGCTGTGCATGCGCAGGAAGGTGAAGATCTCTGAGGGCATAGCATGGAAACCCGGCTTGGGCTTGACGTTGTCATAGTAATGGTGCGTGATGAAGAAGCCGGAGGGGTTCATGGGGAAGGCCCAGAAACCGAACAGGTGCACCTCCTCGCAGAGCTCCAGGGCTGCAGTGACCAGGATGAGGCCGGTACTGATGCGCCGTGCGCGCACGCCCAGGCTGAGCCAGTAGCGTGACACGCTGCTCAGGTACTGCGGGTGGAAGAAGTAGACCGGCTGCCGCGACTGGAAGTCGTCTAGCATGTACTTGACTCGGAAGGACACCAGGGTGTTGCGCACGTTGTAGAAGGCTGGCAGCAGCACTGAGGCGTTCTCGTACCTCTGCAGCACGCTGTAGAAGGGCCGCCGCCACTTCTCCAACTTGTGGAACCTGCAGCAAGTGAGCAGCAGTGAGCAGCAGCAAGGCCCGTGGTCCTGGCAGCCCAGCCCTCCTCACCCTACCCCCTCCCCACGCCACCCCACCCCATCCCATCCTCAGCCTCACCCTAACACCCCATACCTCACCCCTCACCTCCCTCCCCCCCTTTGCTCCTTTCTCCTTCCCCACATAAAGCTCCCAGGGCCGCCTAGCCTTGGCTCTTCCGCCTCCCTCCTTTCCCTATGTGTTTATTTATTCATGGAGGGGGCGCACACATGACGCACACATGGCAGAGTGCAAGTGTGGAGGTCAGAGGACAATCTGCCAGAGTCCATTCTTTCCTCCGTCCTGGGGGACCCTGGGGATTGAACTCCGGTCAGAATGGGCAGCAAGAGCCTTTGCCCACTGAGCCTCCTGCCTCCCAGGAGTGTGGCATCTCTCGGTATTTTTTTTTTTTTTTTAATGGGCACAGGAAGAGAGATGATCTGGGCTGAATAACTAGAGTACGGCTACGGGGAGACACCAGTGTTGAACTTAAAGGATAAGGGCAGCCAAGGAAGGCACGGAGGCCTTGGCTGGGAAGTGGAGTCTCGCTTCATCCCCCTGCTCTCTTCCCTAAGACTGGAGTGACCATCGACCCAGCTGCCTGGCATGGCTGGGCCCCTCCTTGGTGTCTTGCCTCCTGCCTACATGTCCTTTCCAGTGACCATCCCTCCATCTGTAGCTCTCTCTGTCCTCTGAAGGCTCCTGGCATCTGATATAATTTAGCCTCTCCTCCCCATCTGTTGTCTCTCTTACCCACCCTCTAGCCAGGCTGACTATGTGCAAGGGTTTCAACACACTAGCTCTGCAGACCTCTCAGGCAGACCCGAAGAAGGGAGCCAGATGAGAACTGAGATCTTAGCATGAGCACCCCTCCAATACCTGGACACTGCCTGCCCTCCCCCAGCACACCTGATGGGTTCCTGACCACCTCTGGGTAGCAACTGCTTAGACCTGTGCTGCCCCGAAGAGATACAATGCAGTCCCCGTGTATGGAAATTAACAAGAAGTGAGGGAAGTTATTGAATATGTCATGTTTTACCCTAAGTATAAAGGTGTTATCACTTTAGCATATGATCGGTGTAAAAAATCAACAAGATGTGTTAAAGCCCTTTGTTTGCATCGCGTCTTTGACACCCAGCGATGAGTTCTGCGTGTAGACAGCTGGCATGTCTCAATCAGGACCAACAATATTCCCAGTGCTTGCAAGTGGCCAGTGGCCACCAGAAGACAGCACCGCTCTAGAAAGTGGATTACTAACTTGTCAATGATGATGCTGGGATTCACGGTGACTACATCTGTCTTCTCTCCCACATCTGTGGTATATATCCCTGAGATGGGAGGCAGGTTGCACCTGCAGAGAAACAGCCTCACATAGTTAGTCGGTCACCTGCAAGTAACTGGGAGGGAGAGAGGAAGGAAAGGATGTGCTTACTGGTCAGAAAGAGGCAGTGAGCACCAGCTTGGCAGGACCTCTGTGGCTGGCTAAGAGACAAAGGTCATTTCTGCTCTGTGTCACAAACAGAAAAGCAAAAACAACAACAAAAACCAAAAAAACAAACAAAAAAAATCCATCCTTAGTTCTCACTCAAACTACAACCATGGAGATATTGAAACCATCATCAAAAACAGGTGCTTGAAAACCATGGTCATCCCTGGACCTCTGTAAGGATATGTAAGCAAGGAGACTCAGGAGCACACATCCCCTTGTCTGAGAACTCAAGACTTCTCTGAGGAAGTAATGACTGAGCTGAGGGAAGGCATTAGCAAAAGTCAGCTGTTAGAAGAACCAACGCCCTGTGGGATAGTCAGAGACGCCATTTGGAAATGCACTGTTGAGGCACAGAACTGCAGAACTGTGTGCAATGTGACCCGCAGAACTCCTCTAAGGTAGGAAGAGTGGGGTCACCAAGGCAACCAAACCTCAACGTCTGAAACTGGGAATGTATGCCTTAATTGTCAGAAGGGACACTTATATTGCACTAAGGATCCAGAGATTGGGGGGAGGGGCGAAATTCTGGATTAATCTGGTGGTTCCAGGGACACCCCAAGAGTCTTTAGAAAGGGAATGTGGTGTGACAAATGTAGGTGTTTGAATGTCATTGGCCCCAGACCCATGGGGAGTGGCACTGTTAGGAGGTGTGGCCTTGTTGGAGGAAGAGTGCTACTGTGGAGGCAGTTTGAGATCGCCTATGTTCAAGCTACACCCAGTATGACACACATTTTCTTTCTCTTGCCTTCGAATCAAGATGTAGAACTCTTCGCACACTGCCATGCTTTCCACCATGACAATAATGGACTAAACCTCTGAAACTGTAATCCAGCCCCAATTAAATGTTTTCATTTTTAAGAGTTGCTGTGGTTGTGGTGTCTCTTCACAGCAATAAAACCCTATGACAACAAGGAAGGCCTGTCAGTCTACTAGTCAGGGTTCTCTAGAAGAGCAGAACTCATAGAATGAATATATGTGTTAGGATGGTTTACAGGCTGTGGTCCATCTAACCTTGGTGAATGGACCCAAGGGAGAACCCAAGAAACACTGTGGCAACTTCATGTAACAATGTTTCTTGGGGTTTCCCCAAATCAGCACCAATTCAGAACCAGTATCTCACAGACCCTGGGAAATCCGATTGTTTCCTTCCCCCAGTGTACAGTCCTTATAAAAGAACTTGGATCCCTCTGGGGAAGGGTAGGAGAAAGAAATACCTAATATAAAACTCTTAGGTATTTTATCAAGGTCCTTCCCCAGGGGAACCTAGACATCCATCTGTTCAAGGGCTTCTGAGTCTGCAAACTGGCTCAAGTCTGGAAATTGATTCACGGGCTGAGATTCCTTTTGCCACAGTCCAATGGAACGTTTCTTTCATTTAGAGAATTTGTCCACTTATACAGACCAAACAAAAATGCAGGAGACCTCTTTCCTATCTGTCTCATGCCTGGAAACACCATGATTGGTTAGCCAATACCAAAGGTCCATTTGAGTCATTTCACCGTAGCAATCGCTTTGCCTGCGCTGCCAACTATGGGCTAGGCCATTATGGCATTGCTTTGTATACGCTGCTCCCATGGAAACGACTAAGATCGCCTGGCCTTTAGTGCGACCACCTGGCCTCTGCTACTTGAGGCTTAATTCAACCCACTGCATTTAGTTCATTTAGCTGAGCAGCGGTGTCTCCCACCCCAAGGTCTGGCACAAGAAGAAGGGCAAGAGTGAGGCTCTTCAAATGTGCTGGTGCCCCTCTCAGCAGTTTGCGTCTCCTGGGCCTTCCCACTGTGGAGGGTTAGGTTCTACACAGTGTATCCACACTAGCATTGCAAGTTCCCTAAGCCTTAAAATCTCTGCATCAACACTAAGCGGGGGATATCAGGCATCTCCAACTTCTTTTCAGTGGGTCATTTTTTGACAAATGCTTCAGCCAACCATTCAAACAAACTTTCCATGCCTTTTTTAAAAAAACTGTGCAAACTTCCATATTAAGCCCAGAATCTCCGATCTGTGAGCCCATATCAGTAAACTCAGCCTGATCCAGTTTTATGTTCCTTCCACCATCATCCCATTCCCTAAAATTCATTTCTAGACACAGTCCCCAGACTTCTGCTTGAATGAATGAGCAAACTCTTCAGTAGTGTGACCCCTCCTCATGGACTTCACTTCCTGTTTGCCCTCTAGGAGCCTGCGTGGCCTTAAGTCTGGTTATAGGTCTGGAGGCAACTATTGGTGGGCCCTGAGGGACATCAGTATTCGGCTGGCATCTCCTTCAAGGAAAGTCACTTCTGGCTTATTGTCACTTAGCAGACAATGAAGGATTAATTTCCTCAAAGGTGGAAAAGGCAGTATTTCAGTGGATGAGGGTGGAAGTACATCTTGTGTTGTGGATTGCCTTGGTGCTGTTTTATTCTGATGCTAATCCTGCCTGCAACGAGAAGAAGCGGATCATGGATCAGGTACTCAGGTGATTCCATGAGAATCTGCTCCCCAGTTTAACTGAAAAATAAAGGCTAGATCAGGCAGTGGGAGGGAAAGGCATGGCTGGAAGCTTTAGAGAATGAGAGGAAGGAAAGAGGAGGTGACATGGAGGATGGAGGGAGAAAAAGATGAAGAAGAAACTGAAGATGGAGCAGAAGAACCACATGGCCTGGAAGAGCTGCAGTAGCAAGGGATCTCACTACTAGAGTAGTGTAGTGGTGAATCTGCCCAGTCTAGGCATGCAGCTTACAAATATTATAACTGATTGTGTGTTCTTTACATGGACATATTGGGGCTGGAGATTTACTGATGTAAATCTGGCTGGTATAAACATAAGTCTCTAGTGTTTTTCTTTCATGGGGCTAGAGGGAGATGAAACCAGAGTGGTTGCTGGCATTCTATAGACCAGTCACAGGAAGCAGAGCCAGACGGCTGCTTGGAGCTAGCTACCGGGGCTGGGAGAGACTGCCATTGCCGGCACCTAGCCAGAGAAAACGTGGGGTTCTTTTAAAATTACATGCCACAATCTTGTGCCCAGGGTAGAGAGACTCCTTCCTCAGGTGAGATAAACCCTTGAGAACCTGAGAGTTCAAAGTTCTCAGCTTCAGTAGGGTCCTCACACCCCTGCTTATACCCCAAGTTACAAGGCCCCATTCTTTACCAACGAATGTCATTCCTTTAACCACTGACTCCCAGGCTGGGACTTGAATTTTCTCTGTAATTCAGCCAACCTTATAAGGATGGTTTTAGTTTGATTTTCCACAACTTGAGCCCTGTGGCTACCAGAGGGAAGGTTCTCTTCCAGAGCACACTTAGAAACCTTTACACTGTTTATGTGCATCTGAGGCAGGTCAATTTTATCAAAGTTCATTGCTGTCCTTCGCTGGATCCTGAGAAGTCACAGTTGACTAAGTTTATTTTTGAGTTCATTCTTTTCCTTTGTCAGTTCATCCAGATGCCAGGAGTAATCACCCAGCATCCATATTTTCCTCTTTTTTTTCCCTACAAACTGTTAAAAAGTTTTGCATACAGAGTCACCAAATATGTTGTCTCTCACAATTGGTAAGTCAAGACAACCAAAAGCATTTGTCTCCTTAAGTCTGTAAAGTAGTTCATAGCGTTTTCAGTAATCTCTGAGCTTCTAGAAGAGGTTTTAGTAACTGTAGGTGTTGGCAAATTTTCCAGAAACTTAAAAAAAAACCTTCAATTTTTGTTGTTCTAGAACCATTTCTGACACCAAAATCTGTATCATTCAGCTTCATATATTATAGGGGAGTTGTATAAAAATATATGGGGTTTGTTAGGGTGGCTTATGGGCTATAGTTTAGCTGGTCCAAAAATGGCTGTCTACCAGTGGAAGGCTGAAGAATCCAGTAGAAGTTCACTCTACAAGGCTGGTTATCTCATCTGGTTTCAGTACATGCCAGAGTCTCCAAGAAGTGGTTTCTAATGCCAGTGAAGGGATGGACTTTCCAGCAAGAGGGAGAGCAAGCAGGCAAGGAGGGTGAGCTTCCTTCTCCTGTGTCCTTTCTACAGGCTGGCAGGAGAAGGTGTGGCCCAGATTAAAGGTGGATCTTCCCACCTCAAAAGATCCATATTAAAAGTGGTCTGTGGACACCAAGCCCTGACACTGTTGGTGTTGCCAAGAGGTGCTTGTTGACAGGAACTCAGTGTGACTGTTCCCTGGGAGGTTCTGCCAGCAGCTGACCAATGCATATGGGATGTTCCCAGCCAACCATGAGACTGAGCTAGGGGACCCCGGTGGGGGAGCTGGTGGAAGGACTGGAAGAGCAGAGGGAGACTGCAACCCAACGGGAAGAACAATGTCTATTGGCTAACCAGACCACCCACTGCTCCCAGAGACTAGACCACCAACCAAGGAGTGTACAGGGAGGGGGTCCATGGCTCCAGATACATAGCTAGCAGAGAATGGCCTTGTCTGACATCAATGGGAGGGGAGGCCCTTGGTCCTGTGGGGTTTAATGCCCCAGCATAGGAGTATACTGGATCGGTGGGTCGGGAGTGGATGAGAGAGAACCCTCAGAGAGGCAGAAGGGAGAGGAAAGAGGGTGGATGGGATGGGGGAGTTGTGGAGGGGTAACTGGGAAGGGGGTAACATTTGAGATGTAAATGAATGGGATGATAATTAATTAATTAATTAATTAATTAAAAGTGAGTCTTCCCACTTCAAATGATTTAACTAAGGGGGAAAAAAACTCACAGGTATGTCCAGTCTCTTGGGTTTTAGTTAATTCTGGATACAGTCAAATTAACAACAAGGAGAGCACGTGTTAGGTGGGTGGAAGGCACGTGACAGTAATCCCAGCAGATGCCCCTCCCAGCAGGTGCCCCTCCAGGTGGCTCTCTTACCGGAAGACAAAGTCAGCACTGTTGATCTCCTTCCCGCAGCCGCTGTTCTTCAAGATGCCGCCATTGCCCACCACAGCACACTTCTTAAACTGAGAGCGGTAGTAGGGCATTTCCTGGAGAGGAACATGCACGGTGTCACCGCCAGTGCCACCCCACCTTCATCTGAAGCTTCATGTCTGCCCACAACCCACCCACCCCACCCACAAAAAAAAAATCCCCTTTATAAGCTCTACAAGGTAGCTTTGTCTGGAACGTGAGAGAAAGAGGAATCCAACTCATAGTTGAGGAGCGAGGAGTGAGAAGGAGAAGCCTGCTGCATTAGGTGACTCTTCCTCCCAGTTCTGAGCCCAAGGAATCTGCAGGATTGCCCTGCCTGCCCCCAGCACCCACCAGCCAACCAATTGCTGAACATCTCACAGGGAGCCATCACCACCGCACTAGCAATTAGGCTCAACCAGGAGCTGTTGTGACCCTCTGTGGAAAGCGTCTGTGACCCACTTTCCCCGTGGGGACAGATTCAGAGGACCAGGACAAGGAAAGCACTGGGGTCTCACAGTCAATAGGGAAGAGGCAGAATGTCGCGCCCCGCTTGTCCAGCAAGGAAGATGCGACAAACCGGATCCTTCTCAACAACCTTTATTGAAAGTGCTCTTTTAGATTTCTTGGGGAGACTGCCTCGAATGCCCAGAACGGGCTGCTTATATACCCCCAGCCCTGGGCGTGGCAAAGCACATGGAGGTGTCCGATTGGTCCATTTGCAATGCCTCATTAGCATACTCATTGGCATACCCCGCCCAGGAGGGGGTGATTGGCCAGGTTCGTGGGACCCTACTGGTACCTCATTTGGATGCCCCATTCAGGAGGGGCTGGAGTCAAATTCCTAAGTGCACTGCGCATGTGCAGTGCACTGGTAGTTCTACCTGAGCCTAAGCAGCCACCATCTTGGATTGCGCCTCAGAGCGGCTGATGCGCAAATGCCAGTCAAAGCGGCAGCACTGTCAGCCACTTTGAGGCGAGGGGCGCTGCTTCCCTCAGCTGGCAGCCGCTTTTCAAAGCAGGCATGGCTGCCGCTTTTCAAAGCAGGCAGCCGCTTTGAGTCAGCGCCGCCTTACTAAGCCGACAGACCTGCGGTGCCTTTAGCCAGCCGTCAGGTCTGCGTCAGGTCGGCTGCTTACAGCAGAACAAGCCACAGTAGTCTTAGGAAAAAGTCATTGGGGTTTCTGATTTTTTCCCCAGGTGCCTCCTAAACACGTGCAAACCAAGAACAGTCTGGAAACAACCACCCAATAACCATAGAATAAGAATCTCTAGGTGGGCAGGAGATTGGAAAGCTGACCTTTTCAAACCCCAGAGACACCTCGATGCCAAGGGAAGCTGCCATGTGCCACGACTGAGGGACTGGGAAATCACAGGCTACATCTGGTCTACCACCTGTTTTTGGATGGCCAGCAAGCTGAAAATAACACTTATATTTTTAAGCTGTCTGAAGCCACTCGAAGAAGATGTGTGAGGTGGTGAAAATTACGTAGACTTCTGACGCCTGTGCCACTAAGATGAGGCCTCCCTCATTAGTTCACACATGATCGTGGCCATTTTCATGCTGGGACCATGGTGGTGAGTAGTGATGGTGCTGGTGACCTGCACAGCTATTTACTACCTGGTCCCTTCCAGAGAAAGGTGTAGAGACCTTGATGTATCTCTTGATCTCAGTAATTCCTGCCCTGGCTTTCCAAGGACCCACCGGCCGGCCCAGGCTACGTGCACGGTACTGTGACTTGCTTAAGATATAGGTTTATCTGCCACCTGCCTCATACTCTGGGTCTTAAAAGACCCACCTAGTGCAGGTGGCTCAACATGGCCTTTTCCAGCACTGTGCTGTCCCTTCCGCTCATTTCTTCAGCCCGAGTCTCGCCAGATCACTCTAGTATCAGCAACTGGACATTCAGAGGGATTCTGGTTGTATCCTGTTTACACCTCCCCTGACCCCCTAAAACATGCAGAGCATGCCATAGCTCCCCTTTCCAGAACGTTTTCATGAATTTGCCCATGCCACCCGCCTTTCTGCTGAAGCCACGCCACCCCTAACATCACAGAACCATCAGAAACAGCCAAAAGTACGGTTTCTGCATCCCCTTCCCAAAGAGCTCAGATTTTGGATCTGTACCAGCTCTCAGCCTCAGTGGTCTAAATGAGTCATGCGTGCGGATATCCTTACTCTGTAGCCCATGAGCAGAGAGCTACGATGTCATCGCTGACCAGCCCACCTGCATACAACGTCTCTGATATTGTAGATGTATCATAAGCAACCAAACCTATACCTGGTCTGAATCCCAGCATCATAAAGACATTACAACTTTAAAGGGAAAAAGGATCACCAATGTGTTACAGTAACAACTGGCCAGGCAAGATGCCCCCCTGCTGGAATAGTAGGGGCAAGTCTGCTATGGAGACAACCAACCATGTTCTGATTGGAACTGAGTTCCACTGTGCAGAAGAGAATTCGTATCTAACCCTACAAACCTGGTCAAAAACCTATGGCTGGGAGGTCCTAGGGCCTAGTTAGGAATCTATGGCTGTTGGTATAGTAAATGTACATGATGTGCCCATCAAATGGCCTTTTAAAATAATCATGTGTATCTCTATAAATAAGGGTTGATGTCAGCTTTGCTCAGAGGAGCTTCTTCTGCAGTGAGCAGTGTGTGTAAACTGCACAGATAACTAGACAAAGGGCTGAGAATAAGTGACCGTTTATGGCCAGCCATAGATGGAACATGCATATCACCTTCTTCAAGACTCGGGGAACATCGTGGAAGGGAGAGCATACACCATGGAGGAGCCATAGGACGGGATGGAGTTTGGTGGGATGCTGTCTTCTGGTCTTCATCAGGGCAAGGCATGATGGTGGCATAATGGTGGCACTCTTGAATGGACCAGTGAACATGCTGTCATGTGGGGATGGACTTATGAGTCCAGCCCTCCCAGAGAATGTATAGGCAGATAGTAGTTGCCAGGTAGGGTGCTCATAGGGGTGGTTGCCCATGCTCCTGTATGTAACCCCATTGAGTTTCTAATGGAGAAAGGATGGGAGGGGACTCGTTGGGAAGGGGAAGAAGGGGAAGGAGCATGGGAAAGGAACAAGAGAGGACGGTGGTGGAGGTGTTGGCAGGAATATGATTAAAATAAATTCATGTGTAAAATGAAGCCATGTGTGAAAATGGCATAATAAAGCCAAACACTACGTATAATTAATAAATGCTAAGCAAAGGCCTTTTTACCAGTGACACCAAGCACCTATCTGATGTGGTTGATGCTCAGGCCTGTCTCTGCCCTGGGCCTGCTTTCTGCTGTCACGTGCTTTATATTACTTTTCTCTTGTGCCTGCCTCAGATGAGGGATCAAGGTGTGATTAATCTCTCTTCTAGATAGCTCTGGAATGTCCTAGACACACAATGGCAGAATTTTAACCTTTGGGTTTTTTTTTTTCCCACAAACCACACAAACCACACAAACCACACAAACCACACAAACCACACAAACCACACAAACCACACAAACCACACAAACCACACAAACCACAGCTAGATGGCATCGTCATGCTCAGACAGGACTCCTGGGGAAACTCAGTGGGTGGGCTACTGTGCTGAAGACCACTGGCTGAACAAGACCAAAGCAGCTGCATGCAGAGAGCAAAGAATGCAGATTTGGGGCACTGCCACAGACCACCCACTCCTCCTAGACCATGTTGGGGATGTACCTTGGGAAACATTTTGAAGATCTCTTGGTCGATGTGATATAAGCCACTGGACTCCACCTCGTACCTAAGGTTCGTCTCCGCTGGGGTGTTCTTCTGGGTGGTGAAGAGAAAGCTGGGGGCGTTGCAGCACCTGGCCAAGGTGGACCTGCTAGGCATGAAGACAGTGCTGACACTGGGAAGAGTATGGGGGCTTCCTTTCCATCCCATTCTCCCATTCACTTCCAATCCACCCCCTCAGCATCTTCCTGGCACCTGAGCTCCTCTATCTCTTCAGGCCTTCCTACTGGGAAACTCTGGCTGCCAAATTTTCATGATGGCTCTTCTCCTTGAAGACTATGGCACAGACTAATCATACACTAACCTTCTCAGACTGGAAGAAAAGGCTGGATACTGGGGCCTGTACCTCTCTAAACCTCACACAGCACTCAGCATGTGCATGTTCAAACGCCCTGTGCCAGCCAAGCCAGTCAGGCCTTGACTGGTGCCCACTCAGCTATGGTGAGACTACCCCCCAGAGCTCCACTGCCCCAGGGCCTGTTCTTCTCCCCTCATTCATCCAGTGACCTAAAACTGGAGCTCTCTGGGGTCTCAACCCCCATGACCAACACTCAACAAAGATTTCTTCTTATCCCACAAAACCAAGGCCTGTATGGTGACCAAAAGTGCAGGCCGTTTCTGTCATTCTGAAGCTGACTTAGGAAGAGGGCATGGCCAGACTGGGGACTCTAGTTGGTACTGGCTGCCTTCCTGCAGAAAGTGAAACAAGACTCCTGAAAGAAGTTTCAGGAATTCAGTATAGAAATAAAGGAGGAAGGGAGGGAGGAGAGGGAGGGGAAGGGAAGGGAAGGGAAGGGAAGGGAAGGGAAGGGAAGGGAAGGGAAGGGAAGGGAAGGGAAGGGAAGGGAAGGGAAGGGAAGGGAAGAAGGAAAGCGAAGAAGGGAAGGGAAGGGAAGGCAGAGATGGAGGGAAAGAGGGAGAGAGGCAGAGAGGGAGGGAAGGAAGGAGGAAGGGAAGAAAGGAGGGAGAGACAGAGGAAGGGAAAAAGGGAAGGAGGGAAGGAGGGAGGGAGGGAAAGAGGGAGAGAGGCAGAGAGGGAGGGAAGGAAGGAGGAAGGGAAGAAAGGAGGGAGAGACAGAGGAAGGGAAAAAGGGAAGGAGGGAAGGAGGGAGGGAGGGAGGGACGGAAGGAGGGAGGGAGGGAGGGACAGAGGGAGGGAGGGAACTTGGTTAGTTAGTCAGTTAGTCAGTTAGTTAGTTGGTTGGTTGGTTAGTTTAAAGAGTCCTGACATTTTTTGTCTCAAACAACCAAAGCAGGGCTACAGCAGGATTAGGCTCCTGGGTGATTTTGCCCCCATCCCCCCCCGCCCCCCCCTGCCATTTTGTAAACTTAATGGGTTCTCACTGTGGCCACAGGCACAGGTCACTGCCTCTGTGCCTTAGAACAGAGCACACACAGTTCCAGTCTGGGTCCCTTCAGGGTCCAGGCAGTCCATAGAGTCCTGTGATGAGCACACAGGTCCTAGAGGAGGTCTGGAATGTTCTCATGAGCTCTGGGGTGGAAATAGGAGTTGGTACTTACTATCCAGAGGCCTGAACTCTGTTTTCTGTTCTGTGGCCCACAGCACTGGGCCCCAGACAAGTGTCTTTCCACTTTGGGCCACAGGTTCCTCATGTATAAAAAGCAGGGTTGTCTCTTCTGTTTCTGACCCTCCACAATTCTGTGACTCCAGCTTGTCAGAGCCAAAAGGTTAAATGTAATTTTTTTTTTTTAATGATTCCACATCTTGCTGAAAAATCTGCCCTGGGAAACCAGCTGGCCGCTCGTCATAGAGTGGTCTTTCTATGGAAGATTGGATTTTAGAACGCGTCTAAGGCTTCCAAAGCAAGGCAGAGGCCTGGCCGCCGAGGTCAGCTCTAATCAGCATCCGGACCTCTTAGCTTTGCTGGGCAGAAGCAGTCTTGTCTGCTGTGGTTTAAATAGATTTAGCCCCCATAGACTCATTTGTTTGAATGCTTGGCCCATGGGGAGTGGTACTATAAGGGGGTTTGGCCTTGTTGGAGGAAGTGTGTCACTGTCGGGGTGGGCTTTGTGGTCTCGATGCTCAAGCTCTGCCCAGTGTGGAAAGAGAGTTTCCTGCTGGAAGCCTTTGGATTAAGACATACAGCTCTCAGCCCCTCCAGCACCATGTCTACCTGGATGCTGTCATGCTTCCCACCAGCATGATAATGGACTGAACCTCTGAAACTGTAAGGCAGCCCCAGTTAAGACATCTACCAACTAGAGAATGGCCCCACATGACACAAGCTGACATGTGACTAACGCTTAAGCCAGCATGGAGACAGCTGCTGTTACAGGGTCCTCTCCTGTGATGGAAATGCCAGTGTCTCCCTCTGGCACTGTACCAAGCTCTCGCCAACCTGGATGGAGGAGCTCTGTTTTTCCAGAAGCTTAAAGTGAGAGCCAAGGGAGGCAGCTGATGGCCCTGGGGGCTTTCTGTTTAGAACATGGCAGGGCCCAATGTCACTTCCTTTCCCCACTCCTAAATCCACTCCACTTCCCTCAACCACAGAGGCTCTCTGTTCCCCACAGACTCACCCCACAGACTCTCTGCCCCTCCCCTCCCCTCTCCTCCACTCCCACATGGAACTCTGTGTTCCTCTTGCTACATCATCTCCTATCATGTCAGCATCGCCTTAGATGGGCTCTCTGTTCCAACTAAGCCTGGTCCGAGTCCTTGCATACCTCACCGCCCTGTTCATGCTGGTTATCTGCTTCCATGTGTTCAAGCCTCTCCTGTCCTGGGGATGTCCAGAGGAAAGAGCATATAGTCCTGCTTCAGAGGGGGCCGAGCCTGGATCTGTTCTCATGCTCCAGCACTTTGCCCAGGCCTACTAGAATTTTCAAGACAGGTGGGTCTCCTCTAACCAGGACCTCTAACTAGGACTCTGCAAGGCTCGATGAGGCTTATGGCACCTGCTCACTGGAACTCATTATATCAAAGAGTTATGTTTCTAAAAATGTGCCGATTCATACTACTGCCCCCACATACCTGTAACCTCAGCACTTGGGAGTTAGAGGTAGCATTGTGAGTTTGAAGCCAGCCTATGGTACATAGTTAGACCCTGTCCAGAGACAAAGAGGAGAAGGGGGAGGAGGAAGAGGAGGAGGAAGAGGAGGAGGAAGAGGAGGAGGAGGAGGAAGAGGAGGAGGAGGAGGAAGAGGAGGAGGAGGAGGAAGAGGAGGAGAGACGAGGAGAGAGGAGAGAAGAGGGGAGGGGAAGGGAAGGAGAAGGAAAGGGGGAGGAGAGGGGAGGAGAGGAGAGGAGAGGAGAGGAGAGGAGAGGAGAGGAGAGGAGAGGAGAGGAGAGGAGAGGAGAGGAGAGGAGAGGAGAGGAGAGGAGAGGAGAGGAGAGGAGACTTCCTGATCTGGAACTACCACAAACTGAAAGAAAGTATTGATAAGGAAAATGCAAACACTTGGTGACACCTACTTTCTACCACCCCCTGTGCAAGACTCCTTCGAGTCAGTGGTTCCTCAGTTCGTTTAAACTTGAACCCGAATGGCTGAAACCCAGTGTAGACACAGTTGCCAGGACCACATCAATTTCTTAGTGTAAGGTCTACCTGCCCTGGAGTGATAGATACCACAGGCTGGCAAAGGAGAAAACCCCAAAGCACGTCATTAACAAAAAAGCGTTTTTGGATGCCTCCTGTCTCTTTGGCTCCCATAGAAGAGCCTGGAAACTCAACCACTGTTAACTGTGGTTAGAGAGCAATTAAGAAACATCAACGGCCAGGCCCAGACATCAGGCAGAAACGTGGGACTCTAAGAAGTGGGATAGAGCCAGTCCCAGGACAGGGAGGTAGTGACAAAGAAATTGTAAGGGCTAGCTATGGAGGGACCTTAGGCAAGCGTCTCACTTGTTGGAACCTTGGTATATATCAGCCTGAGCTAGAAGTTACAGGCCCAACCAGGTTAGGCTGCAGCAAGGACCACAGCCAAGAATGGCAGATACCAGCTGACCACGTGCTGACCTGGCCACTGCTCACATCCCTAAGCCCCTAAGATACAGCTCCAGGCAGATGCCCACTGAGAACTAGGTGTGACAGGATAATGGGCATCTGAAGAGGTGGCAGTGGGGACCCACGAGGAAGGAGGGCAGATGACGACGGCGACAACAACAAGGAGACATACTTGAAGAGGTTGGCTTCTGTGACGTCCATTGCCCATTTGCATATCTGGAGGCTCTTCCACCTTTCGAACAGTTCAGACTGCTTCACCCTGTAGGAGCAGTGAACAGGGTGGAGGAGGAGGTGAGGCTGCACCCACACAGTCCGTATCCGCACATCTCAACTACTTTCACCTCAAGCAAGTCTACTTTCCCACGTGCTCCCCCTCAAAGGCTCACACCATTCTCTCAGAAACCACCGTCTGTAAAGGAAACAAGACCACGTCCGTGTTGGAATGCCTGCCTAGTCCTGTGCTGTACAGAGCACTGGGCTCACAACCATGGCACACCCTCCCCAAGTAGGTCAGGAGGAGAGAGACTTGAAACTCTCTTCTGAACAACTCCAGGCCTTATGATGCTGGCTTTAAATATCTCTGCACCAGGATGTTCTCACGCTCAGGAAAGGGGACAGTGTCTAAACAGGTGATTCTCCCTTACACTGAAGCCCACAAGAGATGATAACTTTACCAATTATAACATCACTGTTACATCGGCCTGAGCTCACTCAGTGCTGAGATGCACAAGGAGTGTCTGGAAGGGATTTGTTGAGTATCACACCTGACTAATGAGTTCCTTGATGAACCAGAGCTCAGATCAAATCTACTTACTGAACGCCTCTACTCGGCCATGTGTGAAAATACAGGAGTAGTAGACACAGCATCTCCCTACTTGCACGGAGATTCCAGGACAACAAGGAAGACGTGTTTCAAAGAAGCACAGACTGCCTTGTCTGGAAGAGGAAGAAAAGCAGAGCCAAGAACTAGGGAAGTGACTGCCACGTGGTTGGCCAGAAGTTTCTCGAAGAGAGAAACCTTGCACAGAATCTTGAAATAACGTGTATGTGAACCACACTGCTATCTGGGGGAAAGTGTAGCCCAATTAGACTGAGTACAAAGGCCCTTCTGCAGGAGCATGCCTGGTAGTCAAAGGAGGCCCCTCTTCCTGTCCAAAGCAAGCCTTCCTTGCAGCTTTCCCAGATCTCCTGCAGCAGCCCCGCCCCGCTCAGCCCACAGGACATCAGAAAATAGATGCCAGCACACGGCAGTACCCTGGCTAACCCACTGCTTCTCTCCCTTACCTCCATGTAATTCACAACCCCCTAGAGCAGGACTGGCAACTGATTCAAACACGTCAGAGAAATTCGGCACTGCCAACGCTCCAGGCCAGGGGCCCAAAGCTTGACTCTACCCAGGATCCAGATCTTATTCTGGGTGTTTCCCTTACCCTTGTCACATCCTGGGCCAAGGTCAAGGCTAGACACCCAGCTTTGAATCCTGGCTCCATCCCAACTTACAATGTGACCTGAGTAAGTCACTGAATCTCTCAGGACACTCAGTTGCTCTCTCTGTCTGTGAGATGGCTCTCCCATACTCAGGCCTGCTCACCTCAAAGATTGTTGGAGAGAGCAAATGGAATCACGTGTATAAAAATTCACTACCTACACTTCACCATAAAGACGAAGGCTGACCCAGATCATCTCTCCTTTCTCTCACAGCACCACCAACATCCCAGAATAAAAACAAACTGTTCAAACCTGCCTGGATAAAAAAGTGTGACAGAGGCAGCTGTCTCTGTGGAAGAACACTCTCAACAGGCCCACAGAATGAGAAGAGGCTGAATCAAGGATTACAAAGTCCCCCCCCCCCCACTTCTCTGACCCCCACTTCCCAAAATTCTAAAACCAGGAGCAGTGGACAGAGGTATGGCCCTAAAAATGAGATTCAATAAATGGCATGAGCCCTCACGGCCGGGGCCAGTACATGCCTATCCTGTGTGAGGTCTTCTCGTGGACCCTTCCCCTCTCCTCAGGACTGAAGAGAAAGCAAAGAAACGAAACCATTCAGTTCAATTCACACCCTGAAACTTCCCCAACAGGATATTTGGCCTCAGATGAAGTGGGGGAATTCAGACCATCTATTCCTTTCTAAAGTTCCCGGTAAAGACAAGAGCATTTTGCTTCTTCATCTCAAACATCTTCCGAGAGAGAATTAGCAGCTTCTAACTGTCCTCAGTTTGAATATGAACAATCAAGAGTAACTGAATATCCCTGGATGGGACAGAAAAAGATAAACTACCAGGTAAAATGACCACAGAGAAAACAGACATTCCTGATGTCCCAAAGATATCTAGTACGATACCACTGCCTTAGGCAAGGATGCTCTAAGGACAAAGCTCTGGAGAAAGTGCATTAGAAGGGCTGGAAGATGATGCTGAGGGATTTTATCAGGATGGAGAAGCAAAAGGCAAAAGAAAGATGATGAAATTAAAAGATGCGCAGACTCTATCTCCAAAAGATACTGGTGGGGAAGCAATTAAAGAAGACACCCAACATACATAGCCACCCTCAGAGAGAGAAGGGGAAAGGAGAGGGGGGAGGAGGAAGAAGGAGGCAGAAGAAATCATTTATGAAGGTACCCAAACCCTTCCCTCTCATCCACTGCTTCCTAGGACTTGACTTGAGAACAGACAGAAGTAAGGAGAAAAGCAAATCAGCTCTGGGTTCTAACCAGAACTGGGTTCTAACCTTAAAGAGCAGAGGTAATGCCAACAGTCTCGTCTTTTGTGGCACAGAGTCTAGAGATACTATAGTTGATGGAAGAAAAAAAAAAAAACAGTTTACTGAGGTAGCCCATCCAAAAAAGACCTGGAACTAAGCAGTGTATTGTAGAGTAGTTTGTTTTATAATGTTAAGATAAAACTCCTGAGGCTGGGCACTTACAAAGGAAAAGGTCTGTTTACTTCAGAGTTTAGAAACTGAAAGTTCCAAGATCAGATGACACCATTACTTCACCCGCTGGCAAGGGTGTCAGAAGCTGTCACTGGGCATGGCAGAAAGCTGAAGATAGTTAGGAGTCAGGTTTAATCGTTTATAGCAACGTATTCCCACCCAAACTCCATGTGTGCGTCCATGCATGTGCATGTATGTGCATGCCTCCTAGTGTGTGTGTGTGTGTGTGTGTGTAGTGTAGTATAGAGTTCCTGTGTATCTGCACACACACATTCAGATTCATAGGCATGTGTGTGTGTGTAGTAAGTATAGTGTAGTGTTCCTGTACACCTGCACACACACATTCAGATTCATAGGTGTGTGTGTGTGTGTGTAGTATAGTGTAGTGTAGTGTTCCTGTGTACCTGCACACACACATTCAGATTCACGGGCATGTGTGTGTGTGTGTGTGTGTGTGTGTGTGTGTGTGTGTGTGTAATGCAGTGTAGTATTCCTGTGTACCTGCACACACACACATTCAGATTCACGGGCATATATATGTGTGCATTTGTGTGGAGACCAGAAGTCATTGTCAGGTGTCTTCCTCAGTGACATTCCACCTTAGTTATAGGGACATGGTCTATCACTGGACCTGGAGCTCACCAATGCAGCTAGCTATCCAGCCAGAGGAGATCCAGAGACCTCCCTGTCTGCCCTCCTGCTCTGAGGCTACATTCCCCCTGAGGATCTGGCTGCCTCCCTCTAGGCCCCACTTCTTAAAGTCCCACCGTCTCTAGCACATGAACTCTTGGGGAGCAACGCACAGCCAAACCACAGCACCCTCAAACTGGGGAAAGGTGAGGAGGGATTTGGTTCTGAAAAAGAAAGGTAGAATCCGCATCTATCAAAGTAGATGTATGAACAAGAGGGAATGTGAGCAAACCCCCAGCAGCGTGAGGGCATCCCTCAGAAGGATAATGGTGCTTACCACAAGAAACAGCTGAGAGTCCGGAGTGGATCTAGGTTGAGAAGGCTGGGGAAGATCTGGACTGCTAGTGCTATACGGTTTTGTGGTTCACCTCATCACTCAGACAGCCTCACTGCCCTCCCTTGTTGCCCCATGTCTTCCAGGGCCTATGATGTCTTCTGGTCTCCACTCTGCCTGCACCCCAATCTCCTCTGCTTTCTCCACCCGTGTGTTCACTGCACAGCACATTCTGAGCCTGTGCAGTGTCTAATCCTGAGACACCTGGGCTCAGGACCTGACTTCACTGAGCCTCCACCTGGCAGAGGACACAGCCTCTTGAAAACCGTTCTGGATCTGAGCTTTGAGGGACATGAAGGAACACCCAGCCCAGAGAGTGTGCCTTTTTTAGGCTGGTGGCCCTGGCTCCAGGCTACTCTGTTTGGCCTCATTGCTGGACTCTGCACAAGTCCAGCTCCGCAAGGATAGGAAAGGAAGTCAGAGAGGTGTGGCCATGAACCAGGAGGTGTGGCCGTGAACCAAAAGGTGTGGCCATAAACAAGGAGGTGTGGCCATGAACCAGGAAATGTGGCCATAAACCACGTGAGGCTGTGAACATGAGCAGCAACTGAAGGTTCTTTTTAAAACAGGCACTCAAAAGACTAGGATCAAACGTAAATAATTTGGACAAGAATCATCAACAGACATGTTATTTTCATGACAAATAACCACAGAAGAATCAGATTCCTCATGCCTCTGACACTGTCAGGAAGCAGGGCACTTTCCATGTGGGCATTTTCTGGCTGACTGATTTTCACCATTGATTTGAGAAATTTTGGATCAAAATTACTCCCTCGGGAATAACACATCTCCCTGTGTTCTCAGACAAAATACCAGCTGACACTCAGTGTGCCCGAAGGGACAGTGCGTGCATCCATCCACAGATTGGATTTGACCTTTTCCCTGTTGTTCAGGTCAGTCCTGCTGTGATCCAGGTCATGGGACTAGGCTGGAGCAGAGCAAAGACTGAGAGTACCCAGATAATCTGGACAGAAGGCAGCCTCTGAGCTCTCCAATATCTCCCATGGAGGAGCCACAGACCCTCAGTTTGGGAATTCAGGAAGGGAGGCACCAGACTTTCTATTCCCTGCTTCCCCACAGACTGACACAACTGATTCCCTGTGAACAGCCCAGTCTTGCCTTGACTCCATTATACTTGCACAACTCAAGTCCCCAGACAGAACAGCAGCCACGGAAGAAACCGTCTATGCAAGACTAAGCCTGAGACCAAAGTAGAACTGCTGTTCATCCCAGAAATCCATCCTGAGGAATGAAACAAGGTATCCCGAAGACAGAGATACGAACTGAGGACAACTGTAGAAAGACCCAAACCTCACCAAAATGAGTCTGCAACCAGGGGCAAGCATGGTGGCAGCCATTGGGCAATCTGAGATTGCCCTTTACTCTCTGCAGTATTTGTCTGTGGATTCAAACCTAAGTATCTTGGTAATTTCTCATCTGGTCTCTAAGTAACAGCTGTAACGGCAACTCTTATTGGCTGAGTTGTGTCTTCCCAGAATTCATATGTGGGAGTCCTAACCTCAGTGTGACAGTATTTGGAGAAAGGATCTTTAAAAGTAGGGGAAAATGAAGCCACTGGGGTGGGGCTTAGTCCACTATGGCAGGCGTACTTATAAGAAGAGAGTAAGACACAAGACATAGACCAAGGGGCAGCTGTGTGAGGATGTGGTGAAAGGATGGCTGTAGCAAGCCAGGAATAGATGACCCCATGACATCTCTTGATCATCCTGCCTCCAGAACTCAGAGGAAATAAGACTCATGTGGGGATGAGGAGATGGTTTAGTGATATAGGCACTTGGTATGCAAGCATGAGGACTGGTGTTCGGATCCCCAGAGCTCACTCAAAGGGCAGGTAGTCAGAGTGGCTTGCCTATAATTCCAGCCCTAGAAAGTTAAGACTCTACAGCAAGTGGACTAGCAAGTCCAGCCATATCATTGAGCTCTGAGTTCCACTGAGAATGCCTGCCTCAATGAATAAGATGGAGGAATGATGGGGGATGATTGTTGACATCAACATCTCACCTCCACATGCATACGCATTAGCCCCCACAAACGGATCCAAAAAATAGATGAAATGAAGTGGCTTGACGATGGCTTCTGTGACGTAGGGATCATCAATGACCTACAAAGACAGCCAGTGTATGTGCTTCATCTGCGCTTCTGTCCAGACACTGAAGTATCTCTGTAGAGATTATGTTTTCTAATTTAAAGTTTAACTGCTTTTCTTTTGAAACCTGAGGAACACTGCCGACGGGGGTTTCTCTGGGATCCCAGTCAGACATGTGAGGGCCTTAATTCTGAGAGTTGATAGGCAGGAGCCTTCGGCTCCCAGCTGTGGTCCAAGTAGGCTTTGTCATGTAACTCCTGGGAAGCATTCCACAACGTCTATTAGAGCACACTCCTGTGTACTGCCCCAAATCCTGTCCACGGGGTTCCACGGTCCCCAGAAAAAGACATAGGTGCACCATGAATCCTCTGGTTCCAGAGCTTCCATTTTCCCTTCACATGCTGACCTACAAGCTGCTCCGGTCCTTCAGAGCCAGGACCCAGCAGGGACCTTCCTGTCTCAAGGGCTCATACCAACTGTCCCATTTAGAATCTTCTTGGCCTAATTAATAACTATCACCCCACAGACCAGAACCTTATCTGCCCTTCGTCAGCAAACCCTTGTCTGGCATCACCCACCCTAGATCAAGTTCCCTGTCACCCTAAGAATTAGTCTCCTAAGTTAGTCCTGTCTGTTTCCCCACTGGGCTATGGACTCCCCAAGAGCTGGGACCACAGTGCTGTGTGCTCATCAGTGCAAACTAGACCCCACAGGAGGTAGGCTTCATTCATCTCTAGAAAGTCACACAGATTGCTGATCATTATAGGGACATAACCATGACAGGCAACCAGCTGAACTCTCCCAAGGCCTTACTCATGGGACTTTCAGCAGCAGCAATGCATATGGAGTCTATACATCCAAAGGCCCGTGTGATGAAGGCTGTTTCTCAGGGTAATGCTACCAAGAGGCTGTGGGTCCTTTAAGAGGCAAGGCCACGTGGGAGGTCTCAAGGTCATTGGGACTGGCCTTTGACGGTGCTGGTGGGAACCTGGTCTCTTCCTCTTCCTGACTGGTCATGAAGACAGCAGCTTTGCTCTGTCTACCTCATGTTCCCTGACACAGCATGCTGTCTCAACACAACCCTCAAGACAATGGGCCTGCTCAGCTCCAAGTTGTCATCTCATTATGTATTCATTATAGTGATGGAAAGTTCACTGGCAGGTTATGTGTATAACTCAGAGAAACCACTGCTGCTGATTTCATAGAAGAAAGAAATGGGAGAAAAGAGAGTGGAATATTGATACCTACTGAGTGTCGATGTGCACGGCTCCCACCCCAGGCTATGCCTGCTCTCTATTGTACAAGCTATTTCCACTGGTTGGCAGCAACACCTAAGAGGTAGGTAATGCTATCTCCATTTTATAAGTTAGGGAAGGCTCAGAGAAATTAAGTAATTTGTTCCATAATTACTTCCGGATAACTGGCAAGGCCTCGAATCAGGTTTTGGTCCCAGGTCTGCCTGAACACAAAGCCTATACTTTCGTCATGACCCACACTACCTGGCTTCTGGCTGCCAGACATCATCAGAGTCCTTGGGATTATGTCGGGGGCTCATGAGTCCATATAAGCCACCCAACACTATCTCTGTGTAAATTTTATTTTGTCCATGTCCAGATGTAATTGTTTCCAAACAGACCCAGAGCCTGCCATAACTATATAATATAATCCAGACCCCTCTAGGCTGGCCTACTGGATTCGTGGATGTCATAACAAGAGTCAGAAGACTCAAGTGAGCACCAAGTAAGAGGCTTAGGTCCTCCTTCCACTGGCTCTGGGATCACTGCGGGTGATGGGCTGTGGGGTGGGATGAAGTAAGAGATGGTTCTTTGCCATTCATATAGAAATGTATTTAAGTAATCTCCACACACAGATGTTGTGTGTGCGCTGAGCCATGCTGGCGCACTCCTTTAATCCCAGCACTTGGGAGGCAGAGGCAGGCGGATTTCTGAGTTTGAGGCCAGCCTGGTCTACAAAGTAAGTTCCAGGACAGCCAGGACTACACAGAAAAACCCTGTCTCGAAAAACCAAAAAAAAAAAAAAAGATGTTGTGTGTGTACAGACACTATGGAAGGACACACTGACCCTTTGGGAGTGAGAACTTGGTGTCTGAGAGACAGGCTACTTCACCATATCCCATTTTGCAACACTTGGGTTTTGTATCAGTTAATTAACAAAACGTTCAAAGAAATTAGAATTGTAAAAGACGATGTCAAGTGGGCCAGGTTTAACCCTACGGTACAAAATACTGGATGTCAAGTGGGCACTCCCAGGGTTCTTGGGTTTCTACTGAACAGAAGAAGCCCAGCGATGATAATCAAGGAGGCTGGTAACTGAGCTGGGGACTTCAATGCTCAGTCAGCAGACACAACTTTGCAAAGGTGGCCTTTGTTATAAAACATCTTCCAGGCCTGTCTAGTGCCTGTGGAAGATCTAACTTTCAGTCTGTGAAGTCTGAAGTCTGCCTTGTGTTTCTTATTCCCTTTGGTTCTGAGTGCCCCACCCCACCTCCACATGCAACCTCCACCCATACCCAGCCCAGTCACACTCACATGGACAGCACCTTCACCTCCAGGATCTCCTGCCTCAGCTCCAGGCATCTCGTAGAGTTAAATTCTAAAGGCTCCTTGTAAAACTCGAAGTACCTGAGAACCGATAGGGACAGAGGTGACACAGAGAAAACAGGCCAGGTTTTCCAGGATCAGCTGAGGGTCCTAGTCCAGCAAAGAAAACAAACCAACCCACCCTATCGCAGGGCCCAGTAGGGGGCTGGCTCTAGGCCCCACTGCACTATAAGCACATATAGGAACAAAGCCCACTTCAGTCACCATTGAAAGGGAGGCACTTTCATTGCCAGTGAGTAGCTGTGAGGAGATGGGGCAGCCTCTGTGAGCTCAGAGCAGACTGAACTGGAGATAGGCAATGCCCAGCAGCCAGTCTGGGAGGCAGGCAGAGAGTTGTCTCATCCTTTCTTGCCCTCTTTGCCTTTCCCTCACTCCTAGGACAATGTCCTGTGACACAGCCACAGGCAAAGTTGAGGCTGCCACTGATTCTTTTCCATGTACAAAGCATTTCCATCCCCATCTGTTCCCTTGCTGCTCGTGTTCATGCAGTGTTGTCTGTGACATGCTCCATCTGCCTACCAGAACAGCTGGTATACACACAGCCCTGGAGTCAGGAGTCACCTCCCTGGGCAGAAGTCAGGTGCTTCTTTCTTCATGGCCTCTCCCATCCCCACATGGCTTGTCAGCCAGGAGTGTTGGATCCCAAGACAGCCTCAGTCATGAGTCAAGAAGATTGCAGGGCCTGACACACTAACTGTGGTATCTTGACAAATAATCCTCAAGAACTAGAGTAGGAGAGGCACCTAGGGCCATCACAGAGGCAGAACTGGGAATGCAGGCATCCTTGAAGCATGTCCCAGGACCTTCCCAACTATGGCGGCAGTCACCACATTACCAATCTGATGCTATTGACATGGATACACTGATTGAAAAATTGTAAAACATGGACTTGAGGAATAGCTCAGTGGTTGAATGGTTGCCTATTATGGTCTGTATAATCTGTGCTGGCTTTGTATCTTCATCATAAAATAATTAGGTGAGTTCATAAGAACTAAGAATTGAGGATCTCTGTAACATCAAACTCACCCTTCCTCTATGTTTCCCTCTTGTTTCTGAAGCCTTCTCTGTGTCTCTCATTCAGCAAACTCAACTTCAGAACCTAGGTCAAAGGCCTACACCTTTGGGAGCTCTCATGTGGTTCCTCTCCCTCTCTATACACTATGTCTTAATTAGAACAAATAATGTATCATATTAAAATCTGTCACTGTATCTATGGCTCTTTCAAATGGTGAGCATCTCAAATGTAGAGAATATGACCTTGTTATATCTTTCTCATCTGCACTATTAAAACAGGCATACTAAGGACTACATTTCCCAGAATCCTTTGAGGCTAAGGCCCTGGAAACAATTTAGGTCCAACCAATCAGAAACATTCTTAAGAGGTTGATTCCAAGTTGCTCTTTGAGAAGCATAAAAAAGGGGAAATGGGGCAGACAGAGGTGGCACTTTTCTCAGAAACAACAATCATGGCAACAACTTTGTGATTACATCACAGACAACAGCTTACATCATGGCCCTATTTCACCATGCCATTATTCAGTGTAATGGCTAGTCTTGGTTGTCAACCTGACTATATCTGGAATTAACTAAAATCCAAGTGGCTGGGTATACCTGTGAGAGGTTTTTCTTTATTAAATCATTTGATGTAGAAGACCCACTTTTAATCTGGATCTTTTGAGGTAGGAAGATCCACCTTTAGTCTGGACCACACCTTCTGGTCTGTCTTCAACACTGCTCTACTGCTATGAAAAGAGCATGATCAAGGCTGCTCTAATAAAATAAAGCATTTAATTGGGGGCTTATTAACAATTCTAGAGGTTTAATCCATTATCATCATGGTGGAGAGCCTGGTGGTAAGTACTGGAACAGTAGCTGAGAGCTACATCTTGATCCATAGGTAGACAGACAGACAGACTGACTGACTCTGGGCTTGAACTGGGCTTTGGAAACCTCAAAGCCTACCCCCTGTAACACACTTCTTCCAACAAGATTTCATCTTCTAATCCTTCTTATTCTTTCAAATAATGCCACTCCCCAGTGACTAAGCATTCAAATATATATAAGCCTATGGGGGCCATTCTTAGTCAAACCACCGCATTCCACTCCAACACAAAATGTCCAGTTTGAGGAGAAAAGGAGCACCAGGAAGTGCAATAAGTCCCCAGTGTTTAAGAAGATAAATGGTTTCAAGAAAATCCTGATGCTAAATGGAATAAAGGAAGAGGTGACCTCAAGGGAAGACTCCACCCAGCTAAGCTTCCAGCTTGTGGAAAGACAGGCTTCAGCAGGAAGGAAGTGACCAATATCAGAAAGCTGATGTGAATGTAATTGAAGGAAGGTGCCAAGTTCCAGCCCCATTAAGCAGCAGAATTTGGCAGCTCCAGCCATGTGGCTCTGGCTTTAGAGTCAAGGATATAAAAGGGGACTTGTGTAATCTCCCCCCAGCTAAGGAAAGCTGCTGAGGCCAGGTGTGTGTTAGGGGGACGTCCCTACGGGGAGGCCCCGAGAGGCCATTTTGTGACGCTGTGAAGGTGAAGCTTGGATTAATTTGGAAATCCCAAGATGTTGGAGATTCCAGAGTTGTGGGATATCTGCCAAGGAGAGCTGTGGCATGGGTGTGAAGCCAGCCCAAGACAGAGAAATGGAGTTGGAGATCTGAAGAGTACTTTGACATCACACATGGAGATGCAGAATTTGGAGTTTGCCCAGATGGTTTTAAGTCTTGCTTTGTTCCAATATTTCTTAACCCTGCTCCCTTTCCTACTTTTTGTTATGATAATGTACATATCCTGTGCCATTTTGTGATGGAAGTATGTGATCTGCTATTTATTATTATTATTATTATTATTATTATTATTATTATTATTATTATTATTATTTTATAGGAGTGATAGTTAAAAGATTGCCTTAAGTCTGCAAAGAGACTTTGAACTTTGAATTTTTAAACAATGTTCAGGCTGTGGTAGACTACAGGGGCTTTTGAAATTGAACTGAATGCACACTCTGAAGTATGATATGGATACAAGCCTATGGGGTTCATGGAGTGAAATGTGACTGTTTAACTAAGAATGGTCCCTATAGGCTCATGCACTTGAATGCTTAGTCACCAGGGAGTGCGATTATTTGAAAGGATTAGAAGGATTGGAAGATGAAGCTTTGTTGGAGGAAGTGTGTTACTGGAAATGGGCTTTGAGGTTTCAAAAGCCCATGACAAGCCCAAAGTGTGTGTGTGTGTGTGTGTGTGTGTGTGTGTGTGTGTGTGTGTGTGTCTTTCTCTGACTC
This sequence comes from Arvicanthis niloticus, assembly GCF_011762505.2. Classification (NCBI taxonomy): domain Eukaryota; kingdom Metazoa; phylum Chordata; class Mammalia; order Rodentia; family Muridae; genus Arvicanthis; species Arvicanthis niloticus. The sequence continues at coordinate 12,464,849 of NC_047671.1, forward strand.
TATATCTATTTGTCTGTCTGTGGATTAAGATGTCGCTCCCAGCTACTGCTCCAGTACCTGCCTGCAGGTCACCAGGCTCCCACCATGATGATAATGGATTAAATCAAACCAAATGCTTTCTTTATTTTTCTTATAAGAGCTACCCTGATCATGGAGTTTCTTCATAGCAATAGAACAGTGACTAAGACAAAAATTGGTATCAGGAGTGGGGCATTGCTGTGACAAGCCTGACCATACCGTTTGTTGTAGAAATATGAAATATTTGGGGACTTTGAACTAGAAAAGCAGTTCACTACTTTGATTGGGGCTTATGGGGTCATCCCAGTAGGAATATGGAAGACAATGCTGCTGAGAGTGATGTAGATTATGATGGCTGGGCTCAAGAGATTTCAGAGAAGAAGAATATTACTAAGGGTCCTAGAAGCTGTTCTTGTGGTATTTTGGAGAAGAATGTGGCTTCTTTCGGCCCCTGTCCAAAAATATCTGTCTGAAACTAAATTTAAGAGATAGTGATTAATGAAAGCAGCAGAGGAGATTTCAAGGCAGCCTTGTATTGTATTGACTTGTGTTGTATGGTTATTAGTTATCACTCTTACATAGATTTATAAGAAAAGGAATAAGCCAGTAGCATTCCCATCCATGGCCCCTCTATCAGCTCTTTGTCACCAGGTTCCAGCCCTGCTTGAATTCCTACCCTGATTTCCTTCAGTGATAGACTACCTTGTGAAAGTGTAAGCCTTTCATTTTGGTCACAGTGTCTCATCATAGCAATAGTAGCCCTAACTAGGATGTGGTATATATAAGCAATGTGGAAGAAGAAAACTTGATCCATGCCTGCTTGCCCTAGGTCTCACGGGCAGTCAAATCCTTCACTGGCATTAGAGTCTTCTTCATGATCCTAATGTATACTGAAGACCAGCTGAGGCATCCATCCTTGAGAGCTGAACAACTACTGGCTTCCTGGACTGCCCATTGTTGGACGAACTGGATACCAGCTTATAAGTCATTCTAATAAATCCCCCTTTTGATTATTTATATATTCATTCTATATTTCATGGTTTCACTAGTGAATCCTAATATACTCAGTAACTTCATTTTTCTTAAAGATTCTTAGCTAGGCGTGCCCTTAAGAAATCCCTTTCTCCTTTAACTAGGATCCATAATCAAAATTCCAAATTCTGAGGTGATGGAATTAGGAGAATTATAAATATAAATATAAATATATTTATAATTTTAAATAAATTATATTTTAAATAAATAAATAATTATAAATAAAAATATTTATAAATATAAATATAAATATAGGGTGTTTTTTCCACCCTATATTCATAAGACAGTGCCCTTACAAAATATCCTTATAAAATGGGACTGCGACACTTTGTCCCCTCAACTACATGAGGATATGGGGAAAAGACACTATCTATGACCTGGGAAGCAGAGCTCCCTTGAGATTTGGACTCCCGGTCCGAATTTGGACTCTAGAAGTAAATTTGGGAATGAACGGAAATAAATTTCCATTGCTTATAAGCACCCCAGTCTGTGTGTTCTGTGTCCGTAGCATGAATGAACCACGATGGCCATCTTAGCTGTGTCACTCCTATCCTCAGCATCCAGTCTGTACAGTTGACATGACACTGTTGATGCTTCCAGGGAAGCTTAACACACAGGGAGTGTAAGAAGTGCTCACCTGCGCTGCCCTGCCACTGAAGCTGCCAGCAGATACCACAGGGAGACCCAGGGAGTGTCACACTCTCTTCTCTCTGCTCAGCTGGTTGATGGCAGAGCTGAGTCAGGGATGAATAACACAGAAGTCTCTCTACCATCTGCTCTGGTGACACTGCCTTCTGCTGAGCTTACTAAACCTCCTTCCGCCTCCCAATGGTGACAGCCCATGCCAAGTCCTGCCTGGGTGTTAGATGTCCTTGGTCACCCTGCCCCTGCTAAGCACCACAGGTATAAAGACTGTTATTGCTGGGTTCAGTGGCACATACTTTAATCCTAGCATGCGGGAGGCAGAGGGATCCTTGTGAGGTCCAGCCCAGCCAGGCTACATAGTGAGACCCTAATTCAAGACAAGTGTTTCTGAAACCTTGACCCCTGGGCCCTGCCTACCCCAAGGGACTGTCCCTCTCAGGGTTCCTAGAGACCACAACAGACTAGCCTAAGAATGCCTGTCATGCCGTACAACCAAAGCAGAACCATTCTCGGACTCTCCCTCTTCCACCTAACGCAGCTCCTCAGCTCCTGAAACACTGCTGGCCACATCATCCAAACTGCCCCATGATTCTATCTGAAATCTCAGTTTTGCCATTAAGAAAAGGAAATTAACAATTCTTGCTTCTTTCTCCTACCCTTGAGGAGATCTGATTTTGGGGGTGTGCTGTTCCAGCCTGGTCTCTATTGATGATGCATTGATAACACAGAATTCCAAGAAGCACTACCACACTGGGACTCCCTCCGCCGCCCCCAAGATTCTGCCTGTTGACATGAAACCTAAGGGGTACATCTAGAGGAAGACCTAGATGGAGCACTCTGAATCTACAGAAGGGATGCTCACATACTTGTGTGTTAGGGACAAAGCCTGCATGAGAGAGTGTGAGAGGCAAAAACCCACAAGGACCCGACTGTGACCTGCAGAGAGAATTACACAAGTGACAGTACCTAAGGAGGGGATGGCTTGTGGTAAGATGTTACTGGGACCTCTCAGAGTTCTGGGATGGAGATAGCTTTTAAAATGCCTTTTCTGTGTTGTTTCCTGCAGTGGCGTTATGATTCTTTAGCTATTGAAAATTGCTGGTAAACGCTCCTTGCTTTTAAGTTACAGACCCCCTTCCCCTATAAATAGCTCCGGCTTTGCCTGTGCGTGAAGAATCTCACCAAAGCATCCCTCCTCCTTCTCAGACTCCCCAGGCTTTGTAAGCAAGTGAGTCACTAGGTTTTCTTTCCATTCCGGAAAGACTATCTCTACCCAGCTCAAAGGAGAGGGCCCTGGCACCAAGATCCGGCATCTACAGGTATAAATAGCCTGAGAGCCGTGTCAGAAGCCTAGCTCCTCTCCAACACTGTTGGACTTCCAGCCATCAAGCTGAAGCTGGCTCTAGGCTGCATTCATCCTGCCTCTGTCCCTGTGCCCTGAGGGACCTTGTGGGAGCTGGGCTGGCCAGCTCCAGCTGCCCAGTCAGCAGGTGGCAACCTCCCCTATGAAAAGACCATTAAAGAAGGACTGGAGACCCTGGGTGAGTGGGTGTAGCTTTCCTTCCCTCACCCACATGACGGTTCCAGCTTTGTGAGATGACACCTTAGCAGGTTGGAGCTGGCCAGCTAATTTGTTCCAACTATCCCTTTCCTTACACATCCTCCCACAGAGGTTCCCCCTGTCCATTCAGCCTGTCCAGGGCAGCAGCATCTTCCCAGGGTGACAGAGTGGTCACATAACTCCAGGCCCCGGGTAAACCCACTGATTGATGTAGATGGGACCACTGCATTTTCTTTCTAAGTGCATCCCATCAGCTGTAGACACTAGTGGTATCTAAGAACCTAGAAGCTCTGGGGAGGTCCCTGTGCCATATAAGGACAGAGTTGGTAGACTTTACCACCTGCCAGGGGTAGGAGAAAGAGAAACTGCCACAGCCTACCGGTCTGGAACCATTTTGTCCTGTCCTGCCTGGGGCATTGTTACAGAACGGTAGAGTGATTCCACTGTAGCGGAAACACCACTAACCCATGTGCACCTCTGTGCAGAATATTAGCAAGTCCTCCAGCCCCATTCATTCATACCAGCAACATGACCTGTTAGTGTGAGAGTGGGCTGGGTTTCAACCTCACCTGATTCTCATCCTGCCCAGCTGAGTGAAGCAGCCTCCTCCTAGACTGCTCCTTGGTGCCAGGCTCCTTAAACTGTCCTGTTTAATTCTCTTAGTAACCCAATGTGACTTGCTTGAAATTCAGGCTGCAATCAGCAAGCCCATTTGCCCAAAGTCATCGAGCTAGGAAATTACAGCAGAGAGGAAACCTCAGGCTTCCACGTGCGCAGAACCCCAGGGTCTCCATCACTTCAACACATCCCTTTTCCCCGATTCTGACAGCGACGGCTCCCTGGGGGCTTTGTCAGTGAGCAGCCCCCTTCTCTCCCAAAGGCGACAGCCCTTCAGCAAGATCCGTGCTATTTCCAGCACAAGAAGCACAGCTGCTGTCTGGAGTGAGCACACGCCCCATCAGCAGAAAGCAGTTGGGGAGTTGCAGACTGACGAGTACCAGGGCTGTAAGTGTTCCCAGATAGGTGTGGAGAGACTCAGGGGTCCCTGCCACCAGCCACCAAAGGAGGCATTACAGGGGCCTCCATGTCTGCTCGGCAATCTTTGATTTAACCTGTTCTCTCCGGGGTGTGATTTCCCTATGCCAGGAGTCACCAGAGCTACAAGGTCTAAAGGCTAAAAAGCAGCAGGCTTAGTAATGTGGACTTGGTGGCATGGACTTATAAACCCAGCTCTGAGGGAGACTGAAGCAGGAGGATCACAAGTTCAAGGCCCACATGGGCTACAGAGTCACAGAATCTATCTCGAATTTTTTGAATTAAGGTAAAGGGAGGCTGCGAGTACAGTTCAATGGTTGAGTAGTTGGTGAGCGCGTGCAAAGTCCTACATTCAACCCCTAAGACTGCAAAATAATAAGCTAATAAGCTAACTAAATAAAAACTTACGTTTTGCTGTTCTGGAAGTAGCTCTGGATACTCCCATGGCCAGTCTGTTCTACCAAACCACTCTGCAAAGTCTGAACTGTCATTACTGCCATTGGTTGGGGTCTGGGTAGGTAAGAAGCAATAACAAATTCAGAGACCCCCATGCCTCCTTTCCCAGCTGCAGCCCTTGACCCGTCAGCCAACACAGTGCCTGTAAGATGACCTTTTCTAAGCCAGTCCGGGGGACCCTGAAGGCACTCCTGCTGAGATCCAGCTTAGCCCTGACTGCTCAACATGTCCACAGGTTGGGGTCTCACTGACCCTACTGGACTTTGGTCACCAAAGTGACCAAATCTTTGGTGCTAAACCCAGAGATGCACCCTAGTCATCTTTATCTTCCTCCAAATCTTTGCCTCTGTAGTGGCCCTGGTCTCCACCCCAGCACAGGCTGTAATTTGTTCTGTCTGTTTCACTGGTTTCTGACTCTGGGTCTGGGATGTCTTCCTATTTACTTCCTTCAGAGGTCTACCTGGTCAGCAGCTCCAGCCCACCTGCTTGCTTTGCCCTCCCTTCTCTGTGCCAACATCCAGGGGGCACATCTCCACCTCCCCTAAAAATGACTTAGATATGACTCTTCAAGGCCTGCCTGTACCCCTCAGCGGTCCGGAAGGCTTATCTGTCCCACTGCTGGAGGTTTGTTAAGCCTCCATTGTGTGCCAGGCTATTTCACCCCTAGCAGTGATCAACTCTCCAGGCCAAGTCTCTTCCCTTCTCAGCACAGTAGCAATTAAGGATGTGTGCTACAAAGGCAAGCAGGTAGAAGACTGGAGGGAATCTGAGACTAATGGGTCAGTAAAGGCTTCTCCAGACTGGGGGTGGGGTGGGGGCGGTTGCAGCCCTAGGCAAATGTACAACCAGCATATCCAGCAAGAGCTGGCCAGCTGCATGTATAGCAGCAGTCAGGATGACTGGGACAGGGTGGTAGCATCAGAAAAGCTGAGTCACGGATCACCTTGCAGGGCAGGAGCTTGAAAAGCATTTAGGCAGGGGACATGCTAAGATTCAGTACTTGGACGAACAAAAATCTACAGTAACTGCTGGGCCTTCCTTATCTACCGAGTGGTGTGGTGGAGCCATGCAATGACATGGGGAACAGGCTTGAGTATGAATGGTGAGGTGAATGCCCAAGGAGTGTTCTCTGTGACCTTCAGCCATCAGAGGGCAAGAGGCAGCAGGTAAGGGTTGGGTGCAAATGGGGTACACAGAGCAGAGGGCAAAACACGCTCCAGAGTCGATGGACAGGGAGACCCCATGAGCTCTTAGTGGGGGTGGGGGTGGGGGTGGGGACACAGGCCTTAGTTAGACTGAGAAGAAAGGTATGCAAGAAAGAGGAAAAACCAGGAAGTGGAGCCTAGGGACCAAGAGCTTTTTCAGGACACAAGGGACAGAGCCACCTAGGGCTGATGGGTTCAAGGAAGAAGGGTAAGTGCCATTGATCTGACCACTTAGAGGTCACAGTGACCTTGACAATAGCAGATAACACTTCACGGGCATGTGCTATTTAAGGTAGGACTGGGGTGGGCAATGGCGACCATGAAGCCTTGAGGGAAAGTAGAACCGGGTCGGGAATGTTGGAGACTGGGTTCCAAGGCAGAGAAGAAGAGGAAGTGCGAGGCTTTCCAACACATTAGGGGAAGCTGCAGGGAGGATGGATGGACATTAGTGTTCTGTGAAGCAATCAAAAAGCAAACTGAAGATCTCAGCTGAGCACAGGGAAGGGGCTCACACTCAGTATGAGGAAGAACTTCTAACATGGAAGCCCTCCACGGAGGATGGCCTCCAGCCAACTTTGTGAGCCCCCAGTGGCAGTCTTGGTGTCCACCAAACTAGGAGAGTGCAAGGAGCTTCTAGGTGAATCTATAGCTTTTAATTGGGGGAGGGGACTAGAAGTGCCCCCCCCCCATTTGATTATCAAGTAGACATTGGCTTCCTGGCCCAACCCCAACCTCCTTTTTCTTCCGTTCTCCATTTCTCTCTGTTCTCCTGCCTTTGACAAGTCCTGGCGTGACGTTCTCAGAGACAGTGGAGCAGGCAAAAAGTGCAGAACCACACCATGAGGGAGAGGAGAGAGTGGGGTGGGGGAGGGGACAGAAGCGGGTGCCTGGGAGTTGTCTGCTGTGGCGGGAGCTGCTTCATCAGAGGGGTTGTTACTGAGCCTGTTTCTCCTGCTGCAGAATAGGATGGTCACTGAAACTGTGAGCTTTGTAATGAAGAGTATGTTCACAGGGTGGTTATAGGGGAAAAGAGCGAAGATGGGAGGACAGGTGTATAGCTTGCCTCCCCAAGGGTAGAGTTTGGAGGCACTTATGGGATAGAGAAGCAGGGAGGCCTAAGGTTCGGGGAGAGGTGATTTGGTGAAATGAGCCATGGTATGCCCGTGTGTGATCCAGCTTCATGGCCCCTCACAGGAGGGATGCTTAAGAAATAGTGGTTTGCCACCATCTGTGGGTGGAGTTTTGGCTTTCTGACACCAAGAGATCACCCCTTGGGTACCTGTATGGGCTTTAGTAATGAGCTGGTGACTTTGACAAAAAACAGTCTAAAAGTCCTTGAGAAGTAACCTAGACAACCAGTACCGACAAGACTCGAATGAAGAGACATCAGCAAAGCCAGTGAGATTGGTGAGGCATTGCTTAGCTCCATGACCTCCAAATGTAGACAATCAAAACCAGTGAAGCTGGAAAGTTCACTCAGGCTTCCCCTTCAGTTTTCCCTCCAGGCCCAGATATGGGGTGCTACCTCTCCAAGACAATGCCCTGTGTCAGGGGCAAAGCTGGGATCAGGCCCTGTTGGAATGTCTCTTCAGGGGGCCTCAGCAATGCCAGAATGAGACAAAGCAAGCTGTGGTGAGCTTACCTGGGTGGGGTATTTTAACCTTGGGGTCCTTGGCATGTTCTAAGCACATGACTGGGCCTCCTTTCTATCTGCTGAACAGTTGAATCAATGCCAACTTACAGGAGCAGAAACAGAGGCACAGGAACTTCATGAGAGCGAGCACGAGTATAGAAGCCCAGGAGGCTCTGCTGAGACCAGTTATGGTCCCCAAATCTCAGAGGTTGGAAGCCCATACAGCAATACTATCTTAAGAGTCTGTCATAGCCTCCACTTCTACCACCAACCTCATCTGCCTGAAGCCTGATACTGTTGGGCTGTGGGCGGCCTACATCAGGTACGTAGGATGAAAGGGGGAAGACACCATATTTGCTTTGCTGTGTGTTTCCCCAGCACCCAGCCAGGCGTGTTTCTGCCAAAGCCAGCTCTCCAAATTCTTCTCATTTGGATGCAACCCAAGAGATCTGTCTCTCTTTTGTGCCCACTTTATTTTTCTAAAGAAGTGAAAATTCATCAGAAAGGTTCACACTAAGCCAGCCTGCATCTCAAATGACCCCCGAGGGGGCAGGTGCTCTTACAGGAGGCAGAATGGGAGGGGCTGTCATGTGGGCCACGTTATTGGAAGACTGCGGCCCCATGTTCAAGCCCACCACCACACCTGAAGCTCCACCTTGGATGTGGGATTACTCTGAAATGCAGAGCCTCCAGGTGCAGACTGAGACAGGGATTCTCCACAACAATCGGGAAAATATAATTTCACAAGTCAGGGGATCAGAAAAAAGTTCCCCTCCTGAAAAGTGAAGAACAGAAGACAATGGTAGGAAAGAGGTTCTCTGTTGCTTCCTGTTTGAGAGACAGCCACATCTTCTTGTGCAGTGCCAGCATTGGCCCTTAGACACAATGGTAAAGTTCAGAGTGAATGGATTAGGTCATATGGGGCACCTTGTTACCAGGGCGGCCTTCTTATCTGGCAAAGTGAATATGACCCCATCATTGACCTCAACCACATATTCTAAATGGTCTACGTGTCCTAGTATGACTCGACTCATGGCAAGTTCAACAGCACAGTCAAGGCTGAGAATGTCATCGATGGGAAGACCACGCCCATCTTCTAAGAACGACATCCTGCTAACATCAAATAGGGTGATGCTGGTGCTGAGTATGTGGTGGAATCTACCAATATCTTCCCCATCATGGAGCCACTTGAAGGGTGGGGCCGAAAAGGTTATTATCCCCGCCCCTTCCACTGATGCCCCAGTGCTTGTGATGGGCATGAACCACGAGATGTATGACAACTCAAGATCGTCAGCAATGCTTCCTGCACCACCAACTGTTTAAACCCCTGGCCAAGGTCATCCATGACAACTTTGACATCGTGGAAGGACTCATGACCACAGTCCATGTCATCACTGCTGCTCAGAAGACTGTGGATGGCTCTTCCGGAAAGCTGTGGTGTGATGGCTGTGGGGCTGCCCAGAACATCATCCCAGCATCCACTCACTGGTGCTGCTAAGCCTATGGGCAAGGTCATCCCAGAGCTGAACAGGAAGCTCACGGCATGGCCTTCCGTGTTCCTACCTTCAATGTATCCATTATGGGTCTGACATGCCGCCTGGAGAAAGCTGCCAAGTATGATGACATCAAGAAGGTGGTGATGCAGGCATCTGAGGGCCTGTTAAAGTGCATCCTGGGCTACACTGAAGACCCACAACTTCAACAGTATCTCCCACTCCTCTACCTTTGATGCTGGGGCCTACATGGCCTCCAAGGAACAAGAAACCCTGGACCACCCACCACAGCAAGGACATTGAGAGCAAGAGGAATCTCTACTCCACCTCATCCCTCAGCCCTGAGCATCTCTGTCATAGTTTCCATCCCAGAACCACAGAACAATGGGAGGGGCCTCAGGAGCCCTACTCTTCCGAATATCATCAATAAAGTTCACTACACCCACCTTCAAAAAAAAGTGGGAAAGAAAAATAGGGGAGGGAGTAAATGAGCCTAAAGTAAATGAGTTTTTCTCATATTTGGATTAAAGTAATCCGTCTCTCTATATGTGTCCTCCATGGGAAACACGCAGAGAGGCAGTCTACTTAAACCCATGTGTCCCTTTTATTTTGCCCAACAGTCTAGAGCAGGAAGAGATGTATGGATGGACATGTAATTGGCACTCACCATCATGGGTGACCAGCCCACAGCCTAGATGAAGACTCCCTCCCATACCTCCCACCAGAGCTGGGGCTCCAAAGTCCCCGTTACCCAGGTGACCTGCCCCTCCACCACATACCACCTGGAGGTGACTCAGCCCCCTCACCTGTAAGGTGAGATCGTAATAGTGCCCAGCGCAAAGGTGTAAGGGTGAGAATCTACCCGGCAGTAATTCACAGAGTGTGCTCAGCAAACAAAAGTCTGGCATACAGCTGCACCCCAGAATGGCAGCTGTAGGCAGGGTCCCCCAGATCCAAGCCAAGGTTCACCCACTCTGGGCAGTGCCTCTGACTTTCACGCTAAACTCCCAGTGTGTTTGCTACTACCACCCCACGGTTCAGTGCCAAATTATACATTGTCTCGGAATAATTAGGGAACAAGTCACGTAATAAAGTACAGAACTGAATTTAGTCGAGTTCCTTCCAGCCATAAAACATGACAATTTGCCGGGCAGTGGTGGCCCACGCCTTTAATCCCAGCAATTGGGAGGCAGAGGCAGGTGGATTTCTGAGTTCGAGGCCAGCCTGGTCTACAGAGTGAGTTCCAGGACAGCCAGGGCTACACAGAGAAACCCTGTCTCGAAAAAAACAACAAAACAAAACAAAACAAAACAAAACAAAACAAAACAAAAAAAACCATGACAATTCCACCCCTATGCTTTACGGGACTTGTTAGACACACAAGTGGCAGATCCAAACCTTGGCTCCTGACATCTGACTGGTTCTCTCATATCTTTGAATTAGGCTTCTCTTGTCTGCTATGGTGGAGGTCACCCTCAATCCTCCACAGTCTAGAAACTACTAAGCCAGGGAGAGCAGTGTCTAACCATAGGCAGCTCAGTGGCAGCAGTCGGACCAGCTGTGCTTTAGGCCTCGGGTGGTCTTTCTTGGATCACCTCTCATTTCTTCCTCTGGGCATCCTGTTAGAATGGAGGGCCAAAGTTGGTGTAGAAGCCAAGAGGCACCAATGAGGTCAGGCTGCACCCAGGGCTCAAGGGTCCAGAGGTTCCCCAAGATGCATGCAGTGCAAGTCTTCATGGTGAAAAGCCTTGAGGGTTGGGGGTGTCTGAGAAAACTCAGAAGCATATATATGTGATTTTCAGGGAATTCTGTGTGTCTGATGGTAGAAACTGCCTCTAAGGCAGGCAAATCTTACAGACAGCAGAATTGAAAGGAAGTCAAGTGTGCTGGGCTAACAGAGAGACTCAAGGAAGTGAAGGCACAGGTGGGTACTGTCAGGCAGACAGCACCATCGTGTAAAATAGAGTACAGCCACCACGCTGAGGGAAGCCCCTGGGCTGTCACTCTAGACTATAACATCAGCCATGGGTGATGGATAGCTCCTGAAGGCAGGAGGGTCTCCTACCTGAGCTTCCCTCAGCACCAGTGTGACTGAGAATTGGGGTGGGGACTTTACTTGAGATTACAGTATGAGGAACTGGATCCAATGTTGTACACTCTGCAGGACAGAGTGGGCAACTACCAAGGAGACAGCTACTTTCCCAGAGCAGCTGCTAAGCAGGCAGGCAGACACATAGGTCGGACTAGAGGAGCCAAGGCACCCAGCTCACACACACACACACACACACACACACACACACACACACACACACACACACACAAAGACTTTGACCACCTCTGGTGCCAGGCACGGGAGTATTTGGAGGGGTTTCTCTGTCAGTTACCACAGGCATATCTATAGGCCACCTTCACCGACCCCTCTCTGCTTCTTACACACCCCTCCCCGGCTTTCAATTTCCTCTTTTCTAGCCAGGATCCCAACCCTCAGGGCATCTATTTATCTGCTCTTCCCGAGAGATGATCTTTGATAGTTTCAGCCTGTGAAGGAGTAACTTTTTAAAGACAGCATTGGGAGACGACAAAGTTGAATCCAGAGGGCATGTCTGGAAACGGAGGAGCTGGGGTTTGCTGTCTTACCATTAGCTTCTATGTCCCCCTTATCTCCTCCTCCCTGTGCTGTCCCCACCTATTGAGCATCTGCTACAGAAGGTACCACTCATCTTCCGAGAACAAGCTGAGGAGACAGGAACATACACTCCTACTCTGAATAGGCACTATTTTCAAAGACTCCTCTGCTTGGCCTAAACACTCACTTAATGTTTGCTGGTTAACAGCCACTCCATTCTGCACATTAAAGCAGTGCCCCTAAGGATTCTTACTGGGCAATATTTCATGGACCCGAGTTGAACGTCGTAAAGCTGTATGTCAGAGTATATTGTATGATAGAGTTTTCCCGGCTCAGCCCGAGTTCTCCTGGTGTGTGTCTAACTAGATCTGACCACAGCCCCGGTGAGCACCAACAGCCAGGACTTTCTTTGTGGTTCTGCTTGGAATTTTTTTAGACTGGCTTCTTGTCCTTGGGACTCCTGGAAACAGTTAGCTGGCACGCTCCGTCTCTTCATCACATGGTTATATTTGGCTCCTCCTGACGTCCTCTCCATCCCTGTTAATAACAAAATGCTAACAGGCTGTACCACGCTTCTACGTACCATACAACTATAGAGGATAGAATATGGCAAGCACTGAATTATTCAGTAGGTGAATAATACCACGAAGATATTCTATATGCCAGATACAAAGTTCTTAACTGGGATGATGTACATGACATCTGTCCTTTTTTTAAGTCCTCCGTGGAGGCTGGAAATCTGCTGCCAGGAGCTATCCAGCACATTTTCAAGCAGGCACAAGCTGCTCGTTCATCCAGGTGAGAAATCTCCCATATGTGGCCTGGTTCTGATTATGTTATTCATTCTCCCCACGCAAGAACCACATACACCGCATGCAGTCTTTCACACACGGGCCAGCGGTGGCCCAAGTGTTAGGCACAGGTCTGTGGTTAAAGCATCTGACTGCTGCCATCCTGGTTATTAGACCAGGATTGTTGCTCTGACCCTCACAAAGAAGAAGCAGTGGGACTTGGTTCAAGTCATTCTGTACCTATACCCATCACCACTCGGCACAAGAGAAACAAACAGAAACAAACTCAGAGCAAGCCCACAGCTACTGTCTGAGCAGGAGGAGCAGACACATCTTTTAGGAGTAGACGAAAGTTGAGATTTGGAATTGTTCCACAAAATTGGGGGAGAGGCATGTGGACACTTATTCTGACCAAGGGGATTCTTGGTCAGATGGCAGCTCTCAAAAAAAAAAAAAATAGGTTTGGGGTGGGGTGGGGTGTAATGTTGCTAGCTAAAGAGCCTCTCAATTCCAAAAGTAAACAATCACTAGCCATGTCTCCAATCCTGGGGAATCAAAGGTGAGGGAAAAGGGAGGCTCTGAGTTATAAAGTAGTTGTAAAGTAGTTATAAAGTTATAAAGTACTTATAAAGTTATAAAGTTTAAAGCAGTTATAAAGTAAAAAAGAGAGAGCGAGTGCAAGGGATATGAGAAGGAGAGGAGAAAGAAACATGGGCCAAAAAGATGATAGGAAGTGAGAGAAATGCAGATGGCTTCATATGAGGAGGGGGGGAGAAGGGGGGAGAAAAGAGACGGTGGGGGGAGAAGAGGAGAAGTGAGGGGAGGGGAGAAGGGAGGGGAGGGAAAGGAAAGGGAAGTAGAGAAACAGGATGAGGAAGAGAAGATGCTGGCAGTTGGGAAATTTAGGGGCAGAGCTCATGCTTTTGTCCAAGCTTTGACAAAGTAAACATGTGGTAACAGTGTCAAAACCCAAGTGGGCAGATGTTCTGAGGTAGACAGAGTGGTCTAAGTGGGGTGGCATGGCCACACAGCATGGTCAGGCCTCAGGGCTTGGGACCACAGCTCCTCCTGTGTAAGCACAACAGGAGCCAAAGGCCCCCCACGATGCCATGGGACAGTAAATGGTTAATCCTTGGTTCTTTAGTACGGTGTTTTTATGACTTCTTTGAGAATTTCATACACGCATACAGTAGGCCTAGATTCTACGGGGTCCAAAGAGTGCTGCCATAGATGCAGGGGTGTGTGCCATCCACTGGAGAGCAACAGACCGCAGGGGCCACTCTCCTAAGGAAAACTGACTCTCAGAGAAGGCATCAGCTGCCGACAGCAGCTCCTCAGCTAGAGCCTTCCCCTTCCACATCAGAATGTTGACTGGCTTGACTTTGCCCAGGTTTCCTTGTACAGCAACCATGGCTGTTGTGAGCTCTCAGGTACCCCAGTCCTGTAATGTTCAAGAGACACAGTTTCATCCTGATCTTCCCTGACCTCTGACCCTTGCACTCCCAAGCGATGAGTGTGTGATAGCCTGTCTATGGCTGAGCCTCCACAGACGCTGACCCTCTCTGCCCTTTGAATGGTTCCCGGGTTTCCATATAAACCACCATTCACGACACAGAGAAGCTTCTCTGAAGAGGGCTGAGTGCAGAGCTACTCTGTGGGTATACACATTATTAGACGGCAGTTTGATGCTATCTCTGTTTAGAAAATAACAATAGTAGGTTCATCCCTGGGACCTGTGAGCTCCCCAGCCATGGGTTCTCAGGCAAACTTACAACACCAACAGTATTATGTGTACATTTTCATGAATGGCTCATCTTGGTTGCCAACTTTATTTTGTTGAGAAGCACACATGAGAATACACACCTCTGGGTGTCTCTGTGAGGGACTTTCCAGAGATAAGATCTCTGACCTAATGGTGGCTTCATCCATCCCTGGATTGATATTTTGAATGGAATATTGGTAGGTGGTAGAACTGTAAAAGGTGAGAGCTGCTCAGAGGAGGTGTGCCACTGCGGGTGTGTCCTTGGGAGCTATGTCTTGCCCTGGATCTCTCCCGTTACTGCTCTGCCAAACTCTACCAACCATGATGAACTGAAACATCTGAATGAATGAATGAATGAATGAATGAGTGAAGAATGAGTGAATCTTTTCTCCTTTAAGTTATTTCTATCAAGTATTGGTCACAGTGATGATCAAATTTATTCACTATCCAATGGCTTCAGCCATTGACTGAGAACATCTGTCCAGAAACAGGCCTCCTTGGGCCTGTCCATCTTGCTCACTCCAGTATTCTCTATCCCAAGTCTTTCAGCTATCTATCTCTCCCAAGAAGCTCCCCAGGGAGATGGGCACCTACTCATTTACCTAGACCTCCTCATATCTAAATGGGCAGGACATGACAAACTACCAACCACCTGAAAGACAACTTTGCTACACTCATTGTCCCATGACATCCCAGGACCCTGCTCAGCCACCTATGTTTCCACTGCCCATAGGAAGGAAGACCTGTGGTCCCAAGAGGCAAGCATCAGATTCTTGAAGTCCGATCATGGTGTGTGCCCATCTGACACACTCTGGTTGCCCTATGGACATATGGTTACAGTGCAGTGTTGTCTTGAAAGAGATCATTTTGCCCTGGCCATGGGGAAATCTCTGTCTAGGCAGTGAACTTCAAAGAAGCAGGGAACCCCTGCCCAGTCTCCACTCCCTGATGCCACCACCCTCCTCACACACAAGCATTTGCCAACTCAAGTTCTGAAGTCCCTGCTATATAAACACAGCTCTTGTTCCCTCAGACTAATGGAGCTCAGGCCCAGAGCTCCCATCCCACCTTACCTGAAAGGCCAGTATCTCCACAGTGCTAGGGTAGGGTCTTATCCTTTGCTCCTCATATCTGCTCACCCCTCAAAAGATGCACGGAGGACCCCAAATGTGATGAACTATGAAAGTGGAGACCAAGGCCCTCCTCCCCTGAGGGCAGCCCTAGGAACAAGCAATGGGACAGGGACTTCGGAATTTCCCTCCGGTTGGGCTTCCCCTTCCCCCGCCATCACTGGGGTCTGTACCTGGAGCTGGAGTCACTGATGTTCTGTTCTGTTGGGCTGTCGCTGTCATTAAAGAGCCCAGTCCAATTTGCCTGTCGGTCGCCCCTCTGCCAACCAAACTGGAAGCCTCTGGCAAGAAAATGAGGCAGTGGATATACACACTGGTATGTTGGGTTAGACCTGTCTAAGAGTCACATTCTGTCCTCGTACCCACAAGACACAACTTTTTAATTATACACTAGAAGGTGAAGATGGTGATAATTCCAACCATGGGGATGATGGAGGTAAGGCATCACGTTATCTTCACTCTCCTGCATCCTTCCCTCACTCCCATCCTTTCCACATGGCAGAGCATACGCATTTTACAAGCAGGGAAACAGGGGCTCACTAGGATTAAAGTCACAGGGCTCTTCTACCTCCTATCTGGTGCCATCCCTCAATTCCTATTTCTAGAGAGTTAAGTGAAGGGCTGGAGAGATGGCTCAGCCATTAAAGGCTAGGCCTTTAACCAAAAATATAAGAGAGTTAAGTAAAAGAATTCTATCACCAGTACTGTGCCAGACACAACTTGTAGGGGTCTGATCCACCATATGAGGATTCCCACGTCTGGTTTAAGATGACAGATTGAGCACATCTGTACCCAATGCCCTCCCCAGCCCTATGACAATGGTGGCAAAGCAATAAGTGAGACCATGAGCACAGAAAGGAGGTAACAGGAGGGACCAGAAACAGTCCTGAAAGACAGCAAGCTGGTGGGTAACTGACTCAGGTCAGGGAGAACAGCATCCTGATGGCCTACAACAAGTAGATCCAATCTCAGGACACAACTACAGAAGGATCAGGAATAGATAGGAGTGGGCATGGGCATGTGAGATGGTACCCAAAGCAGGAGGACTGGGTTCAGCCTGTATAAGAAGCAGTTAGGCGCACAAAGCTGCACACACCCAGGTCCCCTTCCCACACGCCCCATAGACAGCAGTAGGCTTGCTCCTGGAGAAGCTGGCTCGTGGAAGGGGATTCCATGCACCCAGAGCTGCCAGTACCCTGAAGGGCCCGACTGGTGCTCTAGAACCGTGGTGCAGCACTGCCCAACCTGAACCTCTGGTCTGCTAAGGAGTGTGCCTTTCAAGAAAGGAAACTGAGCAGCTTCTTAAAAATGGCCAAGAATAAAAGGGGGTGCCCTCCTAAGTACTTGAGACAAGCTTTCTTCAGCCAGTACTGTGCTCACCTGGGGCTGGAGGGCCCTTTGCTGTGGGACTGTCCTGTGCTGCATAAGGTGTTAAGTGGTATCCCCAAGTCTCTGTCGGCTGCATTTGGCCTCCAGCTCTCGTGTTAGGATTATCAAAATGTCTCCAGGTACAAATGCCTTCTGGGGGCAAATTCACCCCTACTGGGAATCCATGCTGGACAGCAATGCCTAGACTTTCCAAAACCCGCTTACATCTGCCTGGCCCTTAAATATGAAGACACTCTTAATGCCACTTCCAGTGGGGGGAAAAATATCTTCAAAGGCAGAGTCGAGCTAAGGAGGAAGGAAAGAGGGAGTTCTAAGCAAAGGGAAGAGGAGACAGATGAAAAAAACTGAGAAAAATACTTAATAAAATTATTAATAAATAGCCTCTTAGCTGAGGGAATGGGGGCTGCAGAAGGGTTTTGGAGCTGTTCTAGCCACACCCTTCTAATTAGCTGGTACCCTCAGTCAACTCTCTGCACTTCTGGCGGTCTCTGTTTTCATAATTCAGTGAATAAACAGCCTAGGATGTCTCTGGAGTCCCTGAGCAAGAGTATCATAGAGATGAGGCGGCTGCTCTTGTTGCCGGTCAGCTGGCTGAGGTCACTTTGCTCTGCTCAGACAGAAATCGCCAAAGGACAAAGAATAGCATTCCAGAATTGGTAGGCCTGAGACCTTGAGCACCCTTGAGCTGACAAATTTGGATCCTTCTGGCTCGTAAGCCCTTAGAACTAGAGGACTGTGGTTCTGGGCTGTAGAAGACAGACCCTTACAGTTTTAGATACTCCAGTTGTGGGCTTACTGCTCTGGGCCCTGACTACCAGCACCTCAGCCTTGCCAAGGTGCATCTCTTCAGTTAGTAGCAGCTCTAATATCACTCAGCACCTGCCTATGTCACAGTTCCCAAGGGTTCTAGAAACCCTTGGTCCTGGCACTCAACAGCAAGTGTCAAGTTCTCAAGCCTTGCAGGTCAAGCCCCTTGGACCTTTGGGGCTTGGAAGTTCTCTGGAGTCTGCTTCAAAGTCTTTATAGTCTTCAGCTTGCTTCTCCATCTTCCCTGTCTCCAAACCTCCATCATCCCTCACGACCTCTGCTCCCTGCAGGAGCTGCTCCAACTCACCCCCTGAGCTCTTCAGCTACCTTCTCGTTTGTGTTTCTACTGACAAAGCTGCTGCTACAAATGTCATCATTGCCATAGTCATGGCCACTGCCACCCACTCCTCGTGTTAGCAACACAGCCTGTCCGACCCAGGACAACGACCACAAGTAAGCAAGAAAAAGTCACTTAGGAGATATCTTTTATTGGAAATAATGGTGCAACACAAGCAGACAGAACCCAGAAGCCCTAGCTGACTCAAAAAAAAATATATCGGGAACAGCCTAGTTGTATTGGCACACTCAGAAGGGGTGTGGTGTGTAAATATGGAATTGTACTTTGCACACCTTCCAGTTTCCCCCAGAACAATCACAATCCTTCATAAGAACTAGGCTCTGCCAGCCATCGGCTTTTTGCTGGGTCACTGGCCGAGTCCTCTTCCTTGCTCTACCTGTTGAAGGCAAGGCAGAGCCCTACAGCTGCAGTCGAGGACTGGGCTTTCCAGAGCAGCTTCGTGCCTGGTCATCTGGAAATCACTGAGGCCTGGAACAGCCAGAGTGCCGTTTGCCCATGCTGGCACACTGGAGCAGTTGTAACTCCTGCGACTGCCAGCCACAGCTGCGAGTGTTGCTTGTAGGAGGAGCGGTGTTGTTTCCAGGGTGTCCATACAGTGCTCAAAGCCACCAGGCTGCTACCTAACAACCCAGTCAGTCACCTGCTTAGCTGGCAGCTCCCTGCTCAAGATAACAGAGCATAAAGGAAGTGTCCATCAACTGTCAACCTAGGAGGGAATAAATGTCTGACTTCCCACCGTTTTGCTCATTCTCAAGGGGAAAAAAAAAATAAAGCACACTTGCAATAAAGACCTAGGAAACACGTATTCTTTTCAGGATAGCAGTGCTGAACATGCAGCTATAAACCCTTAGGGAGAGCTGGGCCCCTTTGATCTGCTTACTCCAGGGCCTTCCAGCTCCCTCCTTGGGAGTCCCGTTCACTACCCACAAGCATGCTGACCCAGCTTCTAGCCAGTTCTGATGTGAGTTCTGATTTATCAGCTCCATCTGACCAGACACCACAAAGAGTCTTCACACAAAAGGCCAGGTAGAATCTTAGCTTCCCTCTGAAACTTCACAGGCCAGGCCACCATCGTCTCAACGGTCTCAACATTTTTATCTTCCAAGCTACTCCAGAACAGCGCTGAGCAAGCTTTTTACACTAAATGGCATTTCCAATCCAAAAATTCCAAAGTCCTTCCACAACCCTCCCCAAACCAATATGGTCAGGTTTGTCACAACAAATGTTCCTTGTACCAATTTCTGTCTTAGATAGGGTTTCTCCTGCTATGATAAAACACCTTGACTAAAAGCAAGTTGTAGAGGAAAAGATTGATTTGGCTTACACTTCCACATTGTAGTCCATCATTGAAGGAATTCAAACAGGGCAGGAACATGGAGGCTGATGCAGAGGCCATGGACGGTGCTGCTAACTGGATTACTCCTCATGGCTTGCTCAGCCTGCTTTCTTATAGCACCCAGGACCACCCACTAGCCCAGGGAATGGCACCATCCATGGTGGCCTGTGCCCTCACCCATTGATCGCCAACTGAGAAAATGCCCTACATCTAGGTCCTATGTTAGCATCTCCTCAGCCGGAGTTCTCTTCTTTCAGATGGTTCTAGCTTGTGTCAAATTTTATGTCAAGTGGACATCAAACTTGCCAGGACAGCAGGCTAGCAAGCTGTGTTCCTCCAGGGCCTCTGCTTCTGTTCCTGCCTTTATATTTCTACTTGAGTTCCAATCCTGACCTCTCTCCATAATGAACTGTGATGTGGAAATGTAGGCCAAATTAAACACCCTTCCCCGTTTCTTTTGGTCATGGTCTTTATTATAACAGTAGAAAGCAAACTAAGACAGTAGTTTGCAAGTCAATTTAAACAGCCTGGTTAGGACAAACTTCCCCATGGACTGCTCAAAAGGTCATCTAGCCACACCATCACCTTTCCACCCACAAAAGACAGCCTCTCCCACAGTTCTGTAAGATCAACATAGAGTCATTAAGTGCAAGGCCCAAGCATCAGATGAGGTGCTTGCTACAACTTAAATAGGCAAAAACAGGCTGCAAGAGAGGGTATAACATTTCCTAGTTTATAAGGTCTTCAACCATAAAACTAGTTACCTATGCGGCACTAAAGTTTACTCTAAAAAGGCTAGTAATTTTTTTCTGGTTTATCTAAAAATGGATTGTACTGTTTCCAAAACCAATTATTATATAATTTAAATTCCATTCCTGGGCTAAGCATAAGGAACTGTCCATTATTACCCAATTTGACCATAATGAGACAGGTTTACTTGGGATGGAACAGGACAACACAGGGAGAAGAGGCTTCTTCACTCTTCCCTGTGAGTAGCAAACATTTCTGGAGTTTCCACTGTGTTCTAGAAATCCTAGCCGCTGGGATGACTAATGGGGAGCACGCTCTTGTGTTTGGAATGCTCACCGTAAAGGTGAGGCGGTAAGGCTATCCCACATGAAAATCTCAACAAGGAGAAAATAAGGCCCATGAGGACTAAGCTAGTGTGAAAATCAGCACACAGCTAAATAAGAACATAGGCTGGCAAGGATGACGGGCAAAATCAAGCACCAAAAAGAAACTGAATCTATTATGTTGGGGAAAATTATGTTATATTTATTTTTCTAAAAGGGGGGAAATAATGACCTTCTCACCAAGGCTGATGACCTGAGTCCCTGGGATCCATACTATAGAAAGAGAGGACTGACTTCAGAAACTTACTCTCTGACCTTTATATGTACACCTCTCTCTCTCTCTCTCTCTCTCTCTCTCTCTCTCTCTCTCTCTCTCTCTCTCACACACACACACACACACACACACACACACACACTACCCTTCAACCATAGGCAAGCCCACATAGTGTAAAATACTGCAGGGCTGACCTTTAAGGTCCTGTTATTGACCATGAGTTTATTGCAGGCAGTCCATTTATTTTTATTAAAAATTACATTACATATGCTATGTGTATATATGTGCGTGCACACGTGTGCTTAGTTAGACATGGAGAAGTCAGAAGTCAACATCTGGAATCTTCCTCTATTGCCTTCCACCTTATTTTTTGAGACAGAGTCTCTCACTGAATCTGAAGCTCGCTGGCCGGTCAGCAGGCCCCAGAAATCCCCTGTCCCTGCTGCCTCGGTACCAGGATTATAGGTGTTTGCTATCAAACCCTACTTTTTTATATGGGGGAAGTCTAAGAATTGCATCCAAGTCTTTTTGCTTGTACTGACTAAGCTATCTCCCAGCCTGCCCCCACCCCCCACCCCGGAAACAGCACAGGAAGAATTATCTCAGCTAATATTGAAGCCCTAGGCAATCAATATTTAGTGGCTTCAAGCACTGATGAGCTTACGGTGCTCCCTAACTCTCCACAGTTTCTCAGATGCATGCCTCACAAAACAGTTTGCGTCCTGATTTCCTGGCCATGAAATACGAGACAGATCCACCGAGGCTCAGCTCAGCTTCCTACTGTGGTGGCTGCTGATGACATACACCAGGCTCAGCCAGGACCCTGGTGCATGCCCTTCAGATATCAGATTGGATCCTCCGCTCCCAAATGATCCCATAGTCATTTAAGGACTGGGGACCACTCTAGGGATTCCTAGAGTGGCTACCAAGAAAACTTAGTATGTGTTGGGGAGGGGGGGGTCACTTCTCAGAGAATTTAAAACTGGAGGAATAGCCCACTAAAGTTTAATTACCCCCCACTAATAACACCCTCCAGAAACCTAAAGCATTATCTTATTTAAAATGTACAAGTGGGTCTGAAGAAAACCTGTGTGTTGTCTCCTTTTCTATTTCCTACTCGACATGAAGTGAACTTTGCCCTTTGTCATACTCCCACTGCCGTGACATTCTGCGGAATGAATCCCTTAGAAAGGATACCAGCATTGAGAGGGGAAGGGGACACAAACCCCCATCCCTAACCCAGAAGCTGTCTCCAGTTGATAACCACTTGCAAATGGGAAAAAGACTTGTTTTCTCTAACAGGTCTCACTGGGTATACAAACCACTCTTAGGGGCAGGCCGGAGATGGTCAGCACAAACGGACTTAGTTTTGTCAGGGCATTTTAAAGAGAATTTTAACTAACCGATTAACTAATTGAATGCCTTAGAGGTCCTTTGCATATATGTGTTATGGCTTAATAACACATGTGTGTTATTAAGTCCTGTGGTTTAATGGGATTCCTGTGTGTGCAGATGTGTCTCTGCATCTGTGTGTCTCTTGCTCTTCTCCTTTGGCTTTTTCTTTTGTTCATTCTATCCAACTCTGAGTTGTTCAGTTTTGTTTCACCTCATTTTATTTTTTTGTACTATTATTCCTTTAGGTGCCTGTTTGTTTTCTAACAAGAGACAGAAAGAGGGTGGATTCAGGTGAAGGTGAAGTGGGGAGGGTCTTGGAGGGGGAAACATAGAATATAGTGTATGAAAAAATTTATTTTCAATAAAAGAAAAATAGAAAAAGCAAAAGGAAGAACAAGGGTGAGGGGGAAGAGAGAAGAGAAGAAAATGGAATGTAAGGGGGACAGAAAGCCCCAGAGAGAGTGCTGTTTGGGTCAGCTGGACCTGGGCTTCAGAAGTTTCCAGAAAGCAAAAGGCAGATCAGCTCAGCTGAGCGCACTGTGGTTCAGGGAGTCCCCCAAAGCTTGTTCCACACAAGACCTCCAAGCTCTTCCTATAGCATTATAGGTAGAGAGAGGGCACCTTTTTTTTCCAGCTGTCTGTGATGCCTCAAACCTGGAATCTAAGCACTTGGGATGGAGACCAAAGCAGAGAGATTTTGAGGTTGAAATCTTGTCTCAAAAATAATTAATTAATTCCCACTAGTGGTAGAAAGGCTTAATAATACCTTTAATTAAATAATTTTAAATGATTTGTTTCTCTCTCATCAAGCCCAGCTTGTGAAATAAAAGCTATAACCATCTTCAGTTAATAGTTATCAAATGTTACATATGGTACATCACAGCTGACTGAGCGTATGTGTCTTTTATGCCTTCATTCTATTTTTGTTACAGTATGTGACAAACATTATATCATTCTATACTTATCATGCTGTCATAAGGCTGGATGCCAAGGTTCAGTAGCAGATCCAAGTGCTAAATTCCAGGTAGAGTAATGTTTCTCAACCTGTGGGTCGAGGCCCACATGGAGTTGGCTGATCCCTTCACAGGAGTGGCCTAAAACCATTAGAAAACACAGAGATGTACACTACAATTCATAACAATAGCAAGATGACAGTTATGAAGTAGCAAAATAATTTTATGGTTGGGGGTCATCACATCATGAGGAACTGCATTAAAAGGTCACAGCATTAGAAAGGTTGAGAACCACTGCTCTAGAGGGAGCTGGACACCAAGACAATAAATAAACTGATAACAGACGAGTATGCCAGAGGGTGAAAGGCATGATGGGTAACAGTAACTGGTAGAAGGAAAGACATAGGGCTCGGAGTGTGGCCTTTCAAGACAACAGTAGAAGACCTCTCTTGGTGAGCAGGGACTTCTGGGAAAGAACGCCCAGCAAGGATGGGCAACAAAGACCTGAAGCATATGGACACGGGGAAGCCAGGCACAGGGTGGCAGCTGGTGAGGCCTCAGTTCACGGAAGTGATACCACCTATCTCTGCTCCCTTGAAGCTTCGTCCTCCAGGGAGGTGGCCCAATTTCAGAAAAGACCCAGTGTTTCTAGGGAATTAATAGTATAATCAAAACGTTCCTCTCAGTGGCTGCCTTCCCCCTCACGACTGACTGACTCGTAATTTTCTCTCAAAGCCCCACAATAACATTACTAGAAAAACGTGGGGCAGGGTAGGGTGAGGGGCGGTGCTCATTCTCTCGTGGTTGGTCCACTGCTCATGATCATCGGGCTGGGCCCCAAATCTCCCCACTCTCAAATAGGGAAGGAGGAGATTGGCAAACTGGTGGCCGAGTGGAGCATGTGAGGGCTCTGAATGGACAAGGAGTCGTTTCTTGAGCCCCTCCTGGGGAGCAGCTGAGCCAGGGAGAGTCTAAAGCCCTGTAGCTCCACAGAAGCCTTGGAAGGGTGCAAAGATCCACGGTGCAGAGGGTTAGAGAAAGAAAGGACTGCCTGGGTGTCAGCCAGCCAAGGATGGGTTCAGAGGAAGAACACAGAGCGTGCTCCAGGCTGGGCTCCGGGACCAGTACCACAGCTGCCTCAGTGCAGCAGTGGATTGACGCTGCCTCCAGGCTGGCCTTGCTATTCTTAACATTTGGCTGAGACTCTGAGCTTATACTGTGCACCCCATTCCCTCCCTGCCCAGCTCACTTCCAGGTGACACACGCACAGAGGACTCTTGGGCTACCCAATGCTGCCACATCCTCCCCAACTGGGCACACTCCCACATCATAGGGGTCCTGTGCAGGGTCCTGAGAGATGAGATGAAGGAACCATCTTTTGTCCAAACCTTACAGGCTGTGGGCTTTAAACAGGTCCCTCTGTGTTATAAATTGGGTCCTCAGTGTCCCATAGGGACCCACCCTTTGAAGGCTTGGTCACCAGCCTGTGGTGCTATGGAGTTGTGGTAGAATCGTCCTAGGGGGTGGGTCTTAGTCACTGTTCTGTTGTGGGCTGGCTTACAGTTTCAGAGAATCAGTCCATTATCATCACAGCAGGAAGCACGGCAGTGTACAGGCAGACAGGGGGCTGAGAGCTACATCCTAACAAGATGTACCTGGACCTGAACTGAGCCTTTGAAACCTCAAAGCCCATCCCCAGTGACACACCTCCTCCAAAAAGGCCACTCTTTCTAATCTTTCCTAAACAGATTACCCACTGGGGACTAATCGTGCAAATATATGAGCCTATGAGGCCACTGTCATTCAAACCACCACAGGTGGGGTCTAGAGGAAGTTAGTAATCAGGGCTGTGCCATGAAGGACATATTGGGCTCCAACCATTTCTCTCTCTATTGCTCCCTGGTTATCATGAGGTGAGCGGCCTCATTCTCCACAAGTTCCCACCATGATGTATTATCTCATCCCAGATCGGAGAAACAACATAAGCAACCGAGCACTGAACCTTCAACTCTGCAAGTCCAGACAAGCCTTCCCTTCTGCAGACTGGTACTCTCTGGACCACTGTCCTCATGGTAGCTGAACAGCACACTTACCGTCCGTGCACAGGGCGAAATGGAGACGGCCATCTACTGAACCGTGCGGGATACATAGTGTATCCTCCCTTTGGAGTTAGAGCCTGGCTCGCGACTCTTCATCAATACTTACGGTAATAAATATTACCTAATATTATTAGAACAACAATAATAAGCCCTTCTCCTACTTCTCCTACTGGGGAGGAGGGTCCACAGGATCATCATTACGGTTAAGAACGAAGTGGGGAAATTTTTAGGTGAAAGGTAAATGAACTTAATAAAGGAGACAGTAGGGCTGGAGAGATGGCTCAGTGGTTAAGAGCACTGACTGCACTTCCAGAGGTCCTGAGTTCAAATCCCAGCAACTACATGGTGGCTCACAACCATCTGCAATGAGATCTGATGCTCTCTTCTGGTGTGTCTGAAGACAGTGTACCCATATATAATAAATAAACCTTTAAAAAAATAAAAATAATTAAAAAAAAAGGAGATGCTAAACCCCATACACGACTAACTTTCAAGTTCAAAAAGGACTTGAGAGAGACAGGCAGGAGAGAAGAGATGGGATATAAGAGTGCATATGGGGTTATCAAGTCCCTGAAGGACACTGGGGAAGGACAGAACTCCGATGACTCTCCTTGTGCAGGGCACATAGCCGGGGAGGTTCTCCACTCAGCCTCACACGGTACAGGCTCGATGCAGAGATGGGTCTCAACGCACTTTGCTCCCCCCGCTCCCCTTCAGCCTCGCTCTCAGCCCTGCCCTGCAGCAGGCTCTCAGAAGCAGCTAGCTTTGAGGAGCCAAGCTGTAAAGCTATCCTGCCAACAGCATAGCTCCTGCCCTGGGGCAGACCACGGTCTGCTCAACATCCTTTCTCCTTTCTAGGATATCCTACCCGCCATGTGCCACGTTCTGGGTAGATAAACCCACCTGCCACGGTCCCAAACTCTTGGGCTGCACCTGCTTCTTTGGGGAAATAGAACAGTGAGCTTTGTTCCTGGGGCGGGTTGGGGACCACTCCTCGAAATGCATGCAAAGGCAGCACAGAGGCAGGCTGTCCTTTACCTTGACCCAATTTCCAAGCCTCAAGTCTCAGGTGCGCCCCAGCCACATTGCGCAGCCTAGATTCGTCCCCTGGAGGCACCAGAAAAAGGAGGCTGGGCCCTCTGTGTGGATCCTCTACACTTGGACAGTAAGAAGAGACCGCGGTGGATCCAGGGTACAAACAAGAACGCCAAAGCATGGTGCTCGCACACAGCATCCGAGTGCAGCCAGAATGGGTGCTAGGAATTCAGGGGGATTCCTGTGGGCATTAATTAAGGGGCACTGCGGGCCTGGAATGGAAGCCGTGGGAGGACCTAGGTGGCCAGGCGTGCAGTTAGGAGCAGGGCAGGACACTTAGACACAGCAGAAGCTGTCCAGAAGCATGAGTTAGGGCAGAGGTCGAACACGTGAAAGACTCTTGACTGAGAAGTGAAACACTGGGCTTCAGGGTAGACTTGCAGCACAAGCTGACTGGTAGGAGGTAGACCACAGTGTGGCTCTATGGGGTGGGAAACAAGGAGCTCAATTTCCAACAAAATAGTGACCTGCTTCCTGGCAGTGCTGTGCGGAGCCTTCACGGTTGAGGGTTCCTTCTCCATCTCTGGGGAACACCAGAAGGTGACAGAACCAGCTTTCAGCCAGGAGAGCCTCCTTCCCTGAGGTATGAACCCTTCACAAACAGCCCTGATCCAATAACTGATCACACAGAACCACAAAGACCTAACATCTCACCCCAAACCTGGGCAGATCTGAAGGGGCACCCCCGTAAGGAGCCGCCTGTGTTCGGTGGAGGCTGCTTCTGTTTCTCCCTCTTTCTCTTTTCTTCATTGGTCTTGATCCCTGAAGCTGCCCTCATAGACTTCCTGTACTCTCATGTCTAGCCCAGAGCCTGCTTTGCAGGGAGCCCAGCCCCATCAACACCCTCCCACACAAATAGAGACACGAGGAATACATCCCTAAGAGTCTTCTTAAACACATGACATGGGCAAAGAAAAAGTGTTGGATGAGTCTGAAGCCACAGCTACCCGGGGGACATCAGCCAATCCTGGGGATTTGTGAATCCTTCACCTAAGGTGAAGGGTCACTCTAGAAACTTCTACCTAAAGCCAAAAACTCTACTCAAAAGGGCAAGAACAGGTTTGGGAGAAGCAGGATATGTAAAACACTCAGAACAAGATAGTGGGAATTAACCCTAGTTGTCAGTAATCACAATAAATACAAATGTGTTACACTATCTAAGGAAAAGCCAAAGATTATGACAGTAGATACACAAACTGTGAATGCACTCAGTTGCAACAGGAATAAATAAGAGGCATGCAAATGTTGAAGTGTGTGTATGTGTGTGTGTGTGTGTGTGTGTATATATGTGTGTGTATGTATGTATGTGTATGTGTGTGTGTGTGTACGTGTGTGTATGTATGTGTGTATGTGCATATGTGTGTATGTGTGTATATGTGTGTATGTGTGTATGTGTGTACGTGTGTGTATGTATGTGTGTATGTGTGTACGTGTGTGTACATGTGTGTATGTGTGTATATATGTGTGTGTATGTGTGTATATGTGTGTGTATGTGTGTATGTATGTGTGTATGTGTATATGTGTGTATGTGTCTATGTGTCTATGTGTGTCTCTGTGTGTGTATGTGTGTGTATGTGTGTGTGTATGTGTGTATGTGTATATGTGTGTATGTGTGTATGTGTGTGTATGTATGTGTGTATGTGTGTATGTATGTACGTGTGTGTATGTGTGTACATGTGTGTACATGTGTGTATGTGTGTGTATGTGTGTATATGTGTGTATGTGTGTGTATGTGTGTGTGTATGTGTGTATGTGTCTATGTGTCTATGTGTGTCTATGTGTGTGTATGTGTGTGTATGTGTGTGTATGTGTGTGTATATGTGTGTATGTGTGTAGATGTGTGTATGTGTGTGTGTGTATGTATGTATGTATATGTGTATTTGTGTGTGTTGGGGATCAGCACCATAAATATCACCTTCTCTCACCACACACTTCAAGCCAATATGATTTTTTAAAGATTTATTTATTTATGTTATGTATATGAGGATACTGTAGCTGTTTTCAGACATACCAGATCCCATTACAGATGGTTGTGAGCCACCATATGGTTACTGGGAATTGAACACGGGACCCCTGGAAGAGCAGTCAGTGCTCTTAACTGCTGAGCCATCTCTCCAGCCCACAGTTTTGTTTTGTTTTTTAACTTCTTTGAGTTGTATAGACTTTGAGTCTGGTTCATTTTTATATGTGGTGTTTTTATTTATTTGCAGGGTTTTTATGATTTTTTTTGTTATTAAAAGCTTTTTCAAGAAGGTAAAAGAAGCCGGGCATGGTGGTGCATGCATGCCTTTACTCCCGGCACTCAAGAGGCAGAGGCACGCAAATCTCTGGGAGTTCAAAGCCAGCCTGGTCTACATACTGAACTCCAGGATAGCCTGGGATATGTAGGGAGACCCTGTCAAGAAAGGGGGGGGGGATTTCAAACATTTCTAAATTTATAGATGAAAAGATACCAGTGGTGGGGGCTGAGTCTTTAAACATAAGCATGTTAACATCTAAGGTATATGGACCACTGCTTGGTGCCTGGTAAATGGAACAGCTCCGAGCTGGTATTACCGTCATCCCTCAGCTGAAGAGGTACAGCTGAGGCAGAACTCTCCTACCTTACTGGCTCACATAGACAGAACAAAACATCGACTACTACAGAGGTAAGCATTGAGCACAGGACGTTAGAAAAATGCATGGCAGAGGACAACCAGAGGATAAGCACTAATGCAACAAATGTGCAAGAGAAGACCAACCCAGGAAAGTCCCATCATTGGCAAAGATCACCAAAACCATACAGAAAGCAGATGGAGAGGTGGCGCCACCATTAAGAGGCACACACACACACACATACACACACACTGACAAATAAAACTGAGTAGCTGGAGAGATGGCTCAGTTGTTAAGAGCACTTACTGTTTTATCAGAGGTCCTCGGGTAAGTTCTCAGCATCCACACAGTGGCTCACAGTCATCTATAACGCCAGTTTCTGGGATCTGATACTTCTTCTGGCCTCCATGGGCATCAGGCATGCACATAGAACACATTCACACATGCATCCAAAACACTCATTATATGTAAAAATTTTTAACAAATATTTAAAATATATATAAATAAATAAGTAAAGAAATGCTAAATTTTACATAGTTTTAAGGAAGACAAAAATGCAGATATAACAAAGATATAATCTAGACTCATAAACTTCATGTCATTAAACAATTTTTTTTTAATTTCTAGAAAAATCTTAACCGAAGTTTAAAGAGATAGAAAACCTAAATAGTCGCAACTCACTAAAGGAAATAATTAATAAAAGGAAAGAAACCCTTAAATGTTAATGCTAGCACTACTGAACTTTGACAGGATAGTCTCAAAAACTTGCACAAACAGCAAGTTTGGATTTTTGTAATTGATTTGTTTGGGGGTGTTTGTATACATGTGTATATGGACACCACGTGTGCACCTAGTGTCTACAGAGGACAGAAAAGGGCTTCAGATTCCCTAGAACTGGAGTTACAGATGTAAACCACCATAAAGATGCTGGGAGTTGAGCCCAAGCCCTCTGGAAGAGCAGAACCATCCCAGAACCTCACAAAGCTGAACCATCGCTTCAGCCCACGAAGAACAGTTTTAAAAGGATGATTCTGAATTCATCCCACAAGATTTTTTTTTTAAGGCAAAGACAGTATGGGAAAGATACTGCCTGCCAAGATCATCCTAACTAAAAATAATAGTCAACAAAATCTCACATTGCATAACACATAAAAAGCTAGGCTTGTATCTGAAACTATGCACTGAGCACCTTTTAGTATAAGTTTTCGGGGAGAACTTTTATGAGACTGGGTGTTTGTGTGTGGCTTGAGCTTGCTTCGAACCCCAAATCCTGTGAACTAGCTTCCTGAGTGCTGGGATCACAGGTGTCCACTACTGAGACCAGTTGTATGAATGCAATTAACACACTTAAAGGGTTAGAGATGGACGGCAAATCATCCAATAGACGTAAGAAATGCATAATATTTTTGAAAACACAACTGTGTAACGTAGTCTATGCGTGCATGAAACTCTCTTAACTGCTTGAAGATGTCTACCAAAACCACTAAAAGCTAAGCCAGCAGTCCCAGCGATGAGATGCTCTTAACAGTCTTTTTATAATCAGGGTGTACAATGTTGTCCACAAACATTAACTTAACAGGGCTTAAAACCTCAGCCCGAGAGCAGAGGCCATGAAAACACTTCGAAGTAGGCGGGCGTGTCAGCCTTTGTGGTCATACTGTAAGTGCTGATCTATAAACTTATAAATCTATAAACTCGATCTATAAAACCAATAGTGAAAGAGCAACAGCAGATTGATGGCTCAGGCCTCACCCAAACGTTAAACCTTTGTGCGTCCAACACCACCAGTAAGCGAGTGAGAAGACAAGTCTGGGGTGGAGCTGAGTGCTTGGTCACTAGCCTGATGTGGTCCAAGTCCTTATTCATTCAGGGCCACAGAGGTTTTATCGTAAAAGTAGAAGAGGAACGAGGGAGGCGGCTCAGCTGTCATCGACTGCCCCGTCCAAGTCCAGGTTCTGTTCCCAGTGCCCACACGGTGGTTTGTAACCCTCTATATCTCCAGATCCAGGTGAGCTGATCCCTATTCTGAGCTTTGTGGGTATTTGCATGCATGTGGTGCACATACATACATGAGGTAAATGTTCATACACATAACATAAAGGTGAGTAAGTGAATCTTGGGGCTGGAGAGATGGCTCAGCAGTTAAGAGCACTGGCTGCTCTTCCAGAGGACCTGCATTGATTATGATCTGTTCACGACCACTTATAATTGCAGTTTCAGGGGATCTGGCTCCTTCTGGTCTCTGAGGGCACCGGGCACACATGTGATGCACTGACATACATGCAGGCAAAACGCCCATGTACATAACAATAAATGAATTAACAAAATTGTGGAATGTAATAAATAAATAAAATGAAAATTATAATTCATAGAATGAGAAAATGCTTTGTCAAAAATACATGATAAGTAACTTACATTTGGATATATAAATTACAATTTAATTTTTTTAGAAAGGCAAATTTTTTCCCAAAGAAGAGATACACACAGCCAATGAGAATATTAAAATGTGTTCCACTCCCTTGGTCATCTAGAAAAGGCAGAATCAAGACCCAGTGAGATAGTACTTTAAGACCATGAGGATGACAGTGCTTGAAAAGAGCTGTCAGATGAGCTTGCACAGCTGTGAAGCCAGGAGCCTCACACTGCTGGGGGTGGAATGGTACAGCCACTCGGGAAGATATCTGCAACTCTTCCTGGGGTACCATGGGTACCATATAATCAGCAATTTCACTCACAGATCCAAAGCCTAGAGAAACGAAAATACCACCACAGAAAACCCTGCATATAAACTAGTCATCATGCCAAAACCAGAAATGAAGTCGAGATCTGAGACTTGAAGAATGGATAAACAATCCTCCACGCCCCTCATCTCTCCCAGCCTCGGATTCCAGAGGCGGTGCCTTTCCACTCCTGAATGAAGGCATTCATTCCCCAAGGAGCCCTTTGTGATTAACCCTCTGTCACTTGCCAGTTTGGTTCCTCCTGTTCCATTCAGCTCTCTCTATCACACAGATCAGAGAGGGGACAGGGATGAGACCGAACCCAGAACCCTACACACTCCAGGCAAATACTCTACCACTCAGCTACACCCCCGGTCCTAAAGACCAGAATTTTTCTAACTAAGGACATATTCCCAAATAGTTGGTTATAAAGCCAATTTAATAGACTGTTCCCAGATTTTAAAAAGCACACAGCTTGGGGTCAGCAAGATGGTTCAGCATATAAAAGTCCCTGCTGCCAACCAAGCCTGACAACTGGAGTTTGTTCTCCAGGATCCACATAGTGGAAGGAGAGAATAAACTCTCAGCAAGCTCGCCTCTAACCACACACTCGTGCCCTGACACCTGCACACACACAAGAAACTTCTGTGCATGCAAGAGATCAACAACTGTAAAAAAAAAAAAAAAAAAAAAAAAAAAAAAAAAAAAAAAAAAACTACACAGTCTGAAAAACTACACAGTCTGAACTCGGCACTTTACCCAGTTGTGAGCAGTAGAAAGCTCATGCATTTTGTTCTAGCATCTTTAACTTTGTACACACTAAGAGATGACTAATATCCATCCCTCCCAAAGCCTCCAGCATTCACCTGCCTACTTTCTGTTTCTGTGTTTAACAACTCCAAGTACCTCATCAAAGTGGAGTCGTACAATGCCTGGCCCTTTTGTCTGTCTCATTTCATTTAACATGATAGCTCCAAGGTTCATCCATGTTGCAGCTCTGTGTTAGAGCCTTCTTCTTCTTAAGACCAGATAGATAGATGGATAGATAGATAGATAGATAGAGAAACTATAACCCCAGCTGACCTGAACTCACTCTGTAAACAGGATAGCTTGAACTCAGAGATCCCCCTGCCTCTGCCTCCGAAGTGCTGGGATTAAAGGCATATATCACCACTTCCTGTTTCCATTGTTTTTTTTTTTTTCCAAAATAGAAAAGTGGGCATTGATTTTTTTTCCTGTTCTGGAGACTGAATCCAGGGCCTCCTGAATGCTAGACAGTACACTACTGCCATTGAGTTACATCCCCAGCCCTAGACAGTTCTTCTAAAGATTTTGTTTATTATTTTATTTTATGTGCATGAGCGTTTGCCTGCATGTGTGGAAAGTGTACCATGTTTATGCATTGCCCACAGAAGCCAGAAAAGGGCACTGAGACCTCCAGAACTGGAACTACAGATGGTTGTGAGCCATCACATTAGTGCTGGGAACTGAATCCAGATGTCTGTAAGAGGCTGTTGAGGCCATCTCTCTGGCTCCCCTACAAAGTTTTGTTTTAATGCAACTGGGTAGAAAATATCGGAGCACATTTCACATAGCAAAGCCAAATATTACTTCACAGAGTGTTTGTTATCATCAAGAAGAATGTGTTTCCTCACTGCACATGACAACCATAAAGTTCAGAATACACTGATTTGAGGCAGGTGATTCCAAAGCCCAGGCTACCAGTCTGGTTCTTTCCCATGTGTCATTTCAGAGTGTCTTTCCAGACAGACCGCCTTCCACAACCAAGCAAATACAGGCTCGAACTCATGATTCTACATTCTCCAACACGTTCCTCACACAGATCAACCTCGTCTCGCTCTGTGCCCGTCTCACCTGGCTGAGCAATGAAGCTCCAGTCCTGTTCTCTGTGGATGGCTCCATCCACCTCAGTCTTCATTCCTTGCTCATGCTGGGCTTCTGAACCTCCCTCCCACCCCACCTGTGCCCAAGGATCATTGCCCTTTCTTTAAGACTGCTTCAGATGTCCTCTGTAAGCCAAACAAACCTTTTCCTAAAGCAGCTCCCTCCTCACCCTTAGAGCCCCTCATGTGTGCCTCTGTGCGCGCTCTCTGTCTTCCTTGAAGCCCACAAGCTCCCTTTGTCTGCACACGTGTTCCACAGAACTTCCCAGTGGTACTCGCGTGGAGTAAGTACTCAATCTACAGCAACTACTTAGAGTATAGTGCATACTCAATGTACAGCAAGTACTCGGTGTATAGTAAGTACCCGGGTATAACAAGTGCTCAGTGTATAATAAGTGTTCGGTGTATAATAAGTACTCAGTGTACTCAGTGTATAGACAGTACCCAGTGTATAAATAGTACTCAGTGTATAGTAAGTGCTCGGTGTATAATAAGTATACATTGTACAGCAAGCACTCTGCATAGACAGTACTCAGTGTACAGCAAGTACTCAGTGCGTAGAAAATACTTAGTGTACAGTAAGTCTGAAGCAGACATGGGGAGCCAAACACATCACAACTTCACTCCTTCTTAGTCATTTTCTCCCAAGCCATAGTGTATGGCTTCTGCTGCAGAGAGATGGTGCTCACTAGGCCACCACACGGCTCCCTTTGTTTCCTAATGAGGTGCATCCCTACAATTTTAGTGGCCTATGATAGTCCTTGTCAAAAGTGCCCATTGCTCAACCCAGGGAAAGGCAAAGGGTTCTAGATAGATAGATAGATAGATGATTGATTGATTAATAAATAAATAAATGATTGATAGACAGATGATTGATGGATAGATAGGTGATAGATGATAAAGAGATGAGTGATTGATAAATAGATAAATGATTGATAGATGATAGGTGATTGATAGATAATAGAGAGATAGAGAGGTGATAGATATGGAATGAATGGATGGATAGATGGATAGATAGATAGATGGATAGATAGATAGATGGATGCACATCAACTCACATTGCCTGCTTCTGCTGTAGTAACTTCACCTAACATCACTGGACACGTTTACCATCCTTTTGCCTCTGCTGTGGGCTTCAGAATACTCTGAGCCGCGCTCCCACTTCTGAGAGGCCATAAGCAAACCCCCAGTGTCTCTCCTCCAAGCCTTCCTGTGCAATATCCAGATAGCCTTCCTTTCCAAGTGCTTTTATCAAGTTACTACCCTACTCAAGGACCACGTGTGGCTCCCCATGACCTATGAACCAAGCTCAATCTTTCCTCAACCTTTGGAGCACTTCAGTGAGCACTAAACACTGCTGTCTGACACATCCCTGTGCCCCCTTTACACCATGGGACCCATCTTTTCATTATGTCCCTTCCAGTGACTACACCTAAGTATAAATCCATGCATGCATTCACACACTAGCACGTGCGCACACACACACCTGCTCCAACCTTCAATCATTTGTTCATTATCCATATTTACTAATGACTTCTTTATGTCTAACACATGTGTGACACATGCGGCCTCAAACAAACCATAATCCCTCCCTCAGAGCTTCTGACCAAGTGCAGTTTTCAACCTCAGCACCACTGACATTTGGGGCTGAAATAATTTTGTTGTGCAGGCAATCTGGGCCTAGAGGAGTTTTTGGGCATCTCCACCCACTCCCTCCTGGGTGTCAGGAGCATCTCCTCTCCCCATGTGGTAACCAAGGACATGGCTACTCTAATGTCTAAGGGCAAAATTGACCTGACAGAGATCTACTGACCTATGACATCAAGTGGAGCTTGTTATTGGTCCCTCAAGGAACCTGGTAGAGAGGCAGCTTTCCAGATGACAACCTAGAAGTTGTTCAGTCTTGGAAGGGAGTTCAACCCAAGAGCCCAGGAGTCTGCATCCCAGGCCCCTCCCAGGGAACTCCAGTGCAGATCTTTGCTGTTTCCAGATAGACACAAAGCATGCACTCCCCTGGAGCCAACTCAGAGCAACTACGATGTGTGAGGAAACAGGACACATAAGCAAATGTGTCAGCCACAAGACACAGGACCAGGGAAGCCTGGTGACAGATGGAGGCAAGTGTGGCAGTGCAGGTGGGGTCAGGTGCCAGAGAGACAGGAGAGGGC
Organism: Arvicanthis niloticus; assembly: GCF_011762505.2. Lineage (NCBI taxonomy): Eukaryota > Metazoa > Chordata > Mammalia > Rodentia > Muridae > Arvicanthis > Arvicanthis niloticus. Next base: position 12,500,402 of record NC_047671.1, read on the forward strand.
GAGGCCACGCCTGTATCCTGTGTCAGGGTTGCTGCTGCTTCCTCCCTTCAGTTACAGGTGTGCATGTCCCCACCCCTATCCAGACCTTACCTGCCTTTGAGGCTCACGAGGGCTCTGCCCCCCATAGGCATTCTCCCAGCCGCTCCCACCCACCACTCTTCTCAACCTGTGCTTCTCTTCTCGCTTGTGGCCATTTGTTTCCCTAGAGGGATTTTAATCCCACTGAGCGCCAGGACTCTATCATCAGCTTCTTTATGGCGCCCTCCTTCACTCCCTTCCCAGATGGAACATATACCAGTCTTGACTGTTTGGTTGAGTTAAGCAGGATTCCTGGAGTAAGGACTACAGGGTTTTTATCTGCCACTTAGGGGTCAGGGTCTCTGAGAAATAGAGAATGGGAAGCAACCAATTCACAGGCTGGGCTCTGGGCAACTAGTCCATCCATCCAAACCTAGGCAGGGTTTGCTGGAACAATCAGGCAGTCGTGTGGTTGGCACCCACTGTGGCCCTGATGCCTCTCTCCTTCCTGTCCCACCAGAAGCTCTAGGAGCCCAAGCAGTTCTGGGGAATTACCAACAGGGGCAGAAACTGAGAGCTGCCCTACCAAGAAGCAGGTTGCAAGATCCAGCAAGGCTGCAAGGCAGATAGTTCAGGAATATCTCCGAGGGTCTAATCAAATCCAGCAGGTCAGGAGACTGCAGAGGAGTTTTAAAGCCAGTAGTGCCATACAGAGCACATGATGCCAACTAGGGAAGAAGATGTCTAGGGATGTCTGGTGCAGTGGTGGCTGGAAATGAATGTATGAGGCAAGGGGCCACATAGGCCTCAGTTCTGGAGAGTCAGGAGGAAGGAAAAGGCAGACTGCTTAGCTCTCCTGTTGGGAGCAAATCACCAGTAGCAACAACCCTCACCCACAGCACTCTTTGGGCATCCCGGAATGGGAGCGTATGTGACCAATGATGCAGACCCCAAGGCCGACAAGAGAAAGGACAGTATTCTGTTACTGGGACAGTTTTGAAGAGAAATTTTCATTCCTATCCATTTGAGTGGAAGGCAGTCAGCTTAGATGGGCCCTGGTGGTGAAGAAGGGGCCTCCAGCAGAGAGGAGAGGAGCTCTTTCTACCAGAGACTCTAGCATGGGAGCATCCAGAGCTGAACTCCTGCCTCTAGTCAGGAGCTGGCCGCAGCTTCACCAGGCAGCTGAGCCTCTGGAGCCTGGCATATTCCTGTATGTTGCTCACACAGAGACAGAGGCCGTGCCTGAATTTTGAGCGACATGTACTGCCCTTTCTCTTCAAGGAGTTTGGCTGTGGGTGGTGAAGAGGTGAGAGAACCCAATGCCTGCTGCCTTTGATGCTAAGAATGCAAAAGAACCATCTGCTTCCGAGGCGATCAGGTTGTCTCACAGATCTGTAGAGGTCACTGTACCTGTGTGTGGCCAGACCACTACCACCCTACTTAGTTGGAAGTTCCTGGGGAGAAAGCCTATACCTCCAAGGTCCCCTACAAAAATTTAGACCTTGCCAAATTTTTTAAGAAGGAAAAACTATCTTTTTTTGTCCTTCTGTCTGCTGCAAATGGCCACGGAAATGTAGGTTTGGGGGGCAGCACAGCTCTGGGCATTCACATGTATTTATGGTCAGCTTTGCTGCTTGGCATTCCAAGCTGCTGCCCACGTTCACACACACACACACACACACACACACACACACACACACACACACACACGTCTCCATAACTGCACCGGGACAACGCAGCTGGCTCTGTCCTCTGGCTGGCAGCAGAGATGTCATAGGGGCACACCACGGAGGTGTCCCGGCTAAGGGCAGACCTCAAGAAGGTTACCGCCGCACTTGGTGTATCCCACCCCTCAGACTTTCCTACCTCTTGATGTAGCTCTTGCTGTACAGGATCTGCTGAAGCAAGGTCACCAAGGCGAAGGCGCAGATGAAGATGAAGAGCAAAGTTCGATTCCCCAACAAATCCCTGTTGGCGGAGGGGTCTGCGTAGCGCATCCTGGCGGCCCGGCGCCGTGGACGCACTGTGCGGGGCGGGGCGGCAATCACGCGCGCGGTGCGGGGCCCCGGGGGCCGTTAGGTGAACTATTACGGCGTGGCCAGCAGGGCAGAGGACTTGGCGGGGCAAAGTTTCCCGCGGGCGCAGTGGTGGTGGCGGCAGCAAAAGGACAGGGCCAGCGGCGTGGAGATCCGCTGAGCCCCAGGCCTGCCCTCTCGTGCTGCGGCTTCTCGGCGCCGGTGTCCCACAGCCGCCGATCTGCCCGTGGAGGGGCGACGGCAGGTGCGGGGACCGGACCGCCCTCCCGCCGAGGTGACGACCAATGGGGATCCGGGCCGGCGAGGCTGGGCCGAGACTCAGCCCGACGCGCCGCCCACTTTGGGCTGGCTCGGGATTCGGGGCGCCCGGCGCGTGGGGCCCGGCCTGGGGACAGCGCGTCTGGTCCCCGCGCCCGCAGCCTAGGAGTGCGAAGGTTGGCCTTCGATGCTGCGGAGGCGAGGTGGACGACTCAACCTCAGGACGTGGGGCCTTGGGGAGGGGGAGGGGAGTAGCGTAAAGGGCTGGGTTGGAATCGTGGGGTTCAGAGGAGCGCAGACCGCAGAGGCAACCTCGTCGAGACCAGCACTTGCATGCGGTGCGCAGGTCACTGAGTCACCGCGGCAGCCGCGTCCTCGTGCGCTGCTGGAGAATCCTCCGTGAAAGCGGAGCAAGGTCAGCCAGGCAGCCCTTCAAGGACGGCGCGCGCGGCCCCTGCATGCTAATGGACTGAGGGACTGTCCCTGGGGCCTTGACTCCCAACTCTGGCCGAGCAGAAATTCAGGGTCTGCCGTCCAGTTCCCCACCCCACCACGCACCCCACCCCGCCTCTACCCTTTCACCACCCCATCATCTGCAGTTCGCGGCCTTTTGTCAATAACCCTGTTGTCACCCAGACACTGAGACTTTGTCTCATCCTTGGAACTATTCACAGACCGTAGGTCAACAGCAGGCCGCCTTCGGGTAGTATGGTTGCCCAAAGCTGTAAGAAGTCACTGGGTCCAGCAGTGAGCACTCAGTGCTTCCGGCTAAGCTGGGGAAAACGTCCCGAGACGCAACGGGAAGCTGTGCTGTCACAGAGATCCTTACCTGAAGAATGCCACCCCTACAGGTTTCTGGCTCGCAACAGCCATCCCGACACTGAATAGGCTTAGGAGCCGGTCATGTGCAGGATTCCCTACTAGAGTGGCTTCCCAGGACCTCCTAGAACACTCCAGGGGTTCCAGAGTCAAGGCTGCTTCGCACTTCGAACTTGACAAAATTCGAATCGCAGCAAGAAAAAGAGTTTTTGTGGGAAATGCCCACACTCCAACCCCGTCAGCCTTGGCATTTAGCAACTATTATAATTAGGGAACCAGCAATAATTGCAATTTGTGTATGTTCACGGGGCTGAAGCACTAAGTACCATCTTTGAAGAATCTGGGAAGCTTTCTAGCCAATGTACCTATCTGTGAGTCGGCTTTTTTAGCCAGTTAGTGGGTAATCCAGACCGGAGGGCTCACCGTTGTATTATTAGCATAGAGTCCACTGGCGTTTGTCGCATACGCTAATGAGCGTTCACCTCCTGCCTTCTAAGACAGCTCTGCAGTGGGAAGGGCCAAAGTGCAAGCTGCTTAGTGGGGTTCACCTAGCAAGAAGTGCTCGGACTTCTGACAGCAACACCGGTTCAGTGTGTCACTCTGACTTCCTCAGTTCTTGAGGTTTTAATTGCTTGTTTTCTTTTCGACACAGGGTTTTGCTCTGTAGCTCAGGCTGGCCTCCAACCTGTGACCATCCTCCTGCCTCAGCCTCCTCAATGCTGTGGTTAAAGGCGTGTGCCACCATACCATACTCAGCTGTCTTCTTCGGACTTTAACAGAGGTTCCTGCATACCGCTTTCCACCGGTCCACCACACGTTATGTGGCAGCTCCCACACCCAAGTTCCAAGCTGATAGAACAGGAATTCTCATCTAGGTAATACTGACTGTCAAGCTAGCTCCTTGTGCCTTCCTCATGTAAGGTTAGAGAGGACAGACAGACCCAAGAATGAGCCTCTCAATAACTATGCAAGCTTCTTAGCCGGCTATGGAGGGTGTCTCTATTCTAGAAACCAGAGCCCACTGTCTGCTTTTAAACTGGAGGCGGTTAGTAGACAGCAAAAAGGGGAAGAGAAAGAAGGGTTAAAAATTTACCAATTTTGGCCCATGGCTGGCCCTCTGTATGCATAACCAGGGCGAGGTGCATTCAAGAATGTTAGGTTGTGGGAGGGGAAGACCAGGAGGGGGACAGTGAGTGGGATGTAAAGTGAATAAGTAAAAAATAAATTAAAAAAAAAATGTCAGGTGGTAGATAAACATCTCTTCAGGCATACTCCTGGGGTCAACTCGGTGGGATGGGCAAACACTCAGAGAATCGGGTTACACTTTAGTTCCAGGAGACTAAATTGGCTTTTGTATGGGTTCAACCATAAGGAGGAGCCATACGACATGAGGTGGCTAAACCTGGGCTAACCCCTCCCTCCAGTACTGTCACCTTGTTTCTTTTCTTGTCCTGTTCATCCTCCCTCACCAGTAGGTACCATTCTGAGAACTGTTGTTGGATGCAAGCTTTCCCTGGAGAAATGAACAAACCCGTTTTACAGTAATGAATCCAAATTATTCCATGAGCCATAAAAGTATAATACCTTTACCAAAAAAGTATGGACCATCGATGTATAACTTGTTGCATTTTCATAAGCTGAGCACAGTGATGTGACCAGAATATGGATCAGAACTCTCCATCACCCCTTTGGTTGGATCTCCTCATGCCCCTTTATGGCCTCTTCACACCCAATGGTTCTGAGGGTTACTCTATAGGCACCAGGCTTGCATAGCCAGGGTTTTTCCACCACTAAGTCACCTCATAGAGCCTCCTCTGACTTCCAATACCAAACTGACGTATTTGCTGTTCCTGCATTTCTTTTAAATGTGTCTGGTTTCCCTTGTTCACGGTCAACTGTGAAGTCCACCCATGTCACTGTTTATGGCAGGAGGACTCACGCTCTGGCACATACACCTTTCCCCAGTCACTCAGCTTGAGTGTTAGCACAGGTGCTGCTGTGCATGGGGGTTCCGTACGTGATCAGCCTGAAATCAGCTGGGATCTCTGGGATTAGTAGGCTGTTCTCTACGGCCCTGATCACCAGTCCTTGAAGAGAACTGGGCTCTTTCTTGGAGGTGGTTTGAATCATTAAAGGGATTGATTCAAGAGAGTGCTTGCTGATGGCTTTGAAGATAGAGGAAAGCTCTTGCCAAAGGACTCAGATGTCCTCTCAGAGAAGAGATCGGCTCCTGGCCAAGAGCCAACAACCACACAAAAAGAGGGGATTCTCACAGCAACCTGAAGAAGCTTCAAAGAGGGTCCTGAGCTCTAGCTGCCTTGATCTTGATTTCAGTCTTTGAGACTCATAAAAAAAAAAAATGAGACCCCCATGGGGGCTGGAGACATGGTACAGCAGTTAAGAACACTGGCTGCTCTTCCAGAGAACATGGGTTCAATTCCCAGCACCCACATGGCAGGCCACAGGATTCTAGGGGATCCAACACTCTCACACAGATACGCATGCAGTCAAAACACCATTGGACATAAAATAAATCATTTACAAAAACATAACATTTAAAAGAGAGAGAGACATAGCTTGATCCCGCTACACAGCTTGAAGCTACACATGTGCTCCTCACGGTACTAAACATGTGGTCCTTTGCAGTGGAACAAAACCAGTACATAGTGTAAAGTGCAAGTGTGTGCAGTCTTTCTGATGTACAGTATTGCAGCATACCATTTCGATTTCTGTTTTTAGGACGGCGATAGGACCCAGTGTGCCTGTTAGGCAAGCATTATACTACCATACTACTACATGGCCAGCGCTATCACTACTACATGGCCAGCGCTATCATTTCTACTGCTGATGGACATCTGGCAGCTGCTGCCATGATCTGTTCCAAACCTTCTCTTTGATGGACGCGTGCACGTGTGTCTATTGGTCATCTGCATTCGGAAGAGAAATTGTTCACTCGGACAGTGTGTGTATGTTCAGCTTTAGTGACTACTGCCAAATGGTTTGCCAAAGGGGACCTATTTTTAAATAGATATTTATATTTTGTCTTGCCATCACCAAATCAGATGACATGAGCATCAACCTTCTAACCTAAGAGGGAAAAGAAGAGTCCCAGGATTACGGAGAGACAACAGCAGCCCCAGAGGTCCTTACTCTCTGTGACTTGCATGGATGTGCAGGAAAGAAGACTGATGCAGGTGATGGGCACAGTTGGGGCTTTGTGACAACACATAAGGGGTGGGTCTCCACCACTTGATACTCTTCGAAAGGCCAGAAATAATCTAGTACACGTCTGCTGACACTGCTCCTGTAGCCCAATGGCATTTGAAATCCGATTTCTTCAGATCAAATCAAAGAGTTATATTTAACCCACTAGTCTTGTCTTGCGAGTCTAGTGGAATCAGAGACCTAAGGTCATGAAATGAACGAGTTTGAAACCGTCGATGCTACTCGCAGTGAGGAGCCAAATGATACCTTAGGCCAGATTGATGCTCGGATTGTAGACTTGCAGCTAACACTCAGAAGGACTTAACAAACAAAAGAGTGAACACGTGGCCAAGCGATCTCAATGCCAGATTCAGCGAACACCATTTTAAACTGTAATTGCCAGGAATGGGGACAGCTGCATCATTGTTTAAAACACACACTCATGCACAATTAAGCCAAGAACAAATGTCAACACTGGCACAATCTGCTAAATTACTGATAACTGATGGGAATTACTCATGCTGTGAGCATTGTCTCCAGTAGAAAATAGAACAGCTTGAAAAGAGGAAGAAACTTCGCAGTTTCTGTGGGCTTCTAGAAGCTGGCTTTTATTTCATGCGGCCCGACCACAGCCTGCCAGGTTATATAAGTGACATTCCACACACGTGTTCAAGGAATGTGTAATACGTGTGTGTGGCTCTTGTGCCTCTTGACATCTGTGTTATAACAAGTCAGGCCTTGGAGGGCTGCTCCAGGCTTTGGGACAGTGTTTATGACGAAAGCACCTGTTACCATGAGCACACATGCTCCGGTTACAGCCTCAGAATCTACAGAGCTGGGCTAACAAGCTGAGTTCACTGCAGGTGCTGGGCTTTATATCATCCATCCTGCCATTTAATCATTTAGCGTTGTGTACTGGAGCGATGACTTCTACCCTTGTTCTTTGCCCCTATGAAGCATCTAAACATCATTTCTAATCCTGGACCTTCCTGCTGTGCCACTTCCAGCCCCAGCAGCTCATCCTTCCCACCTTCCAGCAGACAACCAACACATCAGAGTGCAGAAAGGTTCTGCCCACCTCAAGTTTGCCACATTCCCATAGCTAGCCAGGCACTGCTCACTGTGGGATAAGGTGTTGGGGACCGCACTAGCCCCAAGTTGGGGCGGCCAAAATAAATGTTGCAGCCCAGGCAATATGTTGAGGCCCGGGCCGGCCCACGTTTGGGTGGCCACTGTATCCCGGCCCAAGCTGCCGCTCCGGTCTGTGGGTCGAGGTTCCAGCAAGATCGAGGGTGAGGGCAGACTCTACCTAATGTCTGATGTGTATGAATCTCTCTCTCGTCTGATGTCTCCCTAATGTCTGAATCCTACTGTGTCTCCCTAATGTCTGAGATTCGTCTCTGATGATCCCTCTATAGTCTCTGATCTCAGTCTATATATTCTCTGATCTCTGGTTCTGTCTTCTATAGTCTGACTAATGTCTTCTATCATCTCAATTCTGATCTGTTCTGTCTCTGCCTTTTATATGTCTCACTTCTAAGCCACGCCTCTAAGTTACACCTTTAATCATGCCCTTAGGTCTTGTCTCTAACTCTGATCTCTATACTTCTAAGTATACTATTAAGTCACACACCTTTAATCTCACACACCTTTAATCTCAAGGTATCTAAACCAAGATTATCGGAGTGTTCTTAGCTGTTGTAGGCTATTGTAATTTAAATCTCATGTCAGGGTATATGGCTCAAGATGGCTGCAAAGCTGATAGCCGCTTTCTGCTAAAAGTCGGCCCCCAACAATAAGGTGATTTGGGTCCCACTTAGATGACGTGGAAGCTAAATTGAATGCCAAACCTCCTTCACTCATCTTAAAGACAGAGTCCTGGGAAGGAAAGACAGCATTCATTTGTGCCTTCACAGGAGATTAGTGTCCAGTAAGGAGGTTGGGTGGACAAGCCTTATAGGATAAACCAGTGGGAGTGGCTAGGAGGAGTGGTGGGATGGACTGCAAAGAAGGTGTCTAGAGGAAGTGACTGGGGCCTGCATGGGATGTGAAAGAATGGTCAGGCAGGTGCAAACAATGGGCCTAGATGCTTTAAGTGAGAGCATAAGGTGAGCAGAGGCTCTAGCAGGAGCTGAGGCATTGCTGGCTCCAAGCACCTTAGAGACAAGGTTGGTAGGTGGGCCAAAGGCAGAGCCTTGGGAGTTGGGACTCCACCCATGGACCACTGCAAAAATGCATCTTAGCTATTCATGCTTTGAGCTGAGGGAACCATGTCTGAGAAATGGAAGGCTCTTAGCCTTCTAGTCCCTACAGGCATTGGGCTCCACTCCTAGCATTCAGTCCCTCTTCCTATCAGCAGGCAGCACTGTGAAATCTAAGACTCAGTCCTTTTCCTTCTTCCATGGAAGCAGGAGAAGAGTAGTGAAATATGATCACTGTTGTGTAAAAGCTGTCAGCATATTAAGTGTCTCATCATTCAGTTCCGTTGAGATTCATGGCAGTAGGTTAAGAATGGCTAGGGATGGTCCTCTGAAGAATAATGCGGTTGGTAGAGCTTGTGTATGCTGTGCACTGTCCCTGCCTTCTGGGACTCTGTCCTCCAAGTCACTGGTACAAGTCCATGCTCTTCTCTGTTTTTCCAATCTCCCCTCTTGGAAGAGACTCCGATGAGTTTCATCTACTGCCTTGATGGAGAGACTGAAGCTGGAGCATTGTCTGAGAACATAGTAACATTAAATCCATTCGAATTATGTTCCCAGCACTGTAAAAGAATATATACAAAACTGACATCCTAATCGAGACAGGGTTTTTCTGTGTATCTCTGGCTGTCCTGGGACTCACTCTGTAGACCAGGCTGGCCTCAAACTCAGAAATCGGCCTGCCTCTGCCTCCCAAGTGCTGGGATTAAAGACGTGCACCACCACTGCCCAGCTCACCTCCAACATTTTCAACTCAGTCTACTGAGGCTGGTTTTCCCATAGAACACTTATACTTGGTTTTCTAACAGAATTAACAGGAATGGGAATAGAATTTGTTTTTCAGAAAAGTTCTTGCCTCTTACAAGCCAATACTTGATACTGATGTTCTGTTCCTGAGAACCTGAGCAGAGGACCCTGTCCGTGACATGTGTAGTCATCAGTTTGACAGTCCGGCTATGATATGAGTTTTCCCTGACTCGTTCTCACAAACCAAGTGAACAATGAAGAATACCAGGAACCAGCAAGATCTCAGAAAGACCAGACTGTGTCACACATTTCATGAAATCTAGTTTCTATAGCCAGTGTTCCACTAAGTTGCTGTAATGCAGAAGCATGGCCAACCCACATATGGAGCTGGCCCAGTGGCTGTGTTGCTGACTCCACTCCACAGTGGGATATGCAGAACCTGTGCAGAGTCCCAGCCTGGGCCATACAAAAGGCCTTCCCTTGGTTTATACATTGTCTCCACAAAGGCTTGATAAATCGTAACATACGAACCTATTACCATCTACCAACCCATAAGATTTATTTACCCTTGTGTTGATCCTGGAGCTCACGGTGTGACATTTATATGCATAAATGACCCTCTGAGTGTGACTACAGTCTCATAATACTTGTCTCTGGTCATCATGGGTCACAGAGCAAGTATTCATTAGGATGTTTGATTTGACTCCACCTTCTCCCTTGGAGACAATAGATTCTTGGGTCCTAAAGGCCAGTATCAAGCAGCAGAGCAGGAGCCACAGAGAAATTAATTAGCACATTAGGTGTGGTGTACACTTGTGATTCTGGGAAGTCAATTGAGGAGGTGTTGAAAGAGACTGAGAGACTCTCACATGTGTGGTTATAATCATCAAGCTCACAGTGAGGTAATAATCCAGGGCAGCCTCCTTGGGCTGCAAGGAAATTCTTTGTTGACTGAATGCCTTGATGTTCGACTCCAAAGGCTGCAACAAGGCTGAAGGAAGTGGCTGGTGGTGTCCCACAGCCTGGGAAGCATTGAAGACTGTGGTGCAGGAATAAAAGTAGTTTGTCAGGATCAAATGTAAAACTCTAAGTGCTTTTTAAGTGAGGCCTCTTCTCTGGGTGAGCCAGTCTTTGCTGCGACATGAGATGGGGAAATCCTCTCACTAGTGCACACTCAGAAAATGTGTGACACTGGCCAGGTGTCCACTGCTCTTCCCTGTCCCCGCCAGCTTCACATTCAAGCTCTCCAATCTCTGTCTGACTCTTCGGTGTTCTCACTCCAGCCGGAACCATGGCTGCCTTTTGTCCACCAAAACTTCCCTGCCATGAGTCTTGCCGTCCCACCTTCTTGCCAATCTCACGTCTTTAAATCCTTCATCGTGGAACTGAAGAGATGAATCAGAGTGGGCACTACTCTTGCAGAGAACTTGAATTCTGTTCCCAGCACCCATCCTGGCAGGTCACAGCCACCTTTAGCTCCAACCCATATTAAAGAAAGAAAAGCAGAGGCTACACTAAGCATTGAACTGGCATGGCCAGTCTACATCCACGGCTTCACTGTTAAGCTGCTGCTCCTGTGTTGCTTCCAGCTAGAGGCAGGCAACTCCACAGCTCCCTGACATTCCTGACCCTCATAACTCTTTTGCATGCAACATGGCTGTCCATGCAGGCATCTCATTGCTTTCCTCCACTGTTGCTCAGGAAATGCCAGGAATCTCGTCTCTTTCCCTTCTGCCTCTAGCCTTGGGCTTCCCTTTCATCCATCAAAGCCCCATCCCTGCTAGAAGGAGCAAAGGCAGGCTGTTTCTACAGCAGCACAGAGCCACCATGCGACCAGCAAGAAGGACCTGAGAGTTTCATACTTTCTTATGAAAGCCTGATTCTAAACCAGAGCTTTCTCTAGGGGAACTCAAGGCCCCAGGAAGGAGGCAGCCCTGTTCCCCATCAGCCCCACACCTTTCCGCAATGGGCGCCTAAACTAAGAGTTTTCCCTGAAGAAAGCTCAGCACCACATTCCATTAGCTCGGCCCTCTTGGGTGACAGGTCAGTCCCCATGGTTAGTCCCCAGGCTTGCAGGAGTGCCATACTGGCAAGCAGTCTACCTCCAAGAAAGGAAAGCTACTCTTTGAAGAATGTCAATACTTCTTGAGCTGAGGGGACAGTGTCTACATTCTTACTGGATGCTGCTGGCATTCCTAGCTGTTGCCTAGATCTGGAGGTTCCTGACTGAGTGTGTGATTAGTAGAGAGGAGGGGAAAGGATATTGGGCATTTGAAGTCCACCCAAGCCTTCTGCACAGTCTCTGGCACTGCTTACCAGAAGGCTGTCCACCTTGGCCCCAAGGCCAAGCATTCTCTGTCCCCCTTGCTCCCACTGGATCTAATGAGGCCGTGGATCAGGAAACCACTAACTAGGAGCCTTGTGTGAAAAGTCAGACTTGAAGGTTGCTATAAAAAGAAGCAGAAATAACAAATGTGACTTTTCACTTGTCTTTTACTCCATCATTTAGCACACACATCTTCTAACAGCTCCTCTCACGTTTGCAGTCACTTCCTCCAATGTGCTTGATTAAAATAACACTTCTCAGGGTCAGCCTTGCAGCCACATGAAGAAGGTAACTGCTCCAGGCCTAGGGCTGAGCACAAAGTGTCAAGCTTGGCTCATCATGTCCTGCTCACTCTCAAGCAGTCCGAGGTAACGCTGAGCTATGAGCACAAGAGAAAATGCATGGAGAGAGCCCCTACCCAGAAACAGCACCTACATTCTGATGGACAAGTTGTCAGCATGCAATGTGGCACAGGCAAGTTGCTTTCCCTCTCTGAGCCTCAGATCCTTTATCTGTAAAGTAGGGTATTTGAGGGCCTTTCCAGTGCTGGCTTCATGGCTAAGGCTCTTCAAATTCATGACTATCTTAATCAGTTCCCTTTGCCTCCCACTGCAACTTAACTTGGCTTGCCCCTGAGTTAGCTGCCTATTAACCAGATATCTGGCCTTATCTAAGAACTCTGGACTTATTTCAGCCTCCAGGGCCAATACCTGCCCTGAAGTTTGTTCTCCACCCTGACCTCAAGCTCTCCTAAATGCCAATCTCTCTTTAAATCCTTCCTCGTGGAACTGAAGAGATGAATCAGAGTGGCGCTACTCTTGCAGAGAACTTGAGTTCTGTTCCCAGCACCCATTCTGGCAGGTCACAGCCACCTTTAACTCCAGCTGCAAGGGATCCAAGGGCTCTTCTGGATTTCCCAGTCACTGCAGCTACACACACACACACACACACACACACACACACACACACAATCACACTATTTATTCTGTTTCTCAGAGAACCCTAACACACAGAGTAATTCTGCTCCCTCATTTATGTGATCCAGTGGCTGAGGAATCCGTGAGGAAGAGGGAGTTACAGAGCATGCACATGCTTACCAGGCATTCCTGCATTTCCCTTTAGGAGACATCTGAGCACTTTTCCACCTCGTGGTACCACCAATTCTCTTTCATTATTGAGTTGTAGATAGATGACAGGGGATGAAAAGACAGATGTCAAATGATATATACATTAGATGAAAGATTTCTGATAGCTGATTGGTGATCAGGGCACTTTTATCAAATATATGTGACATGTAAACTTTCCTTCCAGAATATGGTAGTTTAATTTTTAATGCTGTTTTTAATTATAGGAAAATTTTCATTTTGATAAAGTCAAGTCTATCTTTTTTTATTATTATTCCTTGGAACTTTTGTGTCCTAAGAAATCTCCTAAAGTATTACAAACACATCTCTGGTATTTTTTGCAGATATATGATGTGTGATGTAAGACATAGGTTGGATCTCACTTCTCTCCCTTAAGAATATCCACCTTCTTCCAATACCATCTACTGATATCCCCACCACCACCACTAAACTGGCACTTTTGTTGAAAACCGAGGTTACTATATATATGGATTAACTCTGAATTTGAAGTTTTATTCAACCGATCTACTCAACTACTGTTATACAATAACAGTTTCTAAATATAGCTTTCTAGTGTGTCTTAAAATCTGGAGGTAAATATACATCCTTGAACTTTAGTCTTCAAGATTATTTTGAAATAACTTTATGAATTTGTAGAGTCTGATAGAATTCTAGGAATTTCATTTAAAAATATCAAATCTTATTCATATTATCTTTAAAATGATGGGATTAGAATGTGTATGTCGCCGGGCAGTGGTGGCACACGCCTTTAATCCCAGCACTTGGGAGGCAGAGGCAGGTGGATTTCTGAGTTCGAGGCCAGCCTGGTCTACAGAGTGAGTTCCAGGACAGCCAGGGCTATACAGAGAAACTCAGTCTCAAAAAAAAAAAAAAAAAAACCAGAAAAAAATAGAATGTGTATGTCACTGTCCATCTACCTACTTACCTATCTAGCCATCCATCCATTTGTTGATATCTTCTTTAATTTCTCTCAAATAATGGCTTTTTATTTATTCATTCACTTGTATCTCAGGCTGGCTTCAAACTTGAGATGTAAATGAAGATAGCCTTGAATTCTAAGTCTCCTGCTTCAATATCCAGAGTGCTGAAATTGCAGGTGTTCACAATCCCAGCTGATTTACTCAGTGTGGGGATCATGCCCAGGGCTTCATGCATACTAGACAAGCAGTCTACCAACTGAGACACTCCACTGGCCTAATTTTTTGAACACTTTTGTATAAAATATTAAAAAGTGCAGGGGGTTCCCACATTGTCTGCACTCAAGTTGCCCTATCACAAACAACTCAGATTCGTATGCGGTACCTGTCAAAATGAATGAACCAACATTAACACGCTGCTGTCATCTAGAGTCCAAAATTTACTCAACATTGACCTCAAGTTCTGAGATCTCATCTGAGACTCGTTAGTCATCATGTCTCCTCAAGAGCCTCTTGACTTGTCCTGTTGGATGACTTCAAAACACTGGAGGAGCACTGGGCAGGCATCGTGGCAGAATCCCTTTCAGAGACTTCTCAGATGCTTTTCCCATGGGTCTGCAGGGCATTTAGTGGGATAAAATGCTGCTTTCATCATATCAAGGGCATGTAAGAGCAACACTACTAATTACTGTTAATTTTGACCTTGATCAGCTTTCCTATAGAGAGACTTTCTTCCTACACTTTCCATACTATATTCTTGGGAAGGAAGTCACTATGCACAACCTTCTTAAAGAATTTATATGTTCAACATCTTTCAGGGTTTTATAACTACATAAACTATCTGGAAGTCTGCATGGAAGAATTGTCTCATCTTCCATCTACTGACATTAATTTAATCGTTTATGTAGCTCAGTATAGACTCCCAGTGCTTATGAAAATTTAAGTTATAGCCTACTACTAACTTATAGATCTTCCTGTACTTACTCAGCTTACACCTGTATGTGTCAGGGTTAAAGGGAGGAGATGTCTCCTACGTCACTTAGCATACCTTCATCAACACACTTTTCCATTTTGTTTTGGCACTCCCTTTCATTTTGTTTTAAGACAGAGTCATCTGGAACTCCCGATCCTCCTGTCTCTGCATCCTCAGTGCTAGGACAATAGGTGTTTGCCAGTTGTCTTTCCAGAGCTGAGATGCTTCTAGCTCATGTATTTCCTGCTTCCATTCTAGAATCTGCCATATTTCCAAAGAACTCAGGCTCCTATTATTGGAGAATGCTTTAGAAACCCAAATCTCACCACTCTATGTGCTTACCAGCATGCAAAGCCGATCATTAATAAAAGTGCTATAAATGCATGTGTACACATTTTGGTGGTGGAAATGCTCCTTTTTCAGAGGTAAGCTCCTAGAATAGGATTACTGTGTCCTACTGTGACTGTAAGCCCGGGTGGTGGTCCACACCACACCCAAAATCCCAACATTCCAGAGGCTGAAGCAGGACTGTGCCTGAAGAGTGACACACTACCTCAGAACACCAGATTTAGAGCCTTTAGAAATTATTTCTAGGGTGTGTGTGTGTGTGTGCGTGTGCGTGTGCGTGTGCGTGTGCGTGTGCGTGTGCGTGAATGTGTGCACAAGCCTGTGCACAAATGTGCCTGGTATCCACAGAGGTCAGAAGTAACATCGGACCCCCAGAATTAAAATAGAAATAGAATTAAAGATGGTTTTAACTGCCATCTGAGAACTGACCCTGGCTGGGTCTTTTGCAGAAGTAGTGAGTAATCTTAACTGCTGAGCCATGTCTCCAGCGACACCAAAAAGATCCAAGTACCACAAAACAAACAAAACCCTCAACCCTTACCTGTTTTCTGAGGTTGAGGTACCACTTCATACCCACTTCAGGAATGCGGCAGAGCTGCAGCTGCCAGCCCTGCTGCTGCCAGGTTACCCGTAGCTACTCTTAACAGGCTAGTAACTACATATGGATGGATGTAGCTCTTATTGTAGTGGTTTAGTTAAGGTTTTAAACATTATTTTGTTGTTGGTTTTTGTTTTTAATATTTGTTTATTTTATGTGAGTACACTGTCACTGTCTTCACACACACATACCAGAAGAGAGCATCAGATCTTATTACAGATGCTTTTGAGCCACCATGTAGTTGCTGAGAATCAAACTCAGGATCTCTGGAAGAGCTCTTAACCTCTGAGCCATCTCTCCAGCCCCTTGAACATCTTAAAAATTAATTAATTCACATAGTTTATGGTGATGAAGATTAGATTTAAGGCCTCATGTAGGGCAAGCCTTTTACCAATGAGTGGGATCCACGTCCCTCAGTGAGTGGGACCCACAGTCCCTCAGTGAGTGGGACCCACAGTCCCTCAATGTAGTTTCAATTTGCATTTGCCTAATGAGTAATGGCATTAAACATACATTTATTGCAATGGATGAATGTATATTTATTACACAACAGGAATACAGAGAAATCTATTGAGATGTCAAAGACTTTAAAATACAAAAAAAGTTACCACATTTGCCTAGAATTTTTTGATGGATGATGTTACACCCAACTTTTTCATAAATGTTCTTATAAAAATACTATCTTTGTTCCTAGAAGTTAACATTGTCAATTTGTATTGGTTAATATTGCATATAATGCAAAGAATAAAGGTCAGCAAAGATTATAAGGGAGTAAGACAAAGTATATCAGAATGATAAAAAACAAAATTATGTGTGCACAAGAGAAGAACAGAGAAAGCTTCTGCCTCTGGGTCACTGTTGTCTAAAACTTAAGCAACTGCGTTTTTACTTGGTCACATATAACCTAGGTTAAAGACATGTTTACAATCTACAAGTGATGGCACGTGTCTGTAATCCCAGTGCTTGGAAGGTGGAAACAAGAGGGTTAGAAGTTCAAGTTCACCTTCAGCTACACAGTAAGTTTGAGGCCAGCCTGGGCTACAAGAGACCTTAATCTTTAAAAAAAAAAAAAAATGGTTAGATGTGGATCATGACCATAATCTCAGTACCTAGAAGGCTGAAACAGGAAAGTTAAAAGTTTGAGGCCAGCCTGGACTATAGTGAGTACACTGTAGTCATGAGTTGCAGTATAGGCCAGCGCTACAGTAAAACTGTTTAAAAAGATAAGGAGGCAGCTCTAGAATATTCAAAGACCTTTGATGCTCTTCACTTAGCATGACTCTTGGGTCCCATGCTAAATGAAATGGGGAATGGTAGCTGTGCCTCAGATTTAACTTGAGTTTGAATGTTGTCAGTCAGTCCAACTGCTCAGATTTAGCTAAAGAGCTGCAAGGTAAACAATGCCTCTAAAATGTGACATGGTTAGGGGCTTTACTCCATAAGAAGAAAAATACAGAATGAATTACAGTCATTACTTGGGACTCAGTGAGTGAGCAGATATTAATCCAAAACAGATAACTTCCTGTCTTCTGGAGGCCAGAACACAATGTCACAAAGACGTATTAAATAAACCTACTGTCTACGATCTGAGCCCCCATGGATGCTCGTCTCGGTACTGTTCTGCTAGTCTGTAACAGTCCCCATGGGATAGCACCTCAACCTCACTTGAAGACTAAGGATTTGTATTCAATCAAAGTCTCTCTTTAATTCTTTATTTCTTTTTCTGATAATCCAAATATTTTCCATGGCTTTTTCTGTATTATTTGATCTTTTGGAGTTGCTATTTTATCTCATATAGCTGAGCAGCTCACGTTTTATTCGCCCATGAGTTCTGAACTGTTGTAGTTTACAGCCACCATCTTGACACTTCATTTGGAAGCTGGCTCTTCTCTATGCCACCCCACTTCCTTCTTTTCCTCCTTTCATTCCTATATTACTTTTTTTTTGAGACAGGGTCTCATTTAGCCCCAGCTGAACTTGTATTCACTATGTAGATAAAATGACTGGTCACTTCTGATCTTTTGCATCCACCTTCCCAATGCTAAGATTTCAGGCGTGCACTCCACACTAAGTGCTGAGACTACAGGGGGCCACTGTCACACTCAGTGCTGAGAATACAGGTGTGCACTGTCACACTCAGTGCTGAGACTACAGGTATGCACTGTCACACTCAGTCTGCACAGTGCTGGGCATGAAACCCAGTTTTGTGCATTCTTGGCAAGCACTCTGTTAGTAGCTAGCTGAGCTACATCCTCAGCCCCACTTTACATTCTCAACCTTCTATGTCATCTCAGAGTGACTGGCTTCCAGTTTGCATCATTTACTTCAGTAGTTCTCATGCTCCAAGCTTGCTTTGCCTAGCTTGCCTTGTGTTCCCATTCAAAGTCCAAATAATGTCACAAATGCAAATGGATTTTTCTTTTAACCTTTTACATCAATATGTTATATTCCCATCCCTTGGAAAAATCAGTGGAACAGAAAGGTTTAAATTGGAGTAGAGAAGAGAGGGCACAGGGCAAAGGAGGCAATACAGGAGGGGACAAATAGCATTAACATTCTTTCAAAAAGTCATATGGAAATCTAACACTGTAGAATCTTCCTTAAAAATACACACAAACACACACAAAGTTAAAATTGAGTTACCATATAATAGGGTTAACAGTACCCCTTCTAGATATCACAGGTTATTTAAAAGCTCAGTGCCAGGAATGGATTACTTCTTTTGGTATTGCTGGCCTGTAAAGTCTCACACGGTCTTACAAACCTCCAAACATTACAGGCTACTGCTAACGCTCCTGGTTACCCTCTAGAACTTGATGGTAAGACTGTTGCTGAATACATCATATATTTTGAGTTATAGAACATGGGAAATCAAGCTGGTACGGACCTGGAAGCTTCATCACTACTGGCTAGCTTCAACAGAGCTGGAAGTTGCTATACAATCTACCAGAGGAGAAATGAAATGATCTTTCTTATCTGGCTATGAACCCAAGAAGCAATAAAAATAACAGATCTGACAAGACATGCCTGCTGGTCACATGAATAGCATGGGAGTAAGCAACAACTTTCTGATTAAAGTCCTGCTTCACAATATGAAACCCATATCTGGCACTATTATTTGGCAAAAACAAAACAAAACAAAACCCTATGGCTAGACATAGGCCCTATGGGAAAACCTATTATTCTACTAAATGGACATAGTATTAAACTGTATCCTAATTACTTAGCTTTAATCTTATAGCATCTCAACCCTTGTCAGAGAAAATTTTACTTGCAGTAGATGGTGATTAACAGGGACACTCAGAACTAGCCTAAAATGCTGGAAATGAGACTGTGGAATGCTCAGTCCTAAATGGGATACAATACACACACACTCACTCACTTCCACCCAAAGTTTAGAGGTCACTGTGGAAGAGACCAAAAAGAGTTGCTGGGCAGTGGTGGTGCACATCTTTAATCCCTGCACTTGGGAGGCAGAGGCAGGCAGATTTCTGAGTTCAAAGCCAGCCTGGTCTACAGAATGAGTTCCAGGACAGCCAGGGATATATAGAGAAACCCTGTCTCCAAAAACCAAAAAAAATTTTAAAAAGTCTTCTAGGCACAGGACACCAGGACAAGTTCAAAGGTATGACAGCAGGCAAAAAACCTGTCAAGCCTAAGATAAACCAAATCTCAGCATAGTGATGTGTATTGGGGACAGAGTCCCAACCCCAGCCAAAGAGCTATCTACAATGGATAGCTGCTGGGAGAGCCAGTTTTCTCTAAGAGTGCAAATCCTACTAAATTAACCACACTCTAGTGGAAGACCACATATCGAAGAATATTTGGAAAGCACAAACTGGTCTTGATGGGTTTTAAAAGAAAAAGAACAGAAAGTTGGATGGGTAGAAAAAGGGGTGTTGATTTGAGAAGAATTGGGGAGAATATTATCAAAATATGCTAAACAAGATTCTCAAAGAAAATACACACACACACACACACACACACACACACACACACACACACGAGACTTCATTGTGTTTCAAGGCACAGCTTCACACTGGAGATTTGCTCTGGGCAGCTTGTAGGCTCAGTTACTGCAGTTAGGTTTAGGTTTTGAAAGGGTACGTGGGCAACAAGAGTATATTGTCCCAGAAGGGTTGGTTGGCAAATGTGCCTTCATAGAACAGCTAGCACTGACCAAGTTTTCACACTCAAAAGACAGGGCTCTTTGAGTAAAATTGGCTGAGGCAGTATCTTTTCAACTTTTTTTTTTTTTTTTTTTCCAATTTCTCCTTTTCCAGGGAGTATCTAGTTTGAAGCTCAGCTTTGTTTTTTTTGGGAGAGATCTGACCTTGTCCTCATTTGCTTGCTGAGCTGTTGTCAGTTGTAAGTCTTCTAGAACACTGAGTATTCTGAGTTTTGTACACAGCTTCATGGGATGAACAATCCCTTTCCCTTTGAAGCTGGGCCAGTCCCAGACTTTCCTTTCTTTGCTGAGACTCATCCTCTTTGTATGTTCTACTTGCTCCTCCAGAGTTCAAGATTGGCCTGAGTTTACTCCAGTTCTTGTTGGACCAGAATCCTCGCATTTTTTTAAACCTCCACTGTTGTTTTATTTTTGTTTTCCTTTAGTACTATTTCTCTGGAAAGAATGTTTCAGATAATCTTCAGCTTGTACTCAGACAGGAATCTTTCCTTAAGGTTAAAATAAGCACTAGGCTACTTTGGGTCATTAAGTATGGGATCAAGTGGCTTCTAAGTTCACAGGGTGTTGACTCCAAGATGACGTGCCTGGAGGCTTCAGATAGCTTCCTGGTAGAGTGTACATTCCTCAGAATCGATTATTTGAGAGAAGTGATTCTGCATGTGATAATGGATCCTTACAGAAAAATAATTTGTCTGAAAAGAAAATGTAGGCACTGCTTTCAAAAGAACACATAGTCCTGAATATATTTGGGTTTGGAGGGTGTGTTTGGGTGTGTGTGTGTCGGGTGATGGGATTCAAACGTAGGTCCAAATGGTTGTGTAGCAAGTATACTTAAACACTTTGCTATTTCTCTAGACTGATGATGCCTCCTTTTCTTTTTTGAATGAACAATACTCTGTCCAGACATACCATTTACTTACCCATTCACTTACTAAAGGACACCTTGGTTGCTTTCAAGTGTTGACAATTTCTAACAAAGCTTCTGTAAATCACATGGAGTTTTTGCAACATGTACTTTTTAAACTAATTTGCATAAACACAAAGGAAAGTGGTAGCTATGTCATATGGTAAGAATATGCTCAATTTTCAAAGAAACTATCAAACCAAAGTGACTACACCACCTTACTTTCACAGAAGTGAATAAAATTTCTGTTGGGCCACATCCCTCCAGCATTTGGTGCTTTGAGAGGGAGGGTAAGAGGAGGAGTGGGAAAGAGAAAAGTTATACTGCTTGTGCAGTAAAGAGAAAGATAAATATAGTGACAATTATACAAATATGTAGTCTGTATAATTGCAGTCAATGAGAAGATTTAAGATTTTATCAAATTATGCACTAAAATAAGAAGGCCAGAATTCTGATTTTTACACCTTGCTACCAGCCACAGGTGTCTGTGGCAATGCTCCACAAGGCAAGTTCTGGGCCCTTTACATGAGCCTCTTCTCCTACCTACTTACAAGGTCTTAATTGAAATAACAAATATCACCAAAGACAAAAGACATGACACAAGAAATTACAAGCAAAAGCAAGTTGGAAATTTTCAGCTATTGACAAGTAATAGAAGTCACAGTAAACTTGTAATTTTATTTGATTTTTTAAATCCAATATTTGAAAAGAACTGACAGAGGGTATAGCTTGCCCAGATGCTAAACCATGTTGTAGAAGTTAAGTGTCAGCAGGAGAGGGAAGTCATAAGTGAACATATTCTTCCTTTTTGGGGACCTCCACCCAGCTATAGCCAGATCCTCAACTATACAGAAGAAAAGGATTTCAGGATGAACCAAAATCAGTACTGTCCATGGAGACTAAAAGCTAATATATGGCTTAGATTCAAGCACAGGCATTAGAGAACACAGCCTCTTGGTGTTTCCAGAGGTCATACACAATTCTGGCCAAGCTACTTTCCCCAAAGACTCAATTTACAAAATTTAAAGATTCAACAAAGTTTAATTTTTAAGTAAAGTTTTAAAATGTAAAGGAAAAGTACCATTGATTAACTTAACTTTTCTTAAAGAACTTCCTTGTGTAAGTAAATTGCAGGGTTTATTTCTGAGGTGCACTATTTAGACTTAAGGACATGAACTGAGAAGTGGCATGGCCACCAATGCTACAGCCTTTTGTAAGCTGCTTTAGCATCCACACTGAGATGTCTACAAGCACTGTCTCTTAGGCAACTGTAATTTTATCAGTGTTAAAACTGCAGATTCTCGGCCAGATTCCAGAATAAGGGTTTCTTTCCTTTTGCATG
Organism: Arvicanthis niloticus; assembly: GCF_011762505.2. Classification (NCBI taxonomy): domain Eukaryota; kingdom Metazoa; phylum Chordata; class Mammalia; order Rodentia; family Muridae; genus Arvicanthis; species Arvicanthis niloticus. Next base: position 12,522,424 of record NC_047671.1, read on the forward strand.
CATGTTGCTTTAATTTTTTTCTACCTTACTTGAAAACCACAATAGTCAATATAGTAGTGGAATGTGAACTGTATTGATTCTAATGAGACACAAGAGAACACAGACAGATTAATACGTACATAAATTTATTTCAAGTGAACAAAGATTGTTTATGAAACAAACTGTTTGAACCTCTCTGGATCTGAAGGCTTTCCAACTTAGAGATATTAAAATATATTTAATTTGTTTAAACTGTTAAACTTACCTGAATCTTTTAATAGTTCTGAGTTTTGTTTGGTGGTGGGTGAAGTAAATTAATTACTTTACCCATAAACAACACTTACCAAGATTAACTCGAGAGAGTAGGGAGTCTAACTAGACAAGACTAAAAGTTGCTAAAGAACCTAAAATCTCAAACACCCAACAGGAGTCTGAAGCCTTTAATCGCCATGTTAAACTCAGTAATAATGAAAGTGACCATCCCATTTTTAGTTGGCAGGGGCCTGGTCACATCATCCTGGGTTGTCATAGTTAGGGTGCCCATGGGTTAAAGAGACACCATGACTTAGCAACTATTATAAAAGAAAACATTTCATTGGGGCTTGCTTACAGTTCAGAGGGTTCCTCTATAATCATCCTGGTGAAAAGTATGGCGGGTTGCAGGTAGAGATGCAGCTGAGAGGTCTACATCCAGATCCACAGGCAGCCGGGAAAACATGCTGGGCCTAGCCTAAGCATTTGAAATCCAAAACCCACCCTGTAGTGACACTTAGGCCAATAAGAAGTCACCTCCTGGGGCTGGAGAGATGGCTCAGAGATTAACAGCAATTGCTGTACTTCCAGAGGTCCTGAGTTCAATTCCCAGCAACCACATGGTGGCTCACAACCATCTGTAATGGAATCCAATGATAAATAAAATCTTTATTTTTTTTTTAAAGACTTTACCTCCTAATGCCACTCATAAGCAGTAAAATATGAGTCTTTGTAGGACATTTTATTCCAACTATCAAATGGACAGGATGTAGTTTTCACACCCATTTATCTCTTTGAAACCCCAATGGATGAAGACTAGAAGTACCAGTTTGTTTTTTGGCTAAGTGTCCATTATGTCACTTTTGCAAATGTAACCTTTGCATAAAGTCTGGCTATTGAATACTCTTTGGAAGCTTTTGGTTCTTCTTCTAGGTGGCCCCATACAAGGACGAAGGTGATTTTCTGGTCTCCAAGAAAACACAAGCAAACACTAGGTTTTAAAAGGACATCTTTTCTGTTTTTTTTTTTTTAAACACATAGCTGCTCACCAGTCAAGTCCCCCTTCAAATTTGTTTTGCAACTGAACTATACTCCAATTTTTCCATACTGTATATTTTCAATAAGCTTGTTTTATATGTACATACTTCCAGCCTTTGTTTTCTTGTAATGTCTAAATTTGATACTTCTTTCTCTGGTTTGTCCTTTTTTCTTTTTGAGATTGTTATGTAGCCAAGCTGTCCTCGAACTCATGTCAATACCCTGCCACTATGCCCAGCTAATGCTTTTTTTTTTTTTTTTTTTTTTTTAAAGTGTGAATCTAGCTGGCCATGGTGGCAAGTATCTATAATCCTAGCACTGGAAGGGGACAGGCAGTAGGATCCCAAATACATAGCTACATAGAGGGATCTAACCTCAAAAATAAAAATGAAGGTACTACTTTAAGCTGTATGTTACAGGTATTAATGTATGTTGAGCATCATCCAAGATATTTTCTAATTTCCTACATGATTTCATTTGCTGTTAAAAATTTTTAAAGAATTTTAAATTTTACATAACTATTTTCCTTGCATATATGTGAACCATGTGCATGCTTGATGTCCAAAGGCCAGAAGGTGGCGCCCTGAAACTGGAGCTATGGATAGTTGTGAGCCTGTCTGTATGTGGTGCAGGGAATTGAACCTGAGCCCTGTTAGGGCAGCCAATGCTTGAGACTGCTAAGCTATCCCTCTGGCCCTCATGTTATTTTTCAACCCATGGAATTAGAACTCTAGTGCCTAAGTTTTAAATAGCTAGGGACTCTGCAGTTCTTTTTACTAGCTTGATTCCACCGTATGAAATTATCATGGGTTTTGTTTGTGTTACTGCTACAGCTATGATCAATTCTGGCAAATACTTCAAGAATAATTAAAACAAACTGTCAGGCTTGGTAGACAGCTGTTATTGACATGCCTGCCTGCCACACAAGATGAGGACCAAAAGTTTGATCTCCATCACCCACTTAAAGAGTGTAGTATGGTGGCATGTATCTATAATCCCAGAGCTGGGGAGGCAGATCCTTGGGGCTTGCTTGTGCATCTGGTTGAATCCATAAGCTTTAGGTGCAATAACCAACTCTGTCTCAAGAATAGGAAGGAAAGGGCTGGAGAGATGGCTCAGTGATTAAGAACACTGACTGCTCTTACAGAGATCCTGAGTTCAATTCCCAGCAACTACATGGTGGCTCACAATAAATCTGCAATAGGATTCAATGCCCTCTTCTGGTGTGTCTGAAGACAGCTGCAGTATACTCATACACATAAAATAAATACATCTTAAAAAAATAGGGAGGTAAAATATTGAGGCCACCTGACATACACATTTGGCTACCACATGCACCCACACATGAAGATACACAAAAGAAGGGGTATTTTGTGGAAAAAGTGTGCAGTATTCAACCAAGCATGGTGGCACAAACCTGGAATGTCAACACTTGGTATATAGGTAGAATGATCACGGGCTCAAGGTTAGCATCAGCTACTTAGCTGACATGAGCTCAATGTCAGTTAGGGCTACATGAGACTCTGTGTAAAGAGTGAGAGGAGCTGGCATCAGCTCAGTGGTTAAAACCACTTGCTTCTCTTGCAGAGGACCTACAATTAGTTCCTAAACATCACATGATAGCTATAACTAACCAGCTGTAACTCCAGTTCCAGGGAATCTGGTGCTCTTTTATGACTTCCTTGAGCACCATACACATAAGTAGTGCAAAAACATACATAGACATACAAACACACATATAAGAACAGTATTTAAACTGGGCTGAATGATAACTGCTCAAAATTTCTCCTTATCAGCTTTAAAAATATTGGGTTAAAATATTTTACCCAAATTAAACTCCACAATGCATCAATACAAAAGAGGCATTTTATGCTTGTTTTTATTCACTAGTTTACTTACCAACTGTTAAGTGCACTGAATTCTCTAATTGTCTTGCATAAGAAACTTTTGTGTAAACACCTCACTAAATTTGATTTTTTTTTTTCTGTTTTAGAAAAGTTAGAGCAACTTAAAGAAGTAAGGATTTATTCTGGTTCTCATTTCCAGGGGTATGTCATCATTATCAGGTTAGGCATGGAGGCCAAACCAACTGCTGGTCACCCATCAGGAAATGAAGGATGACGAACGAATGCCGTTCTCAGCTTGCTTGCTCCGTTTCACTTGGTCTGGGATCTGAGCACATGGACTGGACTAGCTAAATGATTCCTAAGAAATGCCCCTGGCACTGTGATTTGTTTGCACACCAATTCTAAATCGTATCTTTCACTCCCACTCTCTGAGGAATAAAGGAAAAGCAATTGGTGGGGTTAACGTCAAGTTACTAAAACAAAGTGCAGTCGGGTTAAAATAAAAATTAGTAAAATGTAGTAAGTCTATTACCTGAAAAACATAAATTTATATTGAATCACACCAATAAGCAGTTTAAAACCAGGTTGCTTTTAAATTTGAGGTCCAAATAAATACAACTGACATGTACTTTGGTACACTGGATCTCTTATCAGCTTTTGCTGCCTCGCTGCTGTATCAGTTTAGATGCATTCATAGTCCTCATGAAAGTAGAAAATAATATTTGGGCTAAATTAAAGGACAGGTAAGTGAGCGCCATTTATTACAACCAAGACTCTAGAATCCATTATTTGTTAGCCACTTCTCCAAGAGAATAGCTTTTAATAGTTGCTGAATACTAACTTAGTATTTTTACATGTGTTTCCATTTCATTCTTAAAAATGACAAGGCCCCCTGTGCTGAACAGTTTTATGTCAGCTTGATACAAGCCATTGTCATGTGAGAAGAGGGAATCTCAATTAAGAAAATGCCTCAATAAGATCAGGCTGTAGGCCAGCCTGTAGGTTATTTTCTTAATTTGTGATTGATGAGAGAGGGCCCAGCCCATTGTGGATGCTGTAACCTCTGGGCTGGTAGTCCTGTGCTCTATAAGCAAGCAGGCTGAGCAAGCCATGAGGAGCAAGCCAGTAAGCAGCACCCCTCTATGACCTCTGCATCAGCTCCTGCCTCCAGGTTCTTTCCCTGCTTCAATTTCTGTCCTGACTTCCCTTGATGAACTGTGATGTGGAAGTGTAAGTTAAATAAACTCTTTCCTCCCCACAAGTTTCTTTGGTCACGGTGTTTTATCACAGCAATAGTAACCCTAACCAGAAACAAAGACTCTATAAACCCCACTTTACACAACGAACCTGAGTCACAGGGTAACTACCTTTGCAAATATCTCAAATGACAGAGGAATCCTTCAAACCCAGATAAGCTGGCAAAAAAGTATACACCACACCAATACCATATATTTTGAGGTATAGAACATATACTTTCAGTTTAGTTTATGAGTGAGTCTCTACCTCTTGTGCCTGTTCTTCAAGTTCTTTTTCTTCTGTTGGGTTGCTTTGTCTAGACTCAATGTGACGGTTTTGTTTTTTATCATATTTTATTCTGTTATGTTTGGCTTTTATTGCATAGAACTTTGTTCTTCTAATGCGAGACAGAAGAGGAGTAGATGGGGAAGAGGAAGTAAGGAGAGAGTAGAGAGAGTGAGGAGAAGAGGGGAAACTGTAATCAAGATATAAGGAAAGAATCTACTTTCAACAAACTAAAAAATTCAAAAAAGTTACCTCATGATGAATCAACTGCAAATTTAAGTTAAAATTATAAAATTCTTTCAAAAAATACAAATAATTTCATTATTATGCCACTTAGGGTTTCGATTGCTATAATAAACACTGATGATCAAGAGCAACGTGGGGAAGAAAGGTTTACTTCAGCTTACAGTACAGGTAACAAACCAAAGGTACAGGACAAGAGTCAAGGCAGGAAACCTGGGAACAGAAACTGAAACAGAATCCAAGAAGGAATGCTGCTACTGACATGCTATCCATGGTTTCCAGAGCCTGTTTTCTTATGAAACCCAGAACTACCTGCCCAGGAGTGACACCACTCACAATGGGTCAGGGTAGCCCACATAAATCACCAATCAAAAAAAAAAAAAAACAAAAAAACAAAACAACAACAACAACAAAAAAAAACAAAAACAAAACAAACAAAAAAAAAAACCAAAATAAAAACCAACTTGCCTACAGATCCTATCTTGCCTATAGATTCCTATATTGAGGAATTTTCTTGATTAAGGTTCCTTCATCCCAGATAACACTACCTTGTATCAAGAAGAGCTAGCCAGCAAAACTACCTTGGATGGAATCTTAACCATGAAACCAAAAACATAAGCAGCATGGGAAAGAAATAAACTAGACCCTGTCAAAATAACATGTATTTCAAGAGTATCAAGGAACTGAAAAGATTCCCCTTAGACAGGAAGAATGTATATGCAAATTAAAGTCTATTAAGGACTTGTATCAACAAACAGAACTTTTAAGACAAATAGCCCAATAAAAATGTGGGCAAAGGATCTGAATACATTTTCCCAAAATATATTTATACACACAACTGACTGGCTTATTAGACCTGATTACAATTCCCAGCATCCATGTAAAAAGCCAGATGATAGTGTGTGCTTATAATTCCAACACTGGGGAGGTGGCAGAAATGCAGGCAGTTTCTTAGGACTTTGCTGGCCAGCTGTCTTTGACTAATCCATGAGCCCAGGGTCCCAGTGGGAGACCCTGTATCAGAAAGGAGGGAGAGAGGAAGGAAAAAAAAAAAAAAAGGAAGAGAAGACAAGGGGGAAGAAGAGAAGAGAAAACAAGGTACACTGCTCCTATCCTCTGGTCTCCACAGATATAGGCACATATCAACCCAGTAGAACATGTCCACAATACTGTGTACATGAATGAGCCTAACATTATTCATAACAGCAAGCACAGGAGATAGCTCAAATGTCTATGAAGAGAAAATAGGGAAACAAACGCAGATACATGTAAGAAAGGAACAAAGCACATACACCTACTACAGCTAGGGTGATCCTTGAAGACCTAGGCTAAATTAAAGCTGCCATCAAACATCACATATTCTGATTCAATGTACACAAAAAGTTGAAACAGGGACCTGAGACAGGAGGTTAACAAGTTGGTTACCTAGAGCTTGGTGAGGGTTGTATAGTATGATGAAGGAATCAGGAGGGGTGCTATTGAGTACGGTGCCCTTTCAGCCTGTTTTATGACATGTCTATATCTTGTCTAATAATATCTAGGGCCATCAGGTTAACAAGCTTATTCTTGTTTCTATTTAAAGTCCTGAGTCTAACAGTGGGTCAGTTTCCAGCCTCAAGACTAAAAATAAATATTTATACATGCTACCTTCCTTCCAACTAACCACACCTCTACCACCCTCTCTAATATGTTTATCTTTTGAGTTATTTTTTTTCTTTTTGTACTTTTTTCTCCTGTAAGTGTCTGCTGCTACATGAATATTCAAAAAGTATTAGACTTCCATATTCAACACAGGTCAAATGCAAATGGTTATCATTGTTTGTTCATTAACAAATATGGAAATATCCACCATGCATGACATACTATTACTGTGAAATACAAGCAAAACCACCATGCTGTCATGGAGCTTGCAGTTTAGCAGAGGCTAACCAACAGCTTAACCACTATTGGCAGAATATAAACAGGATAAAGATATTAAGGACACGCTTACTTATTATGATGCGTAAATAGGAGTGTAAATGCTCAGAGACCCTGGGGTTTAAATTTATGCACTGGTGAGGGGGGAAAAAACCCAACCAAAATATGTAGCAAGGCCCCTGAACAGATGGATAAAAACCAACTCAGTACTTAGATATATGATATTGGAAAAGTCATTTTGACTATTTCCCTATGTGTTATATAGAAAAAAATGACATAAGTTTACAACAAATTGTTACTGTTCACTGTAGTTTGGAAAACTGTCTCCCTTAGGCTCACCTATTTGGATGTTAGTCTTCTGCTGTTGATGCTGGTGGAAAAGGTTAGAGAAGCCTTGAAGTGGAGCACTGCTGGAAAAAGAGCAATCACTGCCAGCTTTGAGGTTTCATACGCAGCCCAGCCCTATTTTCTGTGCTCAGATGAAATATGTCCATAACTTTTCGGCCATGATGACTGTTATTTCTTCTGTAACTTTAAAGAAAAATAAGTCCCTTCTTTCTTAACTTGCTTTTTGTTGGATGTATTTAACAAAACAACAGAAAGGAACTAATATACTCTGGATAGGAAGCTCTTCAGTGCTATTTCACAAGGCCATTCAGTTACTGCTCCTGCAGGCAGACTTTACAACAGCAGATCAGCAACTACCTCTTGAGTAAGCAGAATAGAAGACACTAGTGAATAAACTGTGAGGTTGAAGGACTCTAGGTGGTAATGCTTGGTACCATGAAGCAGTGAAGTGATTACAGGAACGAGAGATGTAGCAAGGCTGGTTAAGGAGAGAATGGGCAACTGTGACTGACTGGAACATACATGCTATAGAGGAAGGCAGTAGGTTTGACAAGGCAGTTCACACTCAACTGTCTCCTGTAAGTGACTTACCCTATGCCTGTCAATAGCAGCAAACATAATCTTCCCAATGACCAGAGGAGGATAAAACCTGGCACGTGCTTCAATTATTGTAGTCATCACCTGGAACCAGTTCTTGTCTACAGTTCCACCCTAGTTCCCTAAACACTACAAATTAGCATCACCTTAATTGAGAGGATTTTTTTCTTCAGTTGGTTTACATCAGACGCCCTAGGTCAGTATTCACCCTATGTCAGAAAGCATACAAATATTTGTCTTATTTGTCGAAAAATAAGATACTAGTTTAACTTTTAACACAACTACTATTACTAAGAATTCTTGATTATTCAAAACTGGATAATAAACTCTTTCAAGCCAGAGACTAGGTGTCTCAAAGAACTTCATGCCAAGTACACTTTATGATGATCAAAATAAAAGAAGTACATCACTCTAAATCAGCACCTTAAAAGTTCTGTTTTAGAAAAAGAGGAAGCTATAAAAGCCATTAACCAAAACATAGTCTGAGAGATAAAATGCATGCCTATTAAAACGCTATACCTTGACCATCTGAACACTATTAGCCTATTTGGTTTTAGTTTTACTATGTAGTTTGGGGCTGGCCTCAAACTTGAGATTCACCTGCCTTTGCTGGAGAGTGTAAGGATTATAGACATACCACATTGGCCCAGCATTATTCTTCCCCCTGTAGATAAAGGCTATTGGTCTTCTACCAGAATTTGAGTTGCAAGAGAAAAACAAAACAAAACAAAACATTGAAAGCTCATAAGTAAAGGATGTTTGAGATCCAATAAAACACCCTGAGCTTGATACCTGGTACTCACATGGTGGCAAGAAAACTGTCTCCTGTAGGTCGTTCTGACCTCCACACAACTATGGTGGCAGAGTAAGCAAATAAATACTTTAAAAATGCAAAGCGAAAGGCAGTTGTTCTACTGTTTTAGCATTACCATCTTCCAGTTTACGATGGACTGCTTTTACCCCAGCAAATCCTGTTGGCATAGTTCAGAAAGAATGGAACCTACAAGAGCAGAAGGCAGCTTAAGGGCTGGTCTTAGCACAAATGGTTTAAAACAAAAATCAAAATTTAGTCTGACAGGATAATGATATCTTCACAGGGCTGAGTAAAACCATGTAAATAAATAGCCAGATGGGTATCAGTCCATAAACAAAAGCTTGTCAGACAAGTAAGGCCAACTCTCCATGTCCATTTATCTTGTATCCACGAATCCAATTAACTGCAGAGGTCAACTGCCAGTGGGAGGGCTGAGAACAGAGTTCTATTCCCTAAATAGTACAGTGTACCACCTATTTACAAAACATTTGTATTAAGCATTAAAGATGACTTGAGAGTATAAATGTCTGTTTTATGAAAATACTATGTCATTTTGTAAGACTCAGGAATTTGTGAATTTTTGTATTGGAGAATTATAAAACCTCTTCCACACATACTGAGGCAACTCTGTATTTAATATTGAAAGGTTGGGTTGGAAAGGTAGCTCAGAGGTTAAGAGCAAATATTCCTCTGCGAGAGGATCTACATTCAGTTCAGTTCAGTTCCCACTACCCACATTAGTTGAGGGAAAACTTCTCGGTAGGCCCTCTTCTGGTCTTCACACAAATATGGACATAACCACACAAAGACATACTTAATCTTTTTTTTTTTTTTTTAATTTCAGGAAGCTTGAGAAATTCTCTATTAATTATTGCCTCATAGTACAATTCACTAGGGTAAGGGAATCTATATGCCAATATCCACAGAAACAATGTGTTCTTGGGGAAAAAGTAGCTATACAACTTTTCATGGTATCTGCTGGTGTGTATACTGTGTGTCCAAGAAATATTAGAGGTGGTTGTTTTTTTGTTTGTTTGTTTTTGGTTTTTGGTTTTCTCCTTTGTCTCAATTCTTGGCAATTAACATACACATTACTGTCAAACAAAAAAACAACAAAAATATTACTCAAGGCAGATAAGGAAGAATGGGTAAAAATTCTGATCTACCTGTATCTAATACTTTTCTAAATTATGATATAGCTGCTAACAAAAGGAAGACACAAAACGGTCACTTACCAAGAGCATTAGTCTCTGAAACACCAAGGAAACTCCTTACATCTTTCCCACAAGTTCCATCATAATGTAGAAAGTATATGAAGAAACATCCTGAGTCAGCTCCACAATCGATAGCCCTCGAAATGGCAACTCGAAACCCACATTACCTGAACCCAGAGCTATCAAAATTAATGTCAGACTCAAATTAAATGGGCACTGATTTTTATTTTTAAGATGAAAAAATGTGGAAAATAAATTATAATTTTCCATAGAACTGGAGACATACTTGCAAGAAAAAAATGTTACTAATAAAAACAGTTTTTTCCTTTTAAATAATCAAGCAAAGGTAACTGAAGAAAAGTATTTTATGAAAACCAACCCTACTTAAAAACACAAATGCAACTAATGAATATCTTTATTTGCAAAAGAAAAAGGTGAGTGTCCAGGACTGATTGAAGACACATTAAAAGTCAAAATAGACTGTCTATCTCCATTCAACATGACTGTTTAAAATTCAACACCTTCCCTTCAAACTCATTACTATACTCTAATGGAAGCTTGTTTGACATAAAAGGATATGACCAACTGGATTACATTCACTACCCCTTACCTATGCATCATGTTTTCATTAGTGTTCTAGAACAAACTAAACTCATCTGACCTATTTCATTAGCCTTTACAAATATCCTAGAACAGATAAAGTATTTATGCTTTGGGGCAGAAAAGGAAATAGAATCTGAAATTGACTCAGCTGAGGGTCAGAAAGCTAGCTAGTGAAAGCAATTTTCATGAGTAGAGTTCTGTACAGCAGCTACACTGCCTAGAATTAGTAAAACAAGAAAGACCTTCAGTGTCTATGGGGGAGGGGGAAGGAATACAGATTGGTCAAGTGACTGTAAGCATTATCCTTGAGTGTAGATATCTCAGATGTCAAGGTAGCTGCCATCTAAGTAACACCAAGATGACCGGAATTAGTCTACCTAGTTAAACAGAAATCTGCATTACAAAGACTCTGCTTATCAGGATCTTCGTAAAATGTGACATTAAGGAAAGCATGGCTTTGCAACAACCATGTAAATACACAGCCAAGTAAAGAAAAAAATACAGACCTTCAAAGACAGCTGCAAAGTAACCTCAATTTTAATATTAAAAACTTAAGTCTATTTTAAAGGTGCTAGTCACCTAAAGTGACTTATTTAGTAATTTCATAAACAGTTGACATGCAAAGTGACAAATGTAGTAACAACTACAAAAGCAGAGGCATGTTCTGGGAGCTAAGAAAGTAAATCTACTCCAACCTTCAGTATAGGACTTCAGTGATCCCTAGTGAAGAAGTCTTTGAGACTCTACAGGGTAAACAGAATGATGGTGACCGCATCACATCTTTATTAACACACCACACCACAGAAGCCAGGTTGTTTTGTCTGGTTACATAGGTAACAGAAACTGCATCTGTACATAAAGCAGCAACAACACAACACCCTACAGGAAAAAAAAATTTTTATATGAACTGGCTAAGGTCAAGCAAGCCAGGGGCCACAATGGAGTGACCACTGTGATCACAGGGGCTTGTTTGCTTTCCGAATCTTTGATGGCTCAAAAGTCCTATCAAAAGGAAAGATCATCAGACATCACCATGTCTGAAGGCAAAGTAGGAATCATGTGGACAACTATGTACGCATTTGTACAAAAGGCGCACAAAGGCCATGAAAGCTTGAGAAAATAAAACATCAGCCAGGGAAAAAGCAGCTCACTAGAGCTCCACCAATGCTTTGCTTAAGTGGAGAACATATCCCTGTTACAAGTGGAAGTAGAGTCATTATGTTAGAAGATATTTGAGAAATTAAGAGCAGCCACTTTAAAAAAGAAAAGCTTCAAGTCCATATAGCAAAGGTAGAGATCACTGGGCATCAGGAAACTACTAAATTTTAGGAAAACTAAAAATGAAGGAACCTAAATGAAGCAAGTGCTAAGTGGACCCAGCATAGCTACTTGAGAGGTGTGTTTTAAAGGCAGCATCAAGTGGGACTTTGGGCACTTTTCCTCACTTCATGTCAAATATCCCTGTTTATGTGTATAGGGGGAGGGGTTAACAAAAAACTTATTTAAAAAAAAAATTAAGGAAAATGAGATATAGTACCACCTCTATCATTTACCATCATTGACTTTTCTTTGAAAACTTGAAAGCCATTGCTGAAGTTAAATTTACATTGGTAAGAATTACGATCAGAGACCTTAAATATATTTTGTGTATTAGTGCCATTGAAATGTGAAGAGTACCAACCAAGACAGTATACTGTATTATCCTATAAAATATATGAAATCAATAAAATTCTTAGGGAGAATTCAGTTATTTCCACCTCTCCTAAGTATGTTCTGGTATTTCCCAACATTAAATATTTCTGAGTACTGTGAAGAAAATCCGACCAGTATTCTAGCCACATCTTAACTCAAGCACATTTCACTCAAAGGATGTATGTAGACTTTTTTGGGGAAAAAAAACAAAAAAACAAAAACAAAAAACAAACAAACAAGAAACCCAAGTCTCAAATCTGTAGAAAATTCTACAAGAATGTATAGTAACCCAAACTAACATTTTCTAGCAGAACAAGTCTGTGTAGCATTCTCAGACATAATCATTGTAAGGAGCGGAGGACCCCAGCCCTTTACTCTGCACATGTCAGCAACAGCATCAAAGTGTAAGTGACAAGAAAGAAATGCACGGTACAAACATCATTTGCTTTGATGGGATCATGAAGAACAGAAAACTGGAAGAAGAAAAGTAGAACCCAAGTTCTGGCCAGTTATTGAAACTTCATTACTTCAACAAAATAGAACAAATCTCCATAGAAAGTATTCATTCAGGAAACAAGACTTTTCCCATCTATTTATCCTTCATACTGGATTAAACAGAAGTTGCTGTTAGTCTGTATCACTGATTACATCTTTAATTAGAAAAGTTTAACTATTTACAGAACTTTATTGCTGTTTATTGTAACAAAAGATTAACTGGTGTGCAGAATCCATCCAGTAGCGTAGAAATTAAAATCAACTGTTCCAGAAGACATCGTTGTGAATGAAATATATCTGATACTCAGTGTACAGCGTAAGAAAAGTCCTTTCATGTCATCTGGTTCTTGCTGGAGTCATCTATGTTCATCTCTCAGAGAGCAAAGAATCCATTTGACATTTCAATAAATATTAAGTTGCAAAAATTAACTTCCATGGACTAGACATCCAAAGTTTGATGAATGATTCCCAGAATCAAGTATGTCCTCCTTTAGTCCAAAGAGATGACATCAGGAATGTTACTCCCACTGCTGGTTATGACCCCTGTCTCACTCCTGCTGCTGGATGAACTAACGTGAGTACTGCTTTCATGGGGGCTGGTGGTGGTGACAGACGTACTGCTTGCTGTTAAGGGTGAGGTGAGACTATCCAAAAACATAGGAGGACAGTACTGCTTGAAACAAACAATGATGCTGATGAGGAAGAGGCTACATTGGTTTTAAATAGAGACTAGAAATTGTTAGATATGTACAATTGACAGCCCAAAAGTCAAATCCTGGTGGGATTTGAAAATAGCAAATTTCCTAGTAAAGTGGGAGACAGAATGGACTTAGATATTTTACATTCTTTACTGAATGCCATACATTCTTAACTGTCTTGAATGTGTGGAACTTGTTTATTGACCATATACACAAGGAAAATGTCAGAAATAACTGAAATCATTTAATGTTAGATACTGACTCCCACCCACAAATTACAACTCAAATTAACCTCAAAAACTACTTCATAATTGAAACAAAATCAAGCAGTTTTTCAAAATTTAGACTCAAACAGACCCTCTGTGAGTAATATTAAAAGTAACAAGCTGAAAGATGGCATTAGATTCCTCTGTAAACAAATATAACAATACTTATAATAATGTCAACATTCATTCTGAATTGAGGGTATAATAAGGCAGCTAATTACCATGGGATTTTTCAGAGAATATCATAAACACAAATTTAATTTTTATAATGTTTCTTAAAATCCCTCTCCAAATACTCATATTTCAAGTCTAATTCCATCTGGGTGAGTCACATACAAATAGAAACCTGAGTGTAGTAATTTAAAAACAATAAGGCATTAATATAAAAGCTAAATGAAATTTTATGTTTCACTGTAGGATGTTTACATGAGACATAACTGCATTGACTTTAGGACATGTAATATCCAGTGCTACTAAATATATTCAGTTAGAATACAGAAAAAAAAAAATCAATAAGGACACCTAATGTTATCTACCCTATATCTCATTTAGATTCTTCTTAGAGAAGATGAATTCAAACCTGAGCTGTTCATATTACATGGTTTTCAGGGCACTTTAAAAGAAAGGAAACAGCTGGAAGATTGAGCTACTTTTTTATTGATTGGTTGGTTGGTTGACTTTAAAAAAAAAAAAAAGACAGGGTTATACTATGTAGACCTGGCTGTTCTGGAAGGTACTATGTAGACCAGGTTGACCTTGAATTCACCGAGATCTGCCTGCCTCTGCCTCTAAAGTGCTGGGATTAAAGGTGTGATCCACTCTGTCCAACTGAGGTTGACTTGTAACAAAGTTACTAGGTTTTTGAACCAGTTAATGCTACAAATAAAGAATTCAACAGACATTCATAAGAAACTCTGACAGTAAAATTGTGAAATGTTTAATTTTTTTTTTTTAATCTAAAATCAAGTCAACAATAGCAAAACTGAGGAAGGCCTAGATAATTCCATTTTAATCTGCTACCATCCATGCTTGGTTTTGCCTGTGACAACCCTAATCTGTAAAAAAAAAAAAAATGCTAAGTATTGCTAATGGACCCTGTGCTTACACTTGGGTTGCCACCATTTAATTTTACTCTAGACTCCTTGAGTATACATCTGCACAAGGTTAGTAGGGATTATGAAACAACAGGAAGATGCAGAGGAGAAATTTATGGAGTCTATAGTCAATAGAAGGCACCATTCTTAAACCTCTTACCAAGTGACCAAATAAATCAGCCTCCCTCTAAGCATGTTAAATAAAACTATGAAATAAAAACCATGGGTTCCAAGCATTGTTCACATGAAAGTATGTAATTCTCTTAAGCTTGAACAACTTACATTCTAGAAAAATATATAACTTCCCTATAAGGGCTCACTCATATAACGAAGTCAAGTTAGGGTGAGTAGAAAATGCTTAGTCCACACAGATCTTGGGCTCAAATTTCCTGTGCTCTTTGTGCAATCAGATGCCGATACTGAAATAGGAGGCTCACACTGACCCTGTGGTCAGTCAGTTCTGAAGCTGATGAGACAGGTCAGTTCTTCCACCTCTCCCTAGGTGCCACATCTGTGCCTCAAGTACTTTCTTTTGCTGCTCCACCTTGCCCCTGTCGCTTTCTGTGTTTTGCCTCTGCTGTTAAAGACTGTCACGAAATCCATGCTCACCACGCAGTCTTAAGGTTGGAACTCTGGGATACTCCTAGAATTTCTTTTCTTTGATTGAAAACAGCCAACACTGCAACTTTCAATCGAAGCCTTTTCAATGTTTGACTCTGACTGTCTTTCAAACAATGATCCAATCTCAGTCAGTGATCCAAACTGGATGAGCTTTGGTTGATGGTTTTATGTAAGTATTTTAGTGTGTAAAATCTTAAGTTCTATGCACTTAGTATTGCTTTCACTCATTCTAATCACTCAAATATTTGTAAGAAATGTCCCATAAAAATAGAAAGTTTACTAAGAGCAATAAATAATAAATTGAACAACAGTAACTTTATTCCTTAATTAAAACTATGATATTCATATAGTACTTCCTTTCTAGCCGCATGAGAATTTACTGTCCTGATTTTATGCAACTGGTCATTTTTAGTTAGTATGACATAATCAACAATCAAATACAAATTAGTTGCTTAAATTCAGGATACATACCTGGGGATCAACTGGAATAAGGGAAAGAAAATCCAAACCTAAAACAAAAATGCTTTGTTAATAGTTGTCTCATATTTTGGAGACAAATTATTTCCCAAGATCATTCTGCATTTATAAGCCAAGAGACATCTGTGGTAAACGCTCACTTCTCTGCCACAGTGAAGTTATATAATCATAGCTGGTTATATTTAACGCATCTAAAACCCAAAGATGGATACATTTTTTTTTGACCAAACAACTGGAAAAAACTGCTTCCCAGCAACTTAAAAGCAGCAGGCCAAAACTTTTCAGAGTTGGACTACTTCAACCAAATCTTTTTCTTTTGTCACTCAGAGTAAAAAGCAGTAAAAATCATAATTATCTTTGGACCACTAAGAAAACAACATACTTAGGTTCTTGAGTTATTTTATATTTATATTAAAGAAATACACATTAATCTAAAAATACCAATTTTTTAATAGATATTTACTTCATCGGGAGCTAGCTGTCTGCCCATTCGCACATGGAAGAGTCCTACAGAGCTCTGCACAAAGCAAGCACTTGGGAACTGCTATTCACCAACAAGCTATTTCAATAGTTAATAGGTTCTAAGACAATGCCCTAAAAAAAGAAACTCAAATTCTACAACTACATTTTGAAAATAGAAATGTGAAAAAGATTTTCTTCAAATAAGTACTAAAGTAACAATAAGGTGTACGAAAAAAAACCTCACATCTGAAACGTCTGGCAAAAATCCTTAAAGTCTACTTCTAAAGACTTCTCTGTGTGATGAAACGCTTTTAAATTATTTTAAGATATTTAAAAAAAAAAGAACCAAATATTAATTAATAGGCCATTAAATTAGGGCAATGTTGCACAGCATGTGGGATACAGAGACAGGCAGATCTCTATGAGTTCCAGGCCAGCCAGGGCTACACAGTGAGATCCTATTAAAAAACAAAACAACAACCAACCAACCTATTGTCTCTTTGATCCCATAAATTTTCATGTTTGCATACCTGGAACAACCTTATACCTGGATCATTTTATTCTCTTTCCAGTGCTTTGACAGGTTGGTTGGTTGGTTGGTTGGTTGGTTGGTTAGTTGGTGGTTGTTTTCTTGAGACAGGCTTACTCTGTGTAACCCTGGCCTGGGTGTCCTGAAACTCACTCTAGACCATGCTGGCCTTAACCCAAAGACCCACATCTCTCTGCTTCCCAAGTGCTGGGATTAAAGGTGTATACCATCACTGCCCTGCTCCCATGAACTTTTATATGCTGGCATTAAATACAGCTACCATGTGGGGTGACAGTCTAATACTATATCACTATGAAAATAGAGGTTAGTAAGAAAGATAATGGACACATTCAATAAAAACTATAAATAATTTAACTAAAAAATTTTAAATATCATTATTTCCTTATTTACAAATGAGAATATTTTAAACACTTATCATCATATAAGCTATAACCCCCACAATTTGGAAGAATTACAGAAACAATTTCTAAAGCATTTTTTAAAACTTGTTAGTATAATCTGTTACTAGCTACATGATATAGTAGTTTCGTCTGATGGACAAAGTAAATTATAATCCACTGTTTCAATCACTTACCGATTAAAATGGCAACCAGAAAGTAATGTATTTAAATAAACACTTTAAATTATTCAATCACACTGTCTGCTTTTACATAGCAATTCAAACCTGTCTAGCCTTTATATACCTTTTGAGAGTTTTATAGCTAGCTAATGGTTCCACCACTGATCAAGACATCAAGATTTATTGGAATATCATTTAATAAACTGGGTTGATTTTATTCATTGTTGTTTAACCCTATGTGGTGTAATATTTTTGTTCATTTTTACAAAAGGCTTCTACTTTTTAAAGACATTTTTAGTATACATGCATGTACGTGTACACTCAATGGACATGTGTACGGGCACACACAGTGATCAGAAGCAACAGCACTGGATACCACAGAGTTGCAGTTAAAGGTGCTGGTGAGCTCTCATGTGGGTAGAACACTATAAAATCAACTCAAGTCCTTTGTAGGAACAGAAAATGCTCTTAACTAGTGAGTCAAATGGTAGATTCAGCTCCTGCTTTTTAAGTCTTTGTTGTTGGTTTGATTTTGTCAAGCAGGACTTTACTCCATAGCACAAGATGGCACACTGAACTCAAAGACCTCCTACCCTGCTTCCTAAGTTCAGGGCTCATATGCAGAAATCACTATGTCTGGCTCACCACATATAGTGTTGGTTGCTCATTCTACTTTATAATAAAATAAATAAAAGCTAAAGAATGCATTACCATTTTAGAAGATGTACCACAAATTCAAACAACTCATTTGAGAATGGTCATTCGTCCCAATGTCCAAGCGCTGCCACGTCATGACTCTAAGTTTGACAAAATATCCCAACTGTTTCTACACTCTACTGTTACAGAATGTACACTGAGGGCCAAGGTCTTCCAATATAGGTTCTTCCAACCCAGCTTTGCAGATATACTGTGATTCGCTTTGCTAACTTCATGTGTCCCAGCAAATGTAAACTCTATTTAGAAAAGCTTTTAATTGTTTTTGATCTATTTGTTTTGCTATCTCACCCACAGATAACTATACATACTACTAATTACACAATAGCTTAATAAGATGTATAAACATTATTTTTAGATTGTATAAACATTATTTTAGATTGTCTTTCCAGCAGCTCACAAAATCCAATTTAAATGTGACTATTCCTTAATGAAAACATTTCCATGTGATTCAAAGTTATTCCTACTAATAAAAGATCAGACTACCATCAACATTTTTTGTCATTTAAGTACACTGTTTTGCTCATGAAATAGTTTCATCAATAGTGAAATTTTACTCCCTTGTTAGCAAAATTATTTGATCATCTTTCAATTGTAACAGTGTATTGATAGGGGTTATTTTTTGCCTTCAAGTATTTCAATTAAAAATGCTTTTTTTTCACTTTAAAAAAAAGTGCTGTTAGAAATCTAATAGAATCAGGTGTTTTAATTAACATAAATGAAGTTGTAACTTTTAAATTTATGATGCTCTGTTAATAAATTGGACCGATTATTTGCTTTTCATACCCACTGGCAACCACACAATTTGTCCTGACTTGAGCCATGAGCTTCACAAAGCATACATGCTACATAGTTAAATATATAAAGGTGTTAGCATTTTGAAATTTTAACCATACAACTTTTAAGCACCACTCATTCACACCTGAAAATATGGCACTAATAATAATAAGGCAGACATAAATTTTTCTTGAAAGAACCAAGCTCTTTTCCACTCCATAAATACAAATTATGTTTTATTTTGTTTTCAGTGTTGCACAGTATCAGAAGATGTTCCAAGCTGCACTTCATTATTAATATCATTTCTTCTTTGTTCTCCTGCAGATTCAGAAGATTCAGATTTATGATGTTTAAAACGAATGTTAGAATCTATGAAAACTGTCTTCTCTCCATTCTTGGTATTCTACTTAAAGTTTTACTATAAAACTATTTAACTTATCAATACCAAAACTATACATTATGACTACTTACATAAAAAATTACATACCCAAACTAGTTAACAAAAAGTGCATTACAGTAAAACAGAAGTAAAATCTAAACTTCTTAGGCAGCTAATTGCTACATAACTTTTAATATCTAGTAATTTTTTCTGAGAAAAACTGACTCTATTCTATTTATCAACTGATAAAAATGTTTTTCAGTATTTAACAACCAGATTATTGGTTTATATTGGCCATTTATGAGCCTTAAGTATAAATACGATTTCTATAAGCTTAAATTAATTGTATAAAATACAAAGTTCAGGCACAGTTAAGACCTACAACACGCAAAAAACAAAACAATACAAAAGAAAAAATCTTTCATTTATATTTAAATTCAGAATATTCTCCCAAATTAAAAAAGTACTCAGATTTTCATAATTTGCTAAGTAAAACTAGTGATTCATACTTTTTCTGAATCACTGCTAAATAGACACTTCAGTAAGAAGCACTGTTCACTACCTATATTTCCAAGACTTTTAATTGACAGTCTAAGAAATAAATCCTTTAGGATTATTATTTCTAACACACATGAAGATGATGATGATTTATCCAACAATTTAACCAAGGGCTCAACTCAGGATTGCTGAGGATTTTGTCCTCAGACAATGAGCCCTCGCTCGTGTCTCTCCTTCCAGAGCCCTTGTATACAATCAATATATATGATCGATGTGTTCTGACTGGTATTAGTTGGTTTCACAAAGAAGGTGAAAAATACAAAATCATAAATTCTACATGAAACAAACATGCTGTCTTAAATGTCTTTGGGTGTTTGTGTGTGTTTTAAGACATTTTCAGTGGATACTATTTTTAGTCTACTCTTTTCCACTACATTTTATTCACATAAAACTCAGTTCAAGAAGCAAGACTATACAGGGATAGGTAATACCAATTACTTTTATAAGTATTTATTTGATTCAAAACATAAGCCCCGTGCTTACAGTCTTAATACGGACAAAAATAAAAATAAGCTGCAGATCAAAAATCAACTTCCAGGAAACAGGAAGATGGTATATTAAAATAAAATGATTCATGGGTAGAAGTCGGGAATACATGATGTACTTTGCTCAGACTTGGACTGATGAAAAACATGAAAAGAGAAAGATTTCTGAGAAAACTGTCCCGTAGCAATGAAGCTTCCAAAAAACCTAAGTGTGGGCCCTGGAGAGATGGCTCAGTAGTTAAGAGCACTGGCTGCTCTTCCAGAGGACCTAAGTTCAATTCCCAGCAATCTCGTGGTGGCTCACAACCATCTGTAATGGGATCTGATGGCCTTTCTTGGTGTGTCTGAAAACAGCGAGTGTGTGTGTGTAGTGTGTGTATATATAGTGTGTACACACACACACATACATAATCTTTAAAAAGCCTAAGTGCAAATTCTCTATGATTCTATACAAATGCTCTACTATACTCCCGTATTCCCTAGTCTCAGAAATCTGTGGATTCTCGTTAATTACAACATAGAATAGGAAATGCTAAGACAGTACTACTTCTATATGAAGCCTTAAAATTTATTTTAGCATTTGCATTCAAAATTAAATATTAAGACTAAAAAGAGTGCAACTAAAATGAACAAAGTGCTCACATACCTGGCAAATCTGATGACATGCTTGACACTGGCGTGTGGTGGAATGGTACTGAGTAGTCTGTTAATGAAGGTGGGATAGCAGCAGGATCAACTGAAGTCACACTGGGCACCCTTACAGAAGATGGCTGATACATGAGAACCCTGTTTTAAATAGTACGGGAAATTACAAACAATCTGGCTGTTAGTTTACAGGAGAGAAGAGCTGAACCACAGGGCATTCTCAGTGCAAGTATATGGCAGCCATCCACTATACAACCTCTGTATCTAATCTTTCCTAACAGCCTTCTTTCAAACAGGAATACATTTGGCTTCAACACTAGCTGTCGGCAGAGGAGCAAGGTGGGTCTAAAATATATGGCAAAGCAGCAGTTCTCACCCTCTGGGTCGTGACACTTTCACAAGAGTCACCTAGCCACATATCCTGCACATCAGGTACTTGCATTATAATTCGTAACAGCAGTAAAACTACAGTTATTAACAAGCAACAAAATAATTTTACAGTTGTGGGAAGGGTCAGAGAATTAGCAAGATTGGGAACCACTGCTGTAAAGGAATACTTTAATTCACAATAGAAATGTACATTATTTATATTTTATATTTATAATGTACAAAGTATGTGTACACACACAAACACACACATATATGGATAATAATTTGTGTATAAAGAAATTTGAGACTAAAATAGAAGGCTGTTAAGGCTTAACTGCTGGGTCAGTGGCACACGCTGTTAATCGCAGCATTTCCTAACAGCATGATTTACATAGTGAGTTCCACTGCAGCCAACACTACATAGTTAAGATCCTACCTCAAGAAAAGAAACCATGAAATGGTTTTTAAATAAGACTATCTGTATGAAGCTACATACAGAGCCACACCAGCTCAGTCTATTCAATTACAAACCCAATTTGAAATAACAGAAATAATCTGAACAAAATTAACCTCAATCCTAAAGCTAGTCAGCCTAGTGATACAACAATACAATCAGAAATTAAGACAAGATAACCAGTCCTCAGGACTTAAAATCTTTATGGTATTCAGAAATAAAAATTCTAGCTACCATAACACGCTGCCTACTCTCTTAAGAAGGCTTATACCTTTGAAATACACTATTCAGGCTACTACAAATACAAATCAAACACACAGCAAATAAATACCTTAGAGTTTATTTCATATAAAAATATATGAATACTATGTAATTAAGACTATAATTCCAGAAGCAACATACCTAAAAACTGAGCATATGTTTAGAAGGGTAGGTTTAAAGAGAGGTTTCACACTCAATATTTTCCAGACATTTCCCTTAGCTTAGGGAGGCAACTAGTATGTTGTAAGATTAATATTTTCATGTATTTAAGGAACTAAGCATAATTCTCTGGGCCAGGGATGCACCACAGCTGGGAGAGAACCTGCCTGGCTTGGATAAGACCTTGACTTCAACCCCAACACTACACAAAACTAGACTTGGTGAAAAAGTCAACAATCCTAGTACTGGCAGCATCAGAGAGGCAGAGACCTAAGAAAAGTTCAAGGTCAATTCTTAACCAAACAAACAAAAGAACCAAGGGGGTGGGGGTGGATAAGGAGGTAGGGACAAAAGAAAGGGTCATGGAAAAGGAAAAGGGAAGTACAACTTCCTTAGAAACTCCCAGAAGCATGGTGGCAAGGCAGAACCAGGATGGTAATCAAGACATCTAAATATTATTTAGATGATATTTAGTTTAGATGATATTTCAGTTAGAGCTGAAACATGCTCTGTCATACCTGCATGGAATTCTGCAGTCTAAATTTAACAAATAAACATTTATATAATCTTGACTTAATGTTGAAATCTTAAGTAATCATAATCTAGTTAGGCTCAAGGGTCCTTCTAAAACTAGCTTGTGTTGTTATATGAAGACACTAAAAGAGGCCTAGCTGCTACTTTACATCATTTGTAAAAAACTAGGAAATACTAGAAATGTAGAAAACAAAGTTGTTTTCAGTATATGCATGACTATACTACCAATTAAGGTAATGCCAAAAAGTAAGTAATAAGATCAGGGTTCAGACATCTTTAGAAAAAAACTGGCCAAGGTAGGAAGTCTAGGAAATACGTTATACTTATGAAAACACATATGGAAACATATAAACCTGGTATGATGTCCACTTGACACAACTAGGGTGATCTGAGAGGAGAGATCCTCACCTAGGCCTCCATCACACTGTCTGTGGGACATTTTCTCCAGTGATGACTGATAAGGGTTGGACAAGCCCACTGTGGGTAAGTGATCCTGGGTTTTGTAAGAAAGCAAGCTGTTACTCATGGCTTATACCATGGGACATAAGGCAGTAAACAGTGCTCCTCTGTGGATTCCGCTTTATTTCTGTTCTCATCATTTTCTACAACAGACTGTATTAGAGAACTGCAAGCTGAAACAAGCCCTTATCTTCCCAAGTTACTTTTAGTCCTGGTGTTTTGTTACCAGGTACTGTGTTATTGCTGTGATAGACCAACCAGACCAGGCCATGTGTCGTTGGAAGAATTATGGAGACATTGGAACTCTGGGCTGGAAAACCCATTGCCAACTCAGAGTTTCAGTGGGCTGCTGCTGTATAGAAGCTCAGAAGACAAAAACATTAAGAATATGGATGATGGAAGCCTCGCTTGCAAAGTTTCAGAGGGAAGTTTCACAGTACCTGAAATCTACTATCAGGGCCATTCAATATGGTGAATTAAAAATCTGGGCTTCTGATGAGCTGGAGCTGAAGAATCAGCGGTGATTGGCAAGAGTTCAACACCAAGGAAATGAAATCTTTCCTGGAACAACTGATGCTGGTTTGCTAAAGCTGAGAAATTAACAGTGATTAAGAAGATACCAGCATCACCAAGAATCATAAATCTAGGAGTGCTTTCTCAGGATCAGCTGTTGTCCAGGCGGGTTGAGACTACATCTCATGCTTGCAGTTGAGCCTCACAGTCTACCCAGGTAGTATGGAAGGAAGGCAAGAAGGTACCATAGACAGCAGCTGAGGTTTGGCACCATTTGGCACGTTTGGAGTTACTGAAAGGGAGCCAGGCTGTTGAAGGCACAACCCAATTGCAATGCAAAGGTCCAGCATTTTGGAGATACTAGTACCATGCAACAATTGTCAAGAACAGCAGTGGGTGCGGAGTGGAGAGGCCTGAGTTTATGAAACAAGTTGTGTGTGCTGTAGAGGACAGAGCTGGAGAACTGAAGGCCTTTGGAGCCTAGATCATAAATCTCAGATGTCTGACACTGAGACTGGTTTTGTTTGATTTGAATGTAACTATGCCCTAGCTATTCCCTATTGTATGTCCCTATAGTAATACCTAATTACTGTAACCTAGTCCATTTCTCACACGCCAAAAAGATTGAGTTAAAATATAGAAAAATACGAAAATGGCGACCCATATTAGTAAGTCATTAAAATCTCATTAAAGATGGTTAATGGTAAAAAATTCAGTGCTGATTAATTCCTATGGCTCGACCTTTGTAACTACCATTATAAATCCAACTTGCTAGCTAGGCAGGATGGGATAGGCCTGCAGTCCTAAGAGTAAAAAGTCATTCTTGGCTAGTAATATATCAAGTTTGAAACAAAACTGTGTACTATATGAGACCCTGTATAAGAAAAAAGAAAAAAAAAAAAAAAGGAGAGCTATGTATTTATGGACATCAAGTAGAAATTCCACAGAGAAATGAAAATGGGTATGTCATCTTCAAGTAATGATGTTAAATTATGATACTAAAATTTAATAACTTTTAAAATGTGTTATTCAATTCCTTATAAGACTCATATATTCATATAAGAACATATTAAGCAAATGTACTTATTCTAAATTTTCATAAGTTTATATTATAACAATAAATTGCCAGAATGCTGCTCTAGTAAGCATTAGTACTTTAGATCATGTTGTATACCAGAAATAATATAGAAATCATACGTGGTCCAGACCTAGGTGTCTGAAAATGAGTTAGCAGTTATCATTCATATACTTGGAAGTTCATGCTGGGTTCCCGTTCTGATCATACAAGCAGAAAAGAAACTGGGACTGTCAGAAGCTCTTCCCTATTCCAACGGAGAGACAAACACATTTAATAGCTTTACTGTTGACTCCCTACTTTGGAACATCATCGACAACAAAGCAGCCACATAGGCTCTTAAGAGCTGGGAAGGAGCACAATATAAAGTTAGTTTTTGTAAGTCCTCTACATGCTTCTATGCTACAAGTTTCTTCAGACAGAAGTTATAAAGATGCAGTAAAAGGGCTCTGGTTCAGATTACTGTCAAAATGGTGACAGCAATTCTCTCTATTTGACAAGTGCTTTACTTGCTTCTTAGTTCTCTAAAAAATACTTATAATGTTTATTAAAACTAAAATACACCTCTTAAAATTTATTTAAATGGCTCATGTAATTCTTATTGTCTAAGTTACAGTAAGTTTCTTACTTACTAAACTTACTTACTAAATCAGTAAGTTTCTGATTTCTTGTTCTCTATTCTTCATTTGCTTACTCTCCCTTAAATCAGCAGTTAAAAACCTAAAAACCTAAAACTTCCAGACATTGTGATATAAGAAAAAAATAAATAATGAGTAAGAAAACACTAAAAGCAGAAGAGCCAGCTGGGAATAAGATATCAACCTCAGCAGAAGCTTCTGGCAGATGGGAGCTACTCTAACTTAATAGAAAAAGATTTAAGAAATTGTTTTTAAGAAATTATTTCAAATGTATGAGTGTGCTGCTTGCTTGCATTATAAATATACCACACGAGTGCCTGGTCCCCATGTGGGCCAGAAGAGGCCATCACAACAGCTGGAAGTGGAGTTATGGACAGTTGTGAGCCAACATGTGGGTGCTGGGAACAGAACCCAGGTCCTCTGTAACAGCAGTCACTAAGCCATTTCTCCAGCTCACAGAAAATGAGATTTTAACACAAAACATCAACTATCAGTGGTCAGTAAGTTTTCCCATTTATATTTCTTCTATTGGCCAAACTCTGTTAAATGTCATACAAAGGAAAAATACTCTGGCTGGATCATAGTAATTGTGAGAGTCTCTTTCTTTGCTTCATACCTTCAGACCGATACCCATCATCCATCACATTCTAAGCTTCACTACTCACTCTCCTGCTTCCTCCTCTTGGCTGTATTCCAAGGGCATTTCTCAATTATCAGCACTGACTAAAATACTAAATGCAGTCACATGCCCTAAATGGAACACACATGATATGGTCTGAGTGCTAGACACTAGGCTTCTCCTGAAACACTCTAATATGAACTTGTTTTAAGCAGTGAACCCACAATCACCATTTAGTGAATTCAAACATTTAAAAGACATTAAAATTTCTATCAGGAGAAATTTATTGAATACTTTCAAAGCATCTATTAAGAAACTAGATAAGTGTCCTTATAACAAAAATCAGTTTTATCAATGTAGTTTCCAATACTAAAGAACTCATAGAAGGAACTCTATATAACTATAGTGAATATCACTTTAATAATAATTGCTAACTTCCTAACATTGATCTTAGAATTCTCATTTATATCTCTATATGTTCATTTTTTGTTTTTTGTGCAAGTATGATTCAAGTATTAAGGATTATTTCAACTTTATAGAAACTGCTGGGTAGCTAAACTTTATGAAGACCTTTCTTTTTTTCTTTTTTTGGTTTTTGGTTTTTTTTTGTTTTGTTTTTGTTTTTTCGAGACAGGGTTTCTCTGTATAGCCTTGGCTGTCCTGGAACTCACTTTATAGACCAGGCTGGCCTCGAACTCAGAGATCCGCCTGCCTCTGCCTCCCAAGTACTGGGAATAAAGGCGTGCGCCACCACCGCCCGGCTATGAAGACCTTTCGAATAAAAACTTTCAAGTATTCTTGTTATCATTACAATTTCCACCTTATATTTAGCAGTGTAAATGTACATATAAACTCTATTCTTCTGCATGCTGTAGTCATTCTGAACTTTCGTCACATACTGTACGCGCCGCCACTCCTCCAGTTCTCCTCCTCACAGATTGGTCAGCATAGAGTGCAGAACACACATAGTAGACCTTGATCTCTAACACCTGCAACTCAACTTTCCTCATATTCTAAATGGGTTCTAGAACCATGGGTAATGTCCCTGATGGATAAACAAAAAAAGGTTCTGAGTAACAACTGAAATTTAATTTGTAATTTAATGCATAATGAATTCAAGGTGTTTTTGGCAACACTAACCCATGCTGCATCAGGTGTCTTCATTAAACCTCAGATCTTAACAGATGTGCACATTTTGCAATGCACATGTAGTTACACTATGCTAACTGATGCCACCCTCAACACCTTGGCTCAAACCCATCCCTACTGTGAACTGCTATGTTTCGACTGCACATATGTAACAGGAATATAGTATTTAATTAAGAAAAACAAAACTTCACTTTTATAGCACTATTCTTCAGTATATAAGTGTGAATTAAATCATCTTTGAATAGTATTGCATTACAATGTTTGACTACAAATAGTTCTTTTAAAATTGTTCATTTGAGGTGCATTAAAAAACATTAAATGGATGTTAAGAGTAAAATTAGGAAAACTTTCCAACAATTACTGGTGTTCTTTAACATACTTATATAATTTTGTATATGTATTTATTTGAATGGGCATTTTAGCACTGATATGTTCTATATCCAGCAATATCAAACACTTAACCAAACTTAATGTATATGTGCTCTCCTGTGTCAATGGAGGCCAGAAGTGGGCATCAAGGCATGTTTCTCAATCACCTTTCTATCTTCAGGCTCTTCCACTGAACCTTGAGCTCACTGATTCTGCTAGACTAGGTGGCCACCAAGCCTCTGGGATCTGCCTGTCTATTCCTCCAGAATCACCACTGAGGTCACAGATGCATGGATCAGACTTTTATATGGATGGTGGGGACTTAAATTCAGATGCTGAACACTCACTCTTGTAAGGGAAATCCATCTCCTTAGCCATCCGCTTAATTCTTTTTATGTAAAAATAGGCACAATTATTTCATTAGAATGCAATGTTTCCACTTTTAATAACAGTAAAGTTGTATGTATTATTAGTATACAACACTGTTTCTAAAAGTTAATAACTTATTGTTAGTAAACGTTCAATTTATATACTTAGTTCATATTCCTTGGATTACATAAAAATTTCTCAAAAACTGATCATTAATAGAAAAAGTGTGAAACTGTTGTAATTCTAAAACATTTAATTATATTTGAAATGATAAAGCAAAATCTAGAATATTTAAGCATCCACAGCCTTGATTCTACACTTCACTAAGCACTTCAAAAATTGTATCTTCATTTGTTCATCATTTCATTTTCAGAAGTAGTAAACAAACTGTCCCAATAATTGGCATGTAAGGGGAAAAAACCTAAAGTACTTTTCTCACTTTCTGGCACTAAAAATAAAAATTAATTCTAATAAAATAGGTAACAGGAAATATAATCCCATACTCATACTATGATATATAAATGAAACCTGGAATATATGAATACTTTATTTTACTTTTTTGTTGTTCTTTTGTTTTTCGGCAGAAGTCTAATGCTAGTCTAATACTCATTGAGATTACTTGTGTCAGCCTCTGAAGTACTGATATCGCAGGTATTACTGACCATATCCGGCTGAAAAGAGTGGGTGCCTTAATAGTTCAGAAAGTAGCTCATAAGTTTGAAGTCTAAAACATAGCAATTAAAACTTGTTTCAAAGTACCTATAAAGAATTATAAAAATTAATCTGAAGTAAACTAAGGATATAATTCATATATATATATACAATGTCCAGAACAGGAAATTCAGAAATGTAATAGAAAAGTTATGTTGACTACATCTAGGAGATGCAGAATAACAAATAAATAAGTGATTGTATGCATTTTTTTTTCATGTTGAAAATATGCTAAAACTGACTTGGAATGACGAACAAACAACTTTGTAATATGTACTTAAAATGGGTATTTTGTTTCATTAAAAAAGAATGCCTAAGAAAATACTAACTAGATTGAGGACAGAGAGGAGACTAACACATACAGTTTTCAGAATGTAATCATGGACTGTCACAACAATTCATGGGTGGCAAGATCTCTCTGTGAGAAGATCTGTCTGATCTGTCTCGTCATAAAGGTCCAGATGCCCCTGTATTAGTCATGGAAAGTACATGGTAAGTAAGATACACCCATCTACCTGCCCGTATTTTGCACTGTAAAGTGGAAAGGAGAGAAGATGGGTTTTCATTAAGGAACTAACACGTTCCTGACATGGTGGCCAAGCTGTTTTATAATCTCATGAAAACCTACCAGTGATCCATCCTATGAAGCAGGCATTAGTCTCCCTCATATTAACACAACAAAAAGTAGGTCAAAACCAAGAATTATAACCAAACTCACCTAACAAGTGTACGGAAGTGCCAGAAATAAATGGATTTGTCCTCAGAAGCCTCCTGCATCTACATTCCATTATACCAACTTCCTTACACTGGACTGAGATGCCAAGTCCATTGTGAACAGGTTCAAGAACGTAACACAAGGTAAAAACACTTAAAACTCCCACTTCCCAGACACGTTGAATATTTCAAGCAAAATTTGATCTCCTGTAAATAATGTGCTTACTTGAAAATATTTCAACTGTACCAAAGCAGATATAAATTGCTGTCTATAGTTACTTCTCACACAGGTATTTCAAAACCATTCCAAGAACAACTTTTTAAAAGTGCAGTTAACAGTAGTGAGCTATAAGTTGACAAACCCTTTGGTTGGACTGTTTTGTGTTTCCGACATAAAGATGCATTTCCTTTTGGCGGGAGGGTCTTCCTCTTCATCAGAAGAGCTCTCTATTGTTAGATCAATAACATCTATCTTCTTCTTGCTTGCATCACTGGCTACAGTCACTGAACAAGGTTTACTAAAAACACTTGAACCTGGATGTAGATAAACAGAAAAAAAAATATCACAGATATAACAAAAGCTAGCTATAGAAGTCTTAAATGTCTGGATCTGTATATGACAATACACAGCTAAGAAAACCATTTTTCTCTAGCAGGAACTAACTTGTCTGCTCAACATTAAGTGAGGACGGCCAGGGCTATTCCTGACAGAGGTCAGAGGTCAGAGGTCTCCTCCACAGCATGTTCTCTCCAGCTCAACAGTGGGTTAGTACAGAACATTTCAACTGTAGTAATCATCATATAGAAGTCCCAAATTGGTAAACTAAGTTACTATGACATGAATCATCCACTCATCACCCATTCAGTTTATACAGGCAATCACATCTGTCATATTATATAACATTATTCTCTATAATCTATTAAAAATGAATGCTATTTCATTGGGGAAAAACCATCAGACATTAATCAATAAAACTGTACCTGTCTACACTTTTTACACTTATGTGGGCAGCCCTGGCAATGTGAGGCCTAAGAATTCTGTGATGATCACAAGAGAACAAGTAGCATTCTGGAAAGTACTTTCCCTTCTTACTCAGAAAATCTGTTATTGCTTTTTTGAAATTCAACAAAGCCAGAAGAAAATCAAAGGCAATGAGTTCAGAGGTTGCATGTGTGCATGTATTTCAACTTAGCAAGCTCCTTTGGCATGTCCCTTCAGTGCAGATGAGTGCAAGGAGCTAAAACCAAGTACAGGCTGGATAACTACAGCTATAGAATCCCTCCACCAACAAATGGGAGAATTTGTTCAGTAACAGCTAATTCATGACCAGTCTCCACACTGATTAATAAATAATATATACAGTCTCTCCAACCACACTGGATCCTGTAAAGACATACAAAATAATTACTATTCTTTCTGTTTCAAAGGTGTGTTTATGTAATACACATCCATGTACAGACATGGGCATGCATCTGAAGGACAGGTTAATATTAAACATCTTCCTCAACTGCTCGCCACTTCAAGGTCTCACTGAACAGATTTTGTTAAGTCTAGTTTAGTGGTTCTAAACCTTCTTACTGCTGGGACACTTTAATATAATTCCTCATGTTATGGTGATTCCCACCCCCCAAACATAAAATTACCTTTGTTGCTACTTCCTAACTAATTTTACTGTGATTTGTAATTATCATATCTGTGTTCAAATATCATATCTGTGTTCACTGTGAAAAAGTTGTTCCACTCTCAAGGGCGTCAGCACCCACAGCCAGAGAACAGCGCGACCTAAGGATTGCTGTTTCTGCCTCTAGAGCCCCAGGATTACACAAAGGCCACCCATGGTCCCAGCCTTTCAAGGTAACTCAGAGCTGAACTCCAGGCTTCATGGTATCTATACCCATCCTCAAAGCCTCCTAACTTACTTGTTTTGTATATAAAACACCATTTAAAAGCTTGAAGGATGGTACAGAAATTAGCACATTCCTTAAGAAAATGAGGAAGGATGGATGGCCTAAGCTGGCAAACTAACTTCTGCATACAGTCCTAGTTGTTAGAGTTTATACTTCATAATTTGCACTTCTTTGAGTGCTCCTGACATTCAGTACATACTTTCAACTTTTGTACAGGGCTGGCTGGTTACTTTCATAGCTTCTTTCTTAGGTCTCATGGGACACCAAGAACCATCTTCCTGAAATTTGATCTCATCCACATCAGAACAGTCATTGAGAATTTCCATAAAAAGCCTGTAAAGTACATAAATATCATAAAAATCAAAGATGAAATAAAAAATTATACACTAAAAACAAAGTAACAGTGCTAGACTTTAAAAAGACCTGGTATACTTATGCACACATATATACACAGAATTAAAAATAAAATCTTTAATAAAAAGACCTAACTTATTAAATCAGTTCATACAATTTTCTCAATCCTAATATAAACAATGTAAGAAATCACACTTAGAACTTAACTCCAGAGCCAGAACAGCCTACACACTACAGCTTTAAACTTAGCACCTATGTAATATGACTGCATTTACAATGTACACACAACTACTTAATGCTTTGTAGAGTCTCACTATATCTATCCCTGACTAGCCTTAAGCTCAGATCTACCTCTGTCTCCTGAGTGATGGAAGTACAAATGTGCCCCACACACCAGCAGGTGCTCTGTTGGTTTTCCTCCACTTATTCTATTTCTTTGTCTAACTGCTTGCCCAGAGTTACACTTACCCATCTAATATCAGACTCTCATAGGCAGCCTTTTTGTCACACACAGGACAGATCCAGGTGGGTTTCTTCTCATTCATCTGAAGATAAAGAGCAGCATCAAAGCACTGCAGATGTGTACAAGTCACTGCACGACACGGGATTGTCAGCCTCATCTTTCCTAGCTAAAGAATAGAGAATACAACAGGAAATGAGTTAAAACAGGACAAAGAGCCCACAGGAGAAAAGAGGCACTCACTAGATAGTCTCAACAGTAAACCAAGATGTTCAAAATAAAAAGCTCCAGTCTAAATTTACTCCCATGAAGACTGTTTAATTTTTTATTTATAGGTGGTTTTAAGATTTTTGAAAGATCATTTCACTTCATTAATGTCTAAGTCCAAAGGGGCAGAGAAACACACACACACACACACACACACACACACACACACACACAAATTAATGATGCTTTGGGGAAAAAAAAGCTGCATAAAGGTAACTAAATAAAGGCCAGGCAATGGTGGTACACTCCCAGCATGTGGGAGGCAGAGGCAGGAGAATCTCTATGAATTCAAGAACAGCCTGGCCTACACAGTGAGTTCTAGACCTGGAACTCGAAGGCTACAGAGAAACAGTGTCTGGGAGAACTCCAGTAAAATAAAATAGCTAAACAGCAGGACTACTAAAATATTGATATTTTAGCCCAATCTGGCAGCAACTGCTGGAAACAA
Source organism: Arvicanthis niloticus (assembly GCF_011762505.2). Lineage (NCBI taxonomy): Eukaryota > Metazoa > Chordata > Mammalia > Rodentia > Muridae > Arvicanthis > Arvicanthis niloticus. Next base: position 12,555,099 of record NC_047671.1, read on the forward strand.
AATTGAACAACTATCAGAATAAAAAGCTTTATTCCTCTTATACTACTGACCCTGTGATTAGAGTTATCCAACCTCAGTTTCTTCATTTGCAAAACAAAAAACTCGGAGCTTGTCGAAACATTTATACATTATGAAAACTCAAAACTTATTTTCTTTCCAACCCCCCATATTACTTTCTATAAATTAAAAACAAAAGCACATTTCACACTGGTAGCAATCATCAAATGTCATCCAAAAATTCACTATTCATAGCTTTTCTCATAAAGTTCTCACTTTTAAAAGACTTTGTTCCACAAGCTAATTCAAAGAAACTTTCACACACACAAAAAAATATGGTGAATAATGTCCAGTTACAATGTAAATAAAAACAACAGCAATACTACAAGATAGAATGAAATTTAAGGGAAGAGTCATTAGTGGGAGCAAAGACCATTTCGTACTCAGAAAGGAAGCAGTTTTCAAGATGATGCAATTATAAAGTTTTAAGTATCTAACAACTTAAGTTTGATTATTTAACACAAATCTAACTCATGAAATTATGACAAATAACTTAATATCTATATTGGGAATTTAGATGAAATGTGCTGTTTCTAAATGTTTCTGTTTATGTTCCTGAAATAGAAACAGGCATAGAAGGACAGAAATAGATGTCAATAACCATCAAAGCAGGTACCACGGTCAGATGTTTTTATGAACAAGTTTTACCATATGTTCAGAGAAGACATAATCTCTCTCTAATCATAGAAACCATAAGTGCAGGTGAACAAAATACAGAGTGAACACCTGTTTACTTCCCTAACCCTAATTCCATGTGTTCTTTTCTCTAATAGAGATGAAGGTGAGATGTGAGATGCTAATGAGTGGCTTTCTACCTATGAGGTCACGAGGAGTTCCTGAAACCAAGAGTCAGGACAGACTTTAGTCACACAGTCCACATCTAAGAAATCAATTCTTCAATTCCTCAATTCCTAATCTCTCCATTTTAGAATAGAGAGACTTCGGCCTTTCCATGCCATGCTTAAGTTCCACTCTATCTTGTAGTATCGCTGTTGTTTTTATTTACATTATAGCTGGTCATGATTCACCCTATTTCTCCTGTGTGACCCTGTGTTTTTTCTCACAGATGGGTCTCTTTCAAACATACCACACCTGAGATTTTAAAATTAGAATTCATGAATCACTTAAATAATAAGTGAATTCAATTCTAGTTTCCTTTATATACTTTCTTTACATAAAATTAAATTAACTGAATTAAAATGTTTTGCTTTGCTTCTGGTGAGAGTTGGGGAGGACTCAACTTTCTTTAAGGAATTCCCTACTTGGGAGTTTGGACTGCTCCAATGAATGAGTCTGTGGTGCAGCACAAAGTGGACCTGGTAGTTTTGCGGAAGTACTCAAGGGTGGGAAGGTGGGTCTGGGAGGAATAAGAAGGGAGTGTGATTGGAGTACACTGTATGAATGTTAGAAAAAAATCGTTTGTTTCTGCTTCTATTACTTAATATAGATTAATGGTTATATCTTATTACCTAGCTACAACTAACATAAACTGACCAATCTTTAAATAGGCCAATTCATTTATGTGAAGAGTTTCTGTTGTGTGTAGTCATTTTTTTAGGTATGTGGAATAAATTACTGAATAAATAAAACAATAAATCCCTAAAACAAACAAACAAAAAAGACAGACAGAAACTTTCATCCACTCTTCATGACATCCCTCTACCCCTATCATTAGGTAGAGTCTGCCACTCTTTCATGGGTTGTGTTCTCTAACTAGATTGTCTATGTTCTCTCAGTTAGCTCAGTGCCAACCACAAATTACAGAGGGATATTAGATCTGCGAATGATTTCTCACCACATCGCTATGTAAGAATATATGAAATAAAAATTTTGTGTAATTAAAAGTACATTGCAATGACAGCCCATACATCATAACTCATTAGGCCAAAATCATTAATTAGCATTTATCAGACTCCAGTAAAGTTACTGCTATTTATAGTATTACATGTACTGGGATAAAAGCTCTTATTAAACTGCATTATTTCACAACATCAATTCACAACAGTTTTCTGAGCATAAGGCTTTCTACTCTTATATAACAATTCTGTACATTCTTTCCTCAGAACTGCTTAAATATAAAAAACCAAGCCAGGCGCAGTGGTACTGGCCTTTAATCCCAGCACTTGGGAGGCAGACGCAGGCAGATCTCTGTGAGCTCAAGGCCAAGTGAGTTCCAGGACAGCCAGAGCTGTTACACAGGGAAAACATGTCTTGAAAAAAAAACAAAACAAAACAAAAATAAACAAAAGAACACAAAAAACCCTTTCAACACTTACTCAAGATGGTATCTGAATGGAAAAGACAAACATTTAGAATGTTATCCCAATACTCTTCCATTCGCCCACCCTTACTCTTATATGACACTTAGTCACTTAAGAAAAGCAAAACTGGACCAAATGCTTGTCACTTTACTTACAGGGCACATCAAGGACACTCGAAGACTAGTTGTAGCAATTTCACTATCGGGATCTGCAGTAAGTTTTTCTTTAACTTTAAAAAGAACAAAATGGTAATAATAAACTTTAAAGTTAATGGTAGTATAGAGCAGAATTACAGACTATTTTAAAAGTTCCTACCCTCCTTTGAATAGGTGAAGAGACAAAAAATGTGAAATAATAATGTAGTAAACCACATTCCTATTATTAAAGAATTATCAACAAACTCTACATCACATATTTAATTGAAATTTTTAGATTTCTATTTAAAAATAAGGCCACTGAAAAAGAAGAGTTAAAAAAAATTGTTTCAGAATTTAACACAACAGTCGAGAGAGGAATATGGAATGAAAGGAACAAGGGACTAAGATTTCATGCATTTCTTCATACTGCCATTACATTTTTATTGGGGTACCCTGATTGTTTCTGATAGTATTAAATTTATAAATAGAAAAAAAAAAACATTCTTTATTTCCTCTGACAACAGAAAACAATGTGGCAAAGTACCTCAGATTTCTTCCACTAGGTAACAAATATAAATTTTGTTCCCCAGCTATTTATTTATATTTATATAATTATGAATTTTATAACAGTAAGCATATTGATCAAATGTTAATAATTATCAAGATAGTATTATAATACTATAAAATATGTTATCAATTACAAATTGAATAAATATGTGTATATGTACATATATAAAAGATGTACACATACATACATGTATGTAGTATACATGTGAGTGATTAAAATTATCATATATTGCTATATATGTAAGTAAGGATTTCCCTCCAAAGTGTATCATATGTTTAGTCTTACAAACATTACTTACTTAATGCTCTGGAATGATCAGGATTTCTAATACCTTTCATTTTTAATCTCTGTAATAACATGGCTGATGTAAGCTGTCGTACAAGATAGACAGACATGGAGTAATTCTACAAAGAAAGAAAAGCTGTTTTAAAGACAACATAGTGTTTTGTTTTGTTTTTTACTTATAGAAAATGTAGAGGGAAGAAACTCTAGGCTCTAAAAGTAACACTCAAATTCCAAAGGAGCCTTGGCAACTGCACAGGGACATCAACTAAGCATTTGAGAAAGAAAATGGTTTTCTCATTGTAAAATCATTTTCAATCACTTGTTATTTTTAAAACATGTTTGTATGGTAAATAAAGTGTGGACAAGTGCTTTTGTGATTATGTTTCTAATTTAGCCAAATGAGTAGCTTGGGGGGGTCACCATGAGAACATTCCCTGGTTTTAGTTACTGATGTAACAACACTTGCTTTCATAGTTTCATGTGAAAATGGTTCACACTGCACTAACCAAGTTCAAATAACACTGTTCTAAAATTAACACTTCAAATTTAGACAGCCAAGTTCTAATTCTTTCTGATCAGACTACCTGTTACACGGCCTAGAGCAAACCACACCAATAAAGCCTATACCAACTTTTTTTATCCTAAATAAGTACAATAAATTAATTTCATTTCCCGAGTGGAAGGACAACCAAAACACAAGAAACGAATTACAAAAATAAAAACCAAGGCCAGAAAGTGTCTACATCCAATTTCACACTTAGGTAGGTAGTACACAAAGGTACTGTTGACTATTCACAGAGGCACGCACGAGTGCAGAAATATTCTGTTCTACCTTTTCACTGCATATAGTCACTCAATTTCACAACAAAGAATTCATTTAATAATTGTCAAACCAAATCTTTTGAGTATCCAAATTCCAACAACACTGCCTAAATATTAGCTTTGTTGATTACCTTATTACCCAAACAAAAAAAAGAAAGAAAAAAAAAAAAGTATTTCTATTCTACAACACAACTAAGATCCTATGCAATGACCTTAACCCATTTATTTAGAAATGTAAGTTATTTCCAGATCTATAATTATCCTTGTGGTTAAAACAAATTTTAAAAATCCTACTATAAACATATACCTCGTTTTCGAACAGGATTATGTTTTACTTCCATAAAATAAGACTCTGACAGTTGATACTCAGAAATATTTCCATTATTTATTGGATAAAAAATGATTCTGCTTTAGTCAGTTCTGTAACTGTTATCTTTCATTTTAAGACCGAGCATCAGTAGAAAGTCATGTTAATCAACCTGAATATTTATAGAAGCAATTCTGACTGAGTATCTTATGAGATGCCCTGGATCTTATCTGAACCATGAGTTGTTTATTTAAAGGCAAAAACAAACTTGGTTTTTAAGGCTTCTGTTTGTTTTATTTTTTGAGACAGGCCTTGGTTGGTCTGGAATTTGCTTTCTAAATCAGACTAGAGACCTACCTCTGCCTCCTGAGTGATGGGAACAAGGGTATACACCACCACACCTGGCTAAGAACAGGTTATTAATAGATTTTTAATTACAACATGAGTACAGTTAACCATTTCCTACAAAGACCAATAGAGTGTTTTTTATCCTCTTCATGAATACTTGAGGTTTTCAGTTTATAAAAATACTACTTAAACACTAAAGCTAGACCACTATTTGAAGAAATGTAAACATACACATTTTTCCACTATGAAATAAAAACAAAATTCATGACAGATTAAAAGTAATGTCCCATTACCATCACCACATAGAAAACAACTGCTTTTTAGAGGTGACAATTAGGAAACTGAAGGACATAGTTTCAATGTTAAATATCCCTCACAGGCTCCTGTGTCTGAGGAACTGATCCCTAGGTGGCGACACTGTTTTGTTGAGATACAGAGCAAGCAGCTGCTTACCAGCATGCTCTCTCCATAACAGACTAAATATCACCTACAACTAGGAATTGAAATAAGCTGTTCTTCATTAAAGTAGCTTCTGTCAGGTATTCTCTCACAGCTCCACTACACAAAGCTACCAGCCTAAGAAAAGAAATCAATTCCCAATGAAGACACTTTCATACCACCCAGGATAAAATTCTTACCTTTCCAATTTCAGATGCCCAAGAAATAGAAATCTGATTTGGCACAGCTGAAGACAACCTAACTAAAGATGTGATATTCAAGGGGCGTCCAGGGCGCTTCTGTTCAATCCCATTTTTAGGTGGTGGTGCATAGCCCTATAATCAATCATAAAGATACATTTAAAGGCTTTATAGGATTTAAACATTTTTCTCCAAGATGTAAACATAATCTTGCCTAATTTTTGTTATACTGTTATTTCCATTTTATCTTAGATACAAATACATCAAAAAAATAAAATCTATTTATTCCACCATTTAAATTAATGTTGACATCTTATTATATTAGCAATGAATCTTTTTACAGAAAACAGATTTCTAAAGATAAACTGACAGCTCAATAAAAGCTCATCTTACGGAGGCCCCATCCGAAAAACATACACATGGATGAGTGGGAAGGAGCAGTGAACAACTTTTGGGAATTAAAGAGGGATTCATTAACAAGCTTTTAAGGGCTCATTAAAATCCTGTAAGTAGTTAAAAATGTTTTCAATTGCCTGATCGGAAAAACTATGATCATTAAAACCAGGCTAAGAACTGAAAAGATGGCCCAGTAGTTAAAGAGTGTTTGCTGCTCTCTTCCTGAGAATCTAAGTTGAATCCCACTAAACTAGACCAGGCAGCTCACAACCACGTGAAACATCAGCTTTAAAGCATTAGGTCGCCTTTTCTGGACTCTGCTGGCACCCACAGACAAATGTATGCATGTACATATACCCAAATCAAACAAAATATTAAAAATAAGGCCAAACAAAGCCATAAGCTTTTAAGAGGGAGATAGATCTCTGAGATTCCTCTGTATATAGTATACTCTGTATATATAGTTATCCTCTGTCTCAAAACAAAACCAAACAATAAAACTAAAAACAAAACAAAAACAAAAAAAACCACCTCAGGTTAATATGTTTTTTAAAAGATATTATTTCAGTAGGTATTAAATTGGCTTGACTTTAAGTAGGAAACAGTCACTTTTTATTTATAGTATATACAATTCTCAACTACCAAAAAAATGTGATCTTCAAAAGCAAAACAGTATATACCTTTTAGAAAATAAAACTTGCTTAGCTGCAGTAGGGCCTACATATTAAATACACAGTATGTTTCACTATGTATAGCAGCTGATGTACAATTTGGAACTTCCCTAAAACACGATTGTATTTTTACATACTACGGAAATACAAACACAGTGAATTGACTACTATATCCTTGCCCTCTTATGCCCAACCCAGTCTCTATTAATAGGCCTGGGTCCTGGAACTCATTGTGTAACCAGGCTGGCTTCCACTTCAGAGATCTGCCCTCTGCTACATGTTAGGATTAAAATGTGTGCACCACCATAGAAAGTGGAGCATATACTTTCAACAGAAAAATCTTCTGAAGAACTTTTCATTCCATTATTAGCACTTACTTTTTTATCCTTAAATATGGAAATGCTTTACAACACATCTTAAAACTATACCTCATTCCACTAACACACCTCAAATCCTTGAGGTCAAAGACAACCTTAATTGAGTGTGTTAATGCTAATACAGTCTGGGTTCTTCCAATAATTATAGGTGAAAGGTTTCCAAACAGCCAAGATCCATGCTTCCTTTGCAAAATGTCCTTAATTATCTGTTGGCTCAAAAGCTGAGGGTGCACAGCTACCCAGTCAGTCAGTAGAAATAGTATCAAAGTTAAACACATACAGGCAATGGCCAAACATCACAGCTAACACCTAATCATCAGCAAATGTAAAGACCCTAATAGATTTCAGCAATGTTCAACTATATACTTTACAAATGGTAAAATTCAGCACTGGTACATAAGCAGGGCTACAGAATACACCCAAGTCAACTAGCACTGGAGAATGTCCTGTCCGCTAGTCTCCTAAAGGGAGGATGTATTCAAATAATAATTTTTTATTATATAAGACTGTCAACAAAATTCCAAATATCCTCGGACACCTTAGGCATACATAAAGAATTTGCACGATAACATGGACAGGTGTGGTATGTGTTTATATGTTTAAGACAGGCATGACCATTTAAACAGGTCCACCTGAGGCACCTGAGAGGAAAGGAGAAACTCAAAAATAGATTCTCTTACTTTAGGAGTTTGGGAGATGGCTCAGTGAGGATATGAGGATCTGAACTCAACTCCCCAGCATCCACATTAAAAACTGAGCTAGAGGCAGGCAGCTCCAGTACCAGAGGCAGAGACAGGCGGGTCCCAAGAGCTGGATGGCCACCAGTTGGCCCGAGCAAAACAGCTTCCAATTCAGTTACGAGTCCTGTCCTCCAGCAGCAGGAGGAGAGTGATGACACTTGCGGAGCAGCATGCACAGGAATATTAGTGCCAGGACTTAAGCATTTATAAATGCAAACTTTTGGTTGTCTGCTTTGAACACTAAATGTAATTCTGCTTTGGCTTTATCTATTGGTAGGTTAACCAAATATGCTTGGGGTCTGCCAAAATTTAAAAAAAAAAAAAAAAAAAAAAAAACCCTCATGCCCTAGCTGAACGTCAACTGTAGTTGGAGTTTGAGTAGCAATGCATTTCAACAGTGTGGAAGAGACAACAACAGTAAATGTACTGGAGTGTTGAAGGCATTTACTCAGCATGAACAAGGCTGTGGCTTTCAATCACTCACTCTCTTCCACTGTGTATCAGGCTCACCTTTTATTTCCTTAATCTTTTTTCTTTTAAAATGTGTATGTGTCGAGCTGGGCGGTGGTGGCGCACGCCTTTAATCCCAGTACTTGGGAGGCAGAGGCAGGCGGATCTCTGAGTTCGAGGTCAGCCTGGTCTACAGAGTGAGTTCCAGGACAGCCAGGGCTACACAGAGAAACCCTGTCTCGAAAAAAAAACAAACAACAAAAAAAATGTGTATGTGTCTATGTGTGTGTGCACATACATACATGCAGAAGCAAGAAGAGGGTGTTGTAATCTGGAACTGGAGTTACAAGCCCTTATGAGTAAATGTAGAAAACTAAGCCCAGGTCCTCTGCAAGAGCATCAAGTGCCCCACCCACAAAGTCATCTCTCGAGCCCTTGGATTTTGGATTTTGAGAAATAAACATTTCATTGGGAATGCTGTGTCCTTTCTACAGTACCACATCTAGAAGCAAATGAAGGCTATATGCCTCATTTTCATAGACTGAACAATCCAAGGCCTTCTTCACTGTGCACTTTTCCACGATAAGGTTTCCTGCGAAGGGGAAATCTTGCCATTAAGTTGCTTTTATCAGAGTGTTTTATAACAGCAACAGGAAAAGAAACTAAGATCTTTGGTGAGTTTCAGGTTTAGCAAAAGACTGTCTTTAAAAAAAATTAAGAGAACAGAGGAAGATAACCCAACGTCAATCTTTGGCGTGCACCCAGCCCCCCACATACACACAATTTTAAAAATTCAAACATGTTGTCAGCTCAGTGGATAAAGCACTTGCTGTCAAAGTATGAAGACCAGAGTTCTGGAACCCAGACCAAAGGACAAAGCCAGGCTGGCATGGCAGCCTCCTATAATTCTAATGCTCAAGAAGCAGGACAAGATTTCCAGAGCAAACTGGATAGCTAGACTCGCAGGAACACAGGGCATTAACTTCAGGCCTCTACGTGCATACACAATACACATGCCAAAATGTGAACACAAAACACTACATACATGCACACGACATATATTTTAGAAAAACAAAAGGAAAGGAAAGGAAAATCATCTTGAAGTGGGTAAAATAAAGCTGGTTCTCATCACTTACTTGATGTATGGAAGTTCAAGGGCATACTACTGTCAAAGCAACTAATACTGTTTCCTATTCCAGTTACTTTGTGCATCCAATATAGTAGCCATCTGTAATGGGTCCACAATGAGTGGATTTTTAAATAGAGTCACACATAAAAGGACTTATGCTAGGTCAAAAACAAGTTATACTCAGATTTACCATGGGGGAGTCCATAATTACATGAAAATTTTATCTGTTTTCAGCAAACTGAGCTCATGGGCAAGAACAAGTTAAAATCCTGTGGCCTCTTAGTACATTTTTACAATTAGAATAAGGTCCCACTAGCTACAGAGGTCAATTCAACCCCTAAAGATCCACTGTATCTTTCTTGAGGCTATAGCATACTTATATGATTGTCATGAACCTCAAAATCCTGGTAGGTACAAATGAAGACAGCATATCTTATTATCCCAGTGACTAGTAACTGGGGGCCAACAGGTACTTTGAGAAGTCTTTCATCAGTGACATATGAGCTTATGCCGTCTGTTCTAGAAGATTCTCCAGGTATGACGGCACACATCTATAATACTCAAGCTCAGGAGACGGGCAAGAGGCCTGTAACTATGACAGCCAGGTCCATATAGCAAGTGTCAGGGCAGCCAGGTCTCAAAAATAACAAGAAAAAGTTTTCATAAGCTTTAAGTAAAAGGCCACTTTGTGGAGTTGATGCAAAATGGCAAGCCCCTTGCTTTCCATCTGTGAAGTATGTCTTTGCCTTTCTTTCTCCCAGCACTCACACTCTTCTTTATAACCAACCCTGTCTCAGGAGGGGGGAGAGTACCAGATTCCTAGGACAACGGATGCTTTATACAGAACTCATATCTTCACAGACAGCCAGATATAAGTACGAAAGGGTTCTCGGTGTTTTAGAGCAGAAACAAACATTGATTGTCTAGCAATGTCATGGAAGTACTCAAGTATCTCATCTTAAAATGTCTGGAAGAGTAACAAACTGAAACCTGTGTAACAGACTGCATCCATTAAAATACTAAATCAAAGCAAGGTACTGACAGTTATTTAGAGTTTTGTGGAACTCACAGACACAGCTATACAGCCTTCACAGTTACTGTAACAATATCAAAGAGTTTAGGATAAGTCTGGTACACTGCAAGCAAACTCCATCAATGGCAAAATCGTATTACATTGGACAGGTTGAAGGTGAATCTGTAACACACAAAAAGCCTCCACAGTTCTATCTTTCTTCAAGGACAGTAAAAGAAGTAAAGAGAAATGGAGTCAAATGAATCTTAGCACACATTAAGCAGGAAAGAAAAAAAAAAGTATAGGGGGGAAAAAAATCACATAAAGTATGCACAGAATCACTCATTTGATTTTGTTAGGCTTCTTTTTTCAAACATCAAACCCCCCACCCACCTAGCACTCTTCAATTCAAAGTACAAAACCTTCCTCCCCTGGTTCAGATGTTTGTACAATACACTCAGGAAAAGACAGCACTTTTGGCTCTTATTGCTGAAAGTCAGAAATCCAAGAGGCACAATGTCCTACCTGGTTTTTGAGACAGTATCACAACGTGGTCCAGACTGGCCTTGAAACTTAGATCCTTCTACCTCAGCCCGTCACATGCTGATATTCCAGGTGTGTTCCACTATGCCCAACTCAAAACGGCTTTTGAACATGTACATATCATGTAACGTAAGCAATCCTCACTGACCACACGGACGCAGACCCTCTCATCTTCCTTTCGGTCTTCCAAGGACTATCTATCTCAAACTTCAGTATCTCAAACATCTACTTCTAGAAGATCCAGTCAGTAAAAAACGAGTGTTTTTTACTAAACGAGTGTTTACACTCGTTGAGCAGGCCAGTAAAAGAATTCACTAACGTAAAGGAGCTTGCCATTCAAGACTAGTTATCAAAAGTTCAATCCCTAGAACCTATATAAAGATGAAGTGTTATTTTGAGTCCTCAAAATTGTCATCTGACTTCCACATGTTCATCATGGCACTTCTATGTATACACCACACACACACACACACACACACACACACTCATTTAAAAAAAAAAAAAAGCATATTTTAAAACTCATGGGATAAGTCATTTTTCAGGTTTCTAAGACCCATAGCCCATGAATAAACGATATGCCTAACAACAAAGGAAGGTCAGTTTCCACACTTATTAAGCACTCGGTTCTCAGAGAACCTAGATCAGTAGAATGCACTGTGTAACTTGTTCAGCTGCTCATATGTACTGCTCACATTCTGAGTCAAGTCTCAAGCCCAGCAAGAATACTAAACAGCTTCCCTGTTTCTAATAGCAGCTTTTGCTAAAATGGCAACTTGAAATACCAGGAGTCATGGAACGCTTCTATTACAACAAATATACAACCTCTGTTTTGTAATACTTAATAATAAATAGGCTTCTCTTCCACTTCTGAATTAAAATGCTGTTGGCTTCTACACAACCATACTAATTTAGTGAAGTATTCCAGACCTCATGGGAACTACTATATAGTACAGTTCAACAACTTAAGTGCTATTTTACAACCTAACAATTTGAGGATTCTAGTTATCTCAGGCCAGAAAAGGCTGACTATGTTCATACTATATAGATTCTAGGAGTTGCTTCCCTGTTAGACAACAAGCTGCCAACCAAATATCTGCTCCCGGGACCCCAAATGTGTGAATCATCAAGGCCAAAGTTAGAATCCTGGATTCTGTTGCTCTTTCAGTTTCCTTGATAAAATCAACAGGCCAAAACCAGCTAATTCAGAAATTGACCACAGCAGTTTTGTGCACTCAAGCACTCTAGTTCAGCTGATCCAAGAGTCAATCAAAACTTTGAATTCTTCAATAAAATGTTTCAGGTTCATCCTTTCTATCTTCCCCAAATCAGCCATTTATTTCTGAAAGAAGTTTCTATGCACCTCTGACTAAAATAATTCATCAATACTAAGTTGTTACTATTTCCACCCCTTGTCAGTGTTTATACTAAACTTAAACAAAAATCTGGTAAATACATAGCAACTTACAGGCAAAGGAAAGAGTTTCCCATTTACTTTTATACACAAACTATTGGGATAGTTATCTTCTTGAGGGCAACTGGTCTCTGCCAAGCAAAGTCTGTATTCAAAAACAGAAAAGAAAAAAGAAAAAAAGTTAGGGTGCCAAAACATGCTTACATGTTTTAAAGCTCAAATGTGCATAGCAAGTAGGAAAAGATCAAACTCACCTCAGCTGGACTTGGACTGTATAGTCTCTCCTGCCACCTGGCAAAAAATCCCTGTTGGCAAGGGGGTGGGGAAGAGGTAAGAAAGTACAATAAAAATTCACACAACAGGAGTTGAGGACATGACTCAATGGGTAATGATTCCAATCCGAAGCACCCTTGTAAAAGCTAGGTGCTGTTTAACAGTGAGCAACTACACCCCCACCCCAACCAACCCTTGGGCCCTGCAGAGAGCAGGATTGATGGAGACAGGGTAACTCCTGAGTTTTGCTACCCAGACAAACTAACTAGAATAACAACATCCAGGCTCACAGACCCTGTCTCAATGAACAAGGTAAAGACTAGACAGGAAGGTAACCAACACTGTCCTCAGGTCACCAATTCAGCATGTCATTGGTGAGGTCACAGGTGATCGTGTACACACACACAATTTTTTTAAATGTTAAATGACACTAACAAAAAAGAATTATAACCTCCACTCACTAAACTTTTAGTCATTCTTCATGTCAGTTTTGAGATTTTTTCAGTTCACAGGACTGTCAGTGATACAGTATTTGCTTTATACATAACAAATTTAGTTAACATGAAGAGGAGCATTCCAGGTTCCTAAGGAGTTTAATTAATTCTCATGCTTAGTTGTTCTTCACCTTGACTGAACATTCTAATCACTTAAAAGACGTTTTTGTTTAATACAAACTTTCTTCATCAGATAACTCTTATTGGTTTGAGTATAATGTCATAGTTTTTAGAGATGCACAGGTGATTTTTAACATAGAACCTACAATTTCAACATAATATGAGCCATTTCATAACATCTATTCAACTACAGACACAGAACCTTTTATGATTTCTAGGTGTATTTTTTTAGTCTCAAAACGGAGTCTACACTTAAGAAGAACTGTTATTTTTTTTTTTAGATGATTAAACATGCAGAATGTCAGCTCTTGTCCCAGATGTATACAATGAGAATCTGCATTTTAACAAGATCACCAGCAGCTGGAGAGATAAGTCAGTGGTTAACAGTTTGCACTGCTCTTCTGGAGGACCAGAGTTCAATTCCCAGCACCCATCTGAAGATCCAACTCCAGAGGATCCAAAATGCACATGCATGTTATTAACAAAAAGAAGAGAATAGAACAAAACCCGCAACTCCAGATCAAATGGATGCACATTACAATTCAAGAAGCATCTTCCTTGTAGGTATCTTAGGGCTTCTGCTACTACGATCAATCACCACAACCAAAAGCAATTTAGGGAGTAAAGCGTTTCTTTGATTTACATATCCTGAAGCATAGTCCACTGAGGGAAGTGAAGGCAGAAATTGAAACAGGGCAGGAACCTGCGGGCAGGAGCTGATGCAAAGACCAGGGAGGAGTGTCACTAATTAAGAAAATGCTCTACACACTTGTCTACAGCCTGATCGTATGAAGGCATTTTCTTCATTGAAGTCCCCTTCCCTCAGATGACTCTACTTTGTGTCAAATGACCAAACAAAAACAAACAAAAACACCACACCAACCTAGCCAGCACACATGGCAGTGTATGCCTGGAATCCCATCAGATAAAAATGCAAGATCACTCAAGCATTATTCTAAGTGTTGGAGTATACCAGAGAGTATATTACACAGTAGTCCTAACATGAGAAACCTGAAGAAGCAAGTTTACCCTTCACCTTGTTCACTGCTTCACACTCTGTAGTTCCCTGAAAGGCACAGGGGCTCTCTAATCCCAAATTCTATAACCTTTTGCAAATTACTCAACCTTTCTGGATTCAGTTCCTTTATGTGTTAAAGACATAATAAATACATCTACTTCATTGAGTTATTGTGATGATTAAACTGATCACTCAGATGCCTGGGTTTAAGATGTTCTTCCAGGAGCCTACATCCTTCTCAAGCATTTCTTCAAAATATTCCAATATCCCATATACTTCTGACGCTTTCTAAGCAGTTCTTTGATTAAGCCATTCAAACATTAAACTTATCCAAGTCAAACAATTCGGTTTGGCCCCTGGAGCTTCAAAGATACATGATACACAGTATTTTCCATAAAAACTCATGCTAGTAGTAGATACAAACAAAATAAAATGTGACAATTCTTACAAAAAGAAAAAAAAAAAAAAACAGAAATTTAACTTGTCTTAAAAGCTCAAGTCAGTTTCCACAAGCAAAATTAGAACATATGTTTGTACAACAGTAACTCTGTTTAGTGTTCCCCTGAGTGCAGGGATTCTCAACTAGATACACATCAGAACTTTGTTAGGTTGCAGAACAAATTTTGAAAAAAGTCAATCGGTGAGTCCAGAAGACAGAGTGTAGAGCTTCTAGAGAACAGGGCAGAAGCAGCCCTGCAACAGCAATGGGGAGGGTACAAACAACAGGTATGAGAACTAACAAATGACAAGATACAAATTCTACAAAGAAGTCCTACTGAACAGGTTTTTAAGCACAGAAGAAGAAAACAGATTTTAAAGATTACACGGTCACTGGGGAGTGAAGAGATAGCTCAGCAGTTTAGAATGCAGACTCCAGCTTGGTACCCAGAGACCACAGCAAGTGACTTGCTACAACTTTTACATAAGGAATCCATGGCTAGGCGGGAGGTGGTTAGGAACCTATTAGAAATGTGCAGACAAACATAAGGCCTTCACAAGAAACTTAAACATAAACAAACATTGGTGGGTGATTTTAGTAAAAATCTGGTAAGATCTGGGTTTGGAGAGATGGCTCAGCACTGGGTCCTGAGTTCATTTCCCTGCAACTACATGGTAACTCATCAACTATCTGTAATGAGATCTGATGCCCTCTTCTGTGTCTAAAGACTGCTACAGTGTACTCATATACATTTATAAATAAATAGCCGGGCAGTGGTGGCGCACGCCTTTAATCCCAGCACTTGGGGGGCAGAGGCAGGTGGATTTCTGAGTTTGAGGACAGCCTGGTCTACAGAGTGAGTTCCAGGACAGCCAGGACTACACAGAGAAACCCTGTCTCAAAAAAAAAAAAAAAAAAAAAAAAAAAAAAAACCACAAAATAAATAAATAAATAAAAAAGGATCGGGTAAGACCCAATGACTTCTGAGAATAGACGATGCAAATAAATAAGGGTGATTCCAGGATGGAGGTCAGGTTTCAGAAGTGCTCATGAATGGTTGGTGACACTAAGTCAGAGTTAAGGGAAGTATAACAGCTCTAAGTTACCCCATCCAATGGGGCAGCAACTATTATTCCAATTTTACATACAGGTTAAGTAAGAATCAAAGAGACTGAGTTACTTGCTCAGGGACATACATAAGTATGTTAAAAGTAGTATACTTTCCAACTAGAATGTTTCTGAACACTACAAATCTCAAAGGTAGAACTGCACAGTCAAGTTCTACATCTTGAAGTAAGGAAGAAAAGTCAATGATATACAGCAAACAGACATAAGGAGAATAATAGTACGAGGCCTTTGGTTAACAGACTCCAAAGCCATCATTGAAATTTTGAGGCCAGTTTATTTTTCAATTGTATATCTTTGTTACATTGAGTATTGTTTGAACTACAGCATAGTCAGTAAATATATGTTAAGTGAATAATGAATGGAAGGAAAAACAAAACTGGTGTGTTTGAAAAAAAAAACAAGTTCAATTTTAGACATAATCTGTCTTTTTTTTCTCCCCTTCCTTCCCTCCTTCCCCCCACTTCCTACTCTCCAGGATCCCTATGTTCAGGCTGTTCTGGAGATCACCATGGAGACCAGGCTGGCTTCATACAGAGATCCATCTACTGCTGCTGTGATTAAAGGTGTGTACCCCCTCTCCTGACTACCATTTCCATTTGTTTGTTTGAAAAGTCATGTTATGAAGCTAGAAAGATGATTCAGTGATTAAGAACACTGGTTCTTCTTCTTCCAGAGGAAGCATGACAGAGCATACATATGTCATCTT
Source organism: Arvicanthis niloticus (assembly GCF_011762505.2). NCBI lineage: Eukaryota > Metazoa > Chordata > Mammalia > Rodentia > Muridae > Arvicanthis > Arvicanthis niloticus. Next base: position 12,571,429 of record NC_047671.1, read on the forward strand.
TCCGCTGTAACACTTGCCCCAGGGTACCAGCGCCCTCCTCTGATCTCCCTAGGTACACAATCCATAGCACACTGACATACACATTCAGGTACAACACCCATACACATAAAAGAAGGAAGGAGAATGAAACAAGTTCAAGGCCAGTGTGGACTATACAGTAAGACCCTATCTCAAAAAGGCCAAACACAAAACAAAATAAGAAAATAAAGTGCCATTAAGTAAGATAACAGCAGCAACAACAAGAAGTTTAAGGATTTAGGACCTAATCTGAAAGATAACTAAAATAAGTTAGAACAATTTGAACCATAAAATAAATTCCTATAGCACAAGATTAATTCCACAATTTCTCTATAAATCTACAGTTACACAAATAAATAAATGAAAGGAGGCCAGTTAACAAATTCTTTACAGAAGACTAACCTAAATAAAAACTGGAATGTGCAAGATTACACAGGGTTTGCAGGTTTGCAAGGGTTTAAGGAGATTGCAAGGGTTTAAGGGAAAAAAAATTATTTATACACATACACACACACACACACACACACACACACACACACCCCAAGTCTCATAGTATTTCCCCCCAAGATATTCACTAGCAACAATGGGGAAAGTAGATCAGGGACATTACAATATAACAGACAGATGAGCCAAATGATATGTCAGCATGACCAAAAGTAAAAACAAAAATATTATGTAGTGCACAATATTCTCTGAAAAGAACATATTAACAAGATATTTTGGAGAGACACACATAATCTAATCAAGGTTAAAAAAAAAAAAAAAAACAAAAAAACATCAAGGGCCAGCAAAACAACTTTGTATGTGCTGGCAAGCCTACCACTCTGAAAATGAGCCCAGGGTCCCACATGGTAGAAACAAGCAACCAACTCCTGCAAGTTGTTCTCTGACAGCTACTCTATTTTTTATTTTTAAAGATTGATTGATTGATTTAATGTATTCACCATTCCTCTCTTCAGACACACCAGAAGAGGACATCAGACCCCATTGCAGATGGTTGTAAACCACCATGTGGTTGCTGTGGAATTGAACTCAGGATCTCACTTAACCACTGAGCCATCTCTCCAGGCCCCTGGCAGCCACTCTAAAACAAAGAGTACGAACTGATGTATGAAATGATGGATTTCATGAAGAAACGAAGAAAACAGTTACTAAGTGAAAGAAAACTAAGATAGTTTCACAATTAAATATAATTTGGGACTGGATCCGAAATGAAGTGAATGTCAATTTCTTGGTTTTGATAACTATACAATGCTCATGATGGTTGCTAATATTAAAGGAAACTGAGCAAAGGGCATATGCATTATTTTTTACAACTTTTCTATAAATCAAAATTGCCTTAAAATGAGGTTTTAAAAAGCACAATAAGGGCTGGAAAGATTGGCAGTTAGAGCACCTACTGCTCCTGCAAAGATCCAGGCTGGGTTTCCAGCACCTGTGTTAGACAGCTTATGAGTTCCTAACTCCAGCTCCATGGGATCTGACACCCTCTTCTAGCCTCCTTGGACATGTGTATATGTACACACAGACACATATTCATAAATACAATTTTAAAAACAGTAACAAAGCTGGATGGTGGTGGCACACATGTTTAATCCCAGTGCTCTAGAAGCAAGGCAGAGGCAGGCAGATCTCTTTTGAGTTTGAGATCAGCCAGGCTACAAAGTAAGTTCCATACTTACTACATACACAATAGGAAGGCTACATACATAGAGGAAACCCTATCTCAAAGGAATGAATGAGTGAGAGGGAAGGAGGGAAGGAGGGAGGGATGGAGGGATGGAGGGATGGAGGGAGGGAGGGAGGGAGATTAGTTCAGCTGAATTGTAATTGTCTTATAGATTCAATTAAATTCTTAAAGAAATCCCTAAGTTAAGAGACATGGTTGTCAGGACAGTATCATACTGCATAGCTGGAACGCATTGCAATAGAAAAAAAGTCATGTGTGACACAGCAAATGTGTAAGCCATAAGAAAAGGCTTCAGGAGTAACCAAGCTTAACAACACCTTGATCTTAGAACTATCTAGAATTCTGAAAGTAAGTTTCTGTTTAAGTCACCTAGTCTATTATATTTTGTTATAACTCTATAAGGCAAACACATAACCTTCAAGGAAAAACATATTTGAAACATTCCTCTTACCTTGAAATGCATATCTCTCTAACTTGCTGAGGTGTCAAAGCAAAAATAAAAAACTTCTCTTGAAATCGCTGAATACTGCTTTGAACTGAGGAGGGAAAAAAATGTATTCAGTACCAAAGAAGCACCTGCAATAACAAGTAGTGTTTGCTAAACCCTGAAATGTTCAAGGTTAAATATAATACTCTAAAACTCTAAGATTGTATAAAACTGTATTAATCTACAATCTTGAGTATAGTTATCCAAATGAGCTTAATTTAAATAATCATTCAGTATTATAAAACATGAACTATACTGTGATATCACAATAAAACCATTCAAGATGACATTTCACTTCGGACTACGTCGTAAGTGTCGGAAACATTCCATCACAGCAGTGCCATCTACAAAATGCCTGTTTTCTGGGGACCAGAGACACGGCTCAGGGGCTAACAGCACTGGCAGCTCTTCCAGAGGACCCAGATTCAATAACCAGTACCCACAGGACAGTTCACTACTGTCTGTAACTCCAGTTCCAGGAGTTCTGACACCTTCACACAGATACACAAGCAGGTAAAACACCGATGAATATAAAATAATATAAAATAAAAAATAATAAAATAATATAAAATAAATACAAATTTTAAAACACATGTTCTTAGCATTTTTTATTTTAGCGCTTTATATTTAAGTACTCAGAGAATACAAAAGAAAGTCCAAAAATTTCAGAACTTTAGGTAAATTTGATAAGTAGTAATTATTGCCTATAAGAGATAACCTAGTTATAAAGAATTATCTGGTAAATTTATCCTGCTAAACTATATTATTAAAAACTAAAATGTATTGAAAACATCACAAAGAACTGTAACATATAACTGATGTTCTTCTAATGTTCATTACAGGAATTGTGGCAGAAGCCTATATTCTTCTCTCAAAAGGGTGAAGCAAGAGGACCATGAGTTCAAAACCAGCCTGGACTATATAATGAACTTAATGCTACAGAGATCTTGTTTCAAAAATAAGAGCCTACTGACAGACAGTGAGAGTAGACCATAAAGTACTGCAACATCACTCAAGAGCAAGCAAAAGTAACTCCTATATGTTATTGCTACAATTATCCAAGATCATGAACAAGATGATAGCTAAATGTCTAATATTAAAAGCCCTCTTTGTCAGTCACATCAAATCAAGAAAAATATTAACTCCAAAGCATGGGCACTTTATTGCAAAATGATGCTTCATAGAAATATACTAATTCATATTTTCTCAGACTATCTCTAAAATGAGAAAAAAGGGGGTGTTTAAGATGAAGACCTACACATGAAGCAGTTTTACATTACATGACAATTAATGGAACACAGAACAAAGTCTCTCCCCATCCTCAGCTCCTGCTTGTCCTTTTGTCCTTTCCCCTTGTATGGCTTCCTCGTTCCTTTGTCAATAACTAAGTTCACTCATGACAGTGTAACTATGAAACATAACACAACAGCCCATGCTGTGAGGGGACAAGTGAGCACTAAGTGGTGGGCTACATATGCTCAGCACTAGAAGACTGACACCACACCCTAGACCCAGTCTCTAGCACAAACCAAGCTACCAAGTGAATACAGTGTTTTCCATCTTATTTAATAGCATGAGCACTGTGTTTCTTTAGCCATAAATCTGAATATCTAACACAAGTACAGAGTGCCCCAAAAAGAACAAAGTAAAAATGAGCAACACACACACAAAATAAAATTGACATAAAACTTCTAAAGCTTTCTTTCTCAATTAATGTGGTAATACTTTTCTCTATTTTTTATGACAGTTAAGATATGTGAAAGCTTTCTGAAAACAGAAAATATACAGATATATTTTTAGTTCTGGTAGTCTGCATTTAAGTCCTTGTTAGGAAGGGAGGGAGGGGGGAGAAGGGAAGAGGGGGAGGGAGAAAAATGAGGATCTGAAAAGATGGTTCAGGAGTTCAGAGGGCTTTATGTTCCTACAGTGGACCAAAGTTAAACTTTAACACCTACAACAGATGACTGGCAACCACCTGTAGCTCCAGCTCCAGAAGGTCCAACATCTTTTGACTTTAAAGATACAAACATACACTCAAAAAAATTAAAATCTGGGCCAGGCATGACAGAACACACTTTCAATTGCAGCATTCAGAAGGCAGAAGCAGGCAGATCTCTGTGAGTTCAAGGCAAGCCTGGAAACAGTGCTACCAAGTAAGCCAGGGCTACACAGTAAGACCCTGTCTCAAAAATAATTAAGTAAAATAAATAAAGTATTTCAAGGAAAAAAGCTATAGTCTAATACATACATATTGCCACCTACTTGATAATAATGACTCTAGCTTGGTAAAATATTTAGGTAAAAAGTTGACATTTAACATGCCTTGTTAAATATTCTTAATAAAAATGAGGTCTGTTAAGCCATCCCCTCCATCCTCTGGAAGTATTATATTGACCTTGTAGTAACCTGGCTTCTATTTTGGTCAAGATTCCTCTCTACAAGTTGTACTCAGGTTGGAAGTGGTTTGTAAAGATGCAATGACTAGTATCATTGCAGGCTAGAGAGATGACTTTTCCAAAGGACCTGAGTTAAATTTCCAGCGCCTAAACAGAGGGTCACAACCATCTATAACTCCAATTCCAGGAGACTCAATGGCTTTTTCTGTCCACCATGAACAATAGAGATGAATGTGGTACAAAGACATGAAGACAAGGACTTATATACATAAATTAAACTTCTTTTTTAAAATGTAAAGTTGATTGATAGACTTGTGGCTCAATTTAGCCAACCTGATAATTCATAAAATTTACAGTGTGTGAACTGATTCATTACATTGCATCATCTAAGACTGTGCTTGGTTTCCATCCCCCATCAATCACTGCAATGCCATCTAGGAATACCCTCCTTTTATTCCGTATTACATTGTATCTCTAAATCAAAAGTAAATGGAAGCAAGGGAACAGAGGTGGGAAAGTCCTCCGAAAATTCAAAAAATAAAAAAATTTAAAGTAACCCAGTTCAAAACTGGGCAAACAATTTGTAAAGACTTCTCTCTAAACAATATACATAATGGCTAATGGTCACATGAAAAAGCAATCAATATAATTCATAATTAGGGAACTCCAAGGAAAACTCCAACTCATTATTACTTTATACTCACTAGGTTGACTACTATCCAAAATAAAGCACTATCCACAAAACCAGAACATTTTGGCATGGGTGTGGAAAAAATCTCATATAAAGCTGTGTATTGTTCATAGCAATATAAGATATTGCAGCTATTGTGGTAAACAGTATGATAGTTGCTTAAAAAATAAAAACAATCACTATCTGATCCAACAATTTTCCTTTTGATAAAGAGATATTTACATTCATGTTTACAGAAGCATTATTCATAAGGGCTACAATGTGAAAGCAGCCAAGTATCTAAAAAACAGACACATGGATAAGAAAAAGGCAAAAATACACAGTAATTTTCAGTTTTAAGAAGCAGGGGAAATGATGTGTACTATGCCAAGACAAGTATGGAGGATATTATGTTAACTGTAAAACAAGTCAAATAGAAAAAAGCTGTATTCTGTGATTTCATTTCCATGAGGTACTTAGCAGAGTCAATATCAAGAGACAGAAGATCAAACTGGGATTGCCAGAAGCTAGGAAGAAGAAATGGGAAGCCGGGCAATGGTGGCGCACGCCTTTGATCCCAGCACTTGGGAGGCAAAGGCAGGCGGATTTCTGAGTTTGAGGCCAGCCTGGTCTACAGAGTGAGTTCCAGGACAGCCAGGGCTACACAGAGAAACCCTGTCTCGAAAAAAAAAAAAAAAAAAGAAATGGGGAATTATAGTTTTATAGGCTCAGAGTTTCAGTTTTACAAAATGAAAGGAAACAGAGATAGACTGACAACAGAAATCTGTAGACAGTTTGATGTTACATGCATTTTATGACAGTAAAAATGAAATTGGGGGAAAATAAAAATGTCTCTTAAAATATGAGGAGATGTTAAAGCTTAAAAATTTTACAAAAATGTACAAAGGTTCATTTATATACAATTATATAAATTTTATATTATCAAATTAGTTCAATTTTGATTATTTGGTTAACACCCAATAGATATCATTATATTAATAATCCCCATTGCAAAAGTTAACTGAAGAGGTCAAAGAATTGAGACTTCTTGTATCTGAAAACTAGTGAGTTTAAATCAGAGTTAAGAAGAGGAAGATAGGGCTGGAGAGATGGCTCAGTGGTTAAAAGCACTGGCTGCTCTTCCAGAGGTCCTGAGTTCAATTCTCAGCAACCACATGGTGGCTCACAACCATCTGTAACTGGGTCCAATGCCCTCTTCTGGTGTATCTGTAGAGACAATGTTACTCATATATTTTATATATATGAAAGAAGAGGAAAATAGCTACCCCACAGTCCAATTGCTACAAGTCCTCTACCAAACTTCTGTGTTCTCTGACTTCCACATTGAGTCTGCTACCTAACAAACACCTTCTTCCCTGTCCCTGCTGCCATTCCATTCTAACTGACATCTGCTGACTATCTTCTCTGTCAACTTTCCGTAAGAACAAGTGTGGAGTTAGTCGTTTTCAGCATCCCTCCATCCCCATTCCTCTGCTACTGTGTCCCACATCTGAGTAAGGCAGCTCTAAATTCTGTTCTGCACAGTCCTCCATTAGCAATGGTCTTAGCTCTTTTCCTAGCAAACCTATACTTCTCTATTCAGTTCTTCACTATTTGGTCTTACAATTATACACTACAATTTCAACTTCTATGATTAATTAGAGCTTTCTCTTGACATAAATTCCAATAATCCCAAGTGTACATATTTGACATCCCAAGCTCCGGCAAGTCTCTATAAGAAAATGTAATTGAATTCCTCATTAATTAGGCTGATGTAACATCTGAGCACAATTTATAGTTCTTAATCATAACCACAGTCTCAGTTGTTATGCCCTGCCCCCTTTTCAGTTTCAGGGATTAAATTCAGTTCTAGGCCTCACACATGCTAAGAAAGGCCTGGAACGCTGAGCTAACAACCCAGGACCCTGCCCCAGTTTTGACAGCCTCTCTGAAGTGTCCTGCTATATACCCTAGGCTGACTTTTGAAGTCTCCATACTTCTGCCTCAGCCTCCCAAGTTATATATATGCACACTCTGCCCAGGTTTGTTTTTCTTCTTGTTTCCTATTAATAACACTTAAACTACATTAACATGCTCCCTAAAGCCATCTCATATTTCTTCTAGCTTCCCTACAAATAGAACACATGGCCACCTCCAAATTAATACTCATCTATTATCTGATTTAATTGAATTGTTTGAATTTATTCAAACAACTTAAAACAGTCTACTGTAATGGAGGTAACATGAGTCAGCACATCACTTTATACAGGTTCACTCATACTCAGGAGCTTACCGAGTATCCACCTAATACAAAGGACTTAAGGACATGAAAAGAATAAACCCTATTAACTCTATTATCATTGAGATTAGCAAGGATTACAAAACCAGTAATATAATATTCCTGAGGATGCAGGCAAAACAATATAATTATATGCTGAAGAGTATAAATTGATACAAAGCTGTCAAATGACACCAAATATCAAAATATTACATATTCATGCTCTTTGTTCCAATTTTTCAGCTAGGCATTTATCTTTCAAAAATATGTGCAGTTCTTCAAAAATATAAGTAAAGATGTTCACAGATGGTATGTATATAGGACGGTAGGAATGGTGCCTGACATTTGATATACCAAAATATTCTAAGTGAGTAAAAACTGAAAATGTACATGAGACTACTCATATGGTGCTAAGGTAACAGACCAACTATAATCTGAAAACACGTAATACACTTCCAAAGAACACTAAGATAGACTGTCCTAGTGAGACTCACTGCAACAGAAATAACCCTCTCTAACAGAAAGACCACACAGTGCCCCTGCAACTACAACAGTCTTTTCAAATGAAGAATAGGAAAAAAAAAGGGGGGGGGGCACGAAACATATAGAGATATCTTTGTTTGGAGGCATCTTTGAAGATATCTTTGAAATACCTCTGGCTGAACCAGAAATGGGTTCATGAAAGACCTTCCTGTTGTGTTTCTGATGTTTATCATCTGAGAACATATAAGAAAGTATCTATAAAAAACAGTGACAAGCAAGAATACTGAAGACCCTTCGGCTCTGAGGGCAGTTATAAAACAGGCTATATGCATTCTAGCATTACAATCTCAATTTATGAGCAAAATGCAGATCTCCTTAACTACTCTTTAAGATGAAATGTCTCTAGTTGAGCCTAGTGATGTATCCCTTTAATCCCAGCACCAGAAAGCAGAAGTGCTATGTGTTCAGCCTGGCCTACATAGCATGTTCTAGGACAGCCAGTGATACACACAAAGACCGCTTCAAAACAAAACAACAAAAACAAAAAAATAAAGTGCCAAAAATAAAAATATTAATTTTGTTATTATTTATTTATTTTATTACATTTATATTGGGAAAAAATTTTCACCTGGCAGTAGTGGTGTACACCTTTAATACCAATACTCAGGCAGAGGCAGAGAGAGGCAGAGAGAGAGAGAGGCAGAGAGAGGCAGAGAGGCAGAGGCAGGCAGTTCTCTGTGAGTTCAAGGCCAGCCTGGTCTATAGAGTTGAGTTCCAAGACAGCCAAACAAAACAAAAAATTATTTTCCTTTAGTTTTGCTGAAATTAGTAAAATAAATGCTACAAGGACAGTTAAAGAAAGACAATTTCTATTTCTGAACAAAGCAGTAAGGAAAGAAAATTATGAAGTTTCCAGAATTACCACCTACACTGTTGATGTTAATGAGCAAAGATACATTGCTGATTATCTCTTGGCCCTACCTTACAAGTGGTCAAACATTTCTAAAAAGCCATCCTACTGTAATCAATATCCTATAGACTCTGTTCTATAGACTTCTCTTCTGGACCATATTCCTGAGGGGTCCTCAAATCACACAGGCTTACTGAACTGTGCTAACTAAATAAGTTACTTGATAACTTATTTAGTTAGCACATTATTTAGTTAAATAAATTGATTCATGGTAAGTTCCTGAATCAATTCTAAAAAGAAAAGTTTCAGAATTTTAGTTTCATACCCTGACTGGTTAAACCTGTGGTGTCACATCACAATCATTAATACTAGAGCAAAACTGCTCACACACCGGTCAGGGAGGGATGGAGGAAGGATGCAAAGGAGAAAGATGAGGAAAGAGAGGAGAGCATGAGTGGATTGTGCATGCTCAATAACCTGAAGCCTGCCCACTGAAACCTCATCTTCTAACATGCCCAAATGGTATATACCAAACCTTTAACACATAAACAGTATTCAACATCTAAACTACACATGATTTTGCATTAATTCCCAAGGAAAAAAAAAATATGAGTCACAGAGCTGTGCACTGATATAACCAAAAACCAGAATAAAAAAGAAAAGATAATGTAAATTATTTTTTAAAGGAAGGGAGGGAGGGAGAAGAAAGGGAGAGAGAAAAAATAAATTATCTTAAGCAAATAAATGAAACTTGAAGGGGAAAAAAAAGGTTTAAAAAATGAGCCAGGAAAGGTGGAACACACATTAATGCCAACATTTGTGAGGCACAGGCAAGTGGATGACTGAAATTTTGTAGCTAGTCTTGTCTACACACCAAGCTCTAGGACTTACAGGGCTACACAGTGAGGCCTTGTTTTTGTATTGTTTAAAAAAAAATAAAATAAAAATAAAAGTACACCTATAAAGAAAAATAAATCTTAAGCTTTCTCAATGATTGTTCCTGCTATTATTTTGGTTGATTGGGCTTTTGATTGGTTGGTTTTTCAGGCTTAGGTTTAGAGTTTCTTTGTGTAACACTGTCTGCCTTGGAATTCACTTATGTAAACCAGGCTGGTCTCAAATTCAGAGATCTACCTGCATCTGCCTCCCAAGTGCTGAGATTAAAGGTGGGTGCCACTACCACCAGAATTTTTGTTTTGAGAGTGGGTCTTCAGCAACTCAAGTTGACCTGAGACTTTATAGCCAAGAGTGACTTTGTGTTCCTAATCATCCTTCCTTTACTTAGGAATAATACAAGCATGTGCCAATCATTGTACCCAACTTTCTGTTATGAAGAGTGTTTTAAGTTTGTTTTTATTGAGTGTACATGCAACAGAGAACATGTAGAGATCAGATGATAGCATGCATGCAGGAGGCAGTTCTCTCCATCCATCACCTGGATTATGAATATCAAACTCCTGTCTTCAAGTGCGATAACAACTGTCTTAGACCCACTGAGGCATATTGTCTTTCCCCTTAATATTTATTTCAAAATAAAGTTTAAACAATAAGCAAGTTTTCATATAAAAATTTTAAAAATGAGTTTTTGTGGTTAGATATTATTATTACTACATGTATTTGTATGTACACATCATACACAAACACACACACACAAGTCAGAAAACAATTTGTGCAAATCACACCTCTTCTACCATATAGGTTACCAAGTAGCCATCTTGGCTTGACAACAATCAGGCTATGCAAATCTCATCCCATCTGACAACTTTTTGAGTCAGAACAATATACTGTACCACCTACATATGCACAAAAGAATAAAGATATAATTAAAAATGTAAAGTTTATCAAACACCTTTTGCCATTAGAAAAAATATGCATGAGATATATTTTTAGGATTTACTCTTTAATGACGTGTACGTGCTATGTGGGAGTAGAGCTGGAGCTAAAGGCTCACAGCTTCCCTGACATGGGTGCTGGAAACTCAACTGGGTCTTCTGGGGGGGGGGGGGGAGGGAGGAGGGTGGGTGTGATGTGTGTACACATACAAATAGTAATGATATCTAACCACAAAAACTCCACATTTTAAAATTGTTTATATGAAAACCTTGCTTATTGTTTTAACTTCATTTTGAAATAAATATTAAGGGGAAAGACAATATGCCTCAGTGGGTCAAAGACAGTACTCTTCTCCAAAAGCAGTACTTCTTATTACTCACTGAGTCATCTCTTCAGCTGAGAAGGAAAGTAATTTAAAACTGTATTAAACAAAAGCTGGGACTCTGTAAAACTATCAAAATATGGTAGATATTAAGGCCTAAATTTATTCACAATTCATACAAAAGCAATCTGAGTCCTTAAGACATAAAAAGAATATGGGAGGCAGTTCTAGCCACAGGAATTAAAAGGTAGAAAAATGAAATAAAAGATACACAAATTTGAAGAAAAAAAAAAAAGCTAGCTAGGTGCTGGGATACATACACCTGTAATCTTAGCTCTTGGAGGGTTGAGGCAGAAAAAGAGCCTTCCAGTCTAGCCTGAGCTATACAATAAGACTACGAGAGAGAGAGAGAGAGAGAGAGAGAGAGAGAGAGAGAGAGAGAGAGAGAGAGAGAGAGAGGGGGGGGGGAGGGGGAGGAGAGGGGGAGGAGAGGGGGAAGAGAGGGGGAGGAGAGGGGGAGAGGGGGAGAGGGGGAGAGGGGGAGAGAGGAAGAGGGGGAGAGGAGTTTAAGTAAGTTTTATACTGTTTAGCAGTAATACCTTAAGTTTGTAGTTGTTTTTTTTGGTTTTGTTGTCTTGTTTTGCTTTTGAGAGAGGGTCTTCCTATGTAACCCTTGATGGCCCAGTATTATGTAGTCCAGTTTAGACCCAGATTCTCAGCAACCCTCTTGCCTCAGTTTCCCAAGTACTAGAACTATAGGCATAAGTCCTATAGGCACAAGTCATACCATACATGACTTGTTTTGTTTTGATTTTAAATCATGCACCCACATTCACCTGCCAATGCAGCCAGGAGCACGTAAGTTAGAACACAATGTCAGACATACGTGTGTGTTTGTGTGTTTGTGTGTGTGTGTGTGTGTGTGTGTGTGTGTGTGTGTCACTCGCGCACTAAACTTCCAGGGATTTTCTGTCTCCACTTCCTACCTCCCTGTAAGAACACTGAGTTTACATAGTATGTGTTACACAAGTCTAGGTTTACACGAATTCTAGATATTCAAACTCAGGTCCTCAGGCTTGCCACTTTTTATACATTAAAGCACTTCCCTAGCCCCTTAATTTTTTTGGGGGTTGGAGGTGTTTCTTTTGCTTTTGAAATAAGGACTCAATATGTAATCCAGGTCAGCCTCAAGTTTACTAGGTAGTCCAGGCTGGCCTCCCTATGATAACTTTACTAAGCCCACAGATCTCTTGAATTACTGCACAGCACACTTGGCTAACAATTTCTGACAAGTATTTTAACATTTATCTGTGGGATATGCATGCTGTGGTACATGTGTGCAAGAGCAGAGAATCTGCTCCAGGAACAGGTTCTCCGCTCTCAACATGGGGGTCTTGTAGACTGATTTCAGATTATCAGGTTTGACAACAAACATCTTTATTAGCCTCTGAGCCATCTTGCCAACCCTGGCTTTCAATGTTAAGGTATTAATAACAAATCACTAATCAATAGGTGAAGGTTATTTTATTCACTTCTAAAAATTTTTTAATTAAAAAGTAATTTTTCTTAGTACTTACCTAAACTCGTGGGCTTGATGAGAACATCAAGGACGTCATAGAAGGGCAGGTTTTTTAACTGCACATCGGGATGGACAGGAGGAATGGGAGGAGATGGTTGCTGCATCTCAAACGTGGGCTTAGTGTCTTGAAGCAGCACAGAACCAACAGGAGATGATGGTGAATGAGGTGTAATTGAAGTAGAAGGCAACGAGTGGATTCCAGCCACAGTCAAGTCAGGTTCTACTGGTGATGAACTACCATCCAAACTGAAAACTGATGATTTGATTGTGGATAGATCAGAAAGTCCTTCAAGTGTCCGTGGGTATCGGCGTCTATATAATTCTCGAATTTTAATCTGAACCGCAGGGCTGCAGCCACTCTTCAATAAATGCAACGCCCTCATCAGGAGGTCATGCTTGCGCCCACTTTTATTCCGTCCAGCAAAGCCCAGTAACACTTGTAATTCAGAAACCCTAAAACTAGAAACCATATTCTAAAAAAGGGGGAGGGAAAAAGACAAGTCATCATCAAGCATATTTTTAAAAAACTACTACCTAAAATATATTGTAAAATCAGATTTTTCCTGATAGTAATCAATATTATGTATACCACAACACACAGAACATAATATTCAGAAACTATCTTCTCTTGGAACTTCCATTTGAGTTATTAAATCAAATTTTGCTCTCCTCTTCATTTTAGAAACTAGTCTTGGTTCTTATTAGCCACTTTACTGTCAGATTATGCTCTAATACTAAATCCCTATTTGCTTCTTCACTACGAACTCTTTAACTAATGAAAATATTCTTTTCAAAACTAAGACCTCCCAATATACAACATAGCATGTTACAAAGCTGACACTAATTAAACAAATGAATTGAACTTTTTTCAAGGATTGATTTATTTATTTTTATTGCTATGAGTACACTGTCCACTGTCGCTGTCTTCAGACACCCCAGAAGACGGCATCGGATCCTATTACAGATGGTTGTGAGCCACCATGTGGTTGCTGGGAATTGAACTCAGGTCCTCAGGAAGAGCAGTCAGTGCTCTTAACAACTGAGCCATCTCTCCAGCCCAAGTTGAACTTTTATGTCACATGTTTAACTTCTAGTGCTGCTTAGTAAAATCTACAAAATCCAACTCTAACCCATATCTAAAGCCAATGCATTTTTTTAACCCCAACTCAAGCATTAAGGAACAAAATAATGTTTTAAAGATATTTAAAAATAAGACTAAGAATAAAATAAAACTAAGAATCACATATATCTTGTATTTAACAGCTCAACTTCAAAAATAATAAAGAAAAATATAGTTTAGTATCCAAGTGAGTATAGGAGCTCTACAGAGTAAGGAACATGGTTGTCACTATCGTTACAAATCAAGAGTCTCTCATGCCACTCTTATTGATTTATACTTACTAAGCAGTTCCTGCTCTACATATCTCATTTGCCTAGTCTATAACATCTAGTAAGTTCTTTACAGCACCTGCTGCCTTTTAAGTCTAGCTACCGAGTGATTTCCATTCAATTCTAAACATAAGAAGTAAACAACATACGTGAGATTTACCTATGCCACATGCAGATCATCTGCCAAGAGAAAGAAAGAGATATGGAGTCACCCATCAAAACCTACTCTCAGGAGACCCTCCTCTCCTTGTGACTTGGGGTTTCCCTATTCTATCTCATCAGTTAGGCATGTGGCACCCAGGATTCCTTTCCTCTAAGACTAAAGGTCTTAACTCCAGGGGAAAAAACAGGGAGTAGGGAGACATACTGTATACAAACTAAAAAGAAGATATACAGGCTTAGAAATAAGAATGTGGAATCACGGATTCTGACTTGTACAAGACATCATTTACATTGAAAATTCTGAAGACACCCAGTGGAAAACCTGGGACCCAAAATCTATATACAGGTGAGAGGTCAAACCCTGTCACCAAGACTCAGAACTCTGGGTGTTCTTAGAGATGGTTCAGCAACTAAGAACACTTGACTGTTCTTCCAGAGAATCAAGGTTCAATTCCCAGCATTCATATCAAGCAGCTCATAGATCTCTCTCTCTCTCTCTCTCTCTCTCTCTCTCTCTCTCTCTCTCTCTCGACTTCTGTAAAACACTTGCACTGGCATTCAGGTACACACACACATATCTGTGTAGTTAAAAGTAAGATATTTTAAACAAATGCTTTTTTTTTTTTTTTCCTAAATTCAGTTTTCTAACCAAATTTCAGCCAGGAAATTTCTTTCGAAAGAAAGTATAGTTAAGTCATCAGAATCCTTAAGGAGTAAGGCTAACCTGCTGTGACAACAGGGCAAGAGTGAATTTTGGTTATTTTCCTTCACCAATAGTTGATGTCTGTATCTTTAGTATCATCTTTTAAGCTGTTGTTTTGTTGTTATTCCCAATCCACTCTACTGGCTCCAAAATCTGGCATTCAGTATGTCTTTAACTTCTACTAGCTCTACACAGAAGAATTTCACTGCAAAAAATGTTGGTATGATTCTTAGATGCACGGGGTATCTCAACAGCAAGGTACTTTAAGTCTTATTCACAAGACCATAGCCTCAATTCCCAATGTTTAAAAAAAAAAAAAAAAAAGCAGAGGCAGGTACATTTCTATGAGTTCAAGGCCAGCCTGGTCTATTTAGTGAGTTCCAGGGCTATCTCAACCTTAAAAAACAAACAAACAAAACCAAATAACAAAAATAAAAAACCTACAATGAATTATAAAGTTAAAATTGGGGATACAATAGGAAAATATTCTAATTACATGTAAAAGCAATATACTGTTTTCTTGAAATTGCTTTTTAACCCTTAATTATGCATGAGATAGAAACAAAAAAGTCTGAAATGTAGGTAAAGTCTACTAGGTTAGAAATTGATAAATGTTGCTGACTTCTCCCATCTGTCATGATGTATGTAACAGGGCATGAGAGGCCACTTTGCTAATTACCAGGGAAACTGATAAACTGTATTGTTAAATGCTACCTGTTTTAGTTACTTGTGTATACATACATAATAAAAAAGTTAACAAAGTCAATATATATAGTAAAAAATACAGTAACATCCTAAGATAGTCTGTATGTCAAATTTTACAGATCTCTTAATTCCTAACCACTGTCTGTTTCAGAGGTCATGGAAAGCCTCATTCCTTATAAAAATCATTCCCTATAATTAAACCTACTTACTTGAGGGACTTTAAGTAGATCTCTTGCTCACAATAAAATATTTTAACTCATCTCAGGCCAATAAAAAACAAAATCAAATGTCATCTATTAAAAGAAGTACTAAAGAATATACAATAGAGGCTAGAAAGATGGCTCAATGATTATGAGTACTTTTTGCTCCTGCAGAAAACTCAGTTCAGTTCTCAATAGCCACATGGCAGCTCTCAACTACTTGTAACTCCAGTTCCAGTGGATCTGAGACCTTCTTATGGCTTCCACAGGCAGTGCATGGACATGATACATAAACATACATTCAAACAAAACACTCATACACATAAAGTACAAATGAATTTTTTTTTTTTCCGAGACAGGGTTTCTCTGTGTAGTCCTGGCTGTCCTGGAACTCACTCTGTAAACCAGGCAGGCCTCGAACTCAGAAATCCGCCTGCCTCTGCCTCCCAAGTGCTGGGATTAAAGGCATGTGCAACCACTGCCCGTAAAAATGAACTCTTAAAAAACCAACATACTAGATTTCAAAATCTATAAAACCCACAGTTCTTATTAAAAAAAAATAGTTCAAGAAACAAACAGTATCAAAAGCAACCAAAAGGGAAGAATTAAGGATAAAGCAAAAAAACATTAACTAGAAAGCACAATGAAGTCAAACTTAAAAACAGAAAAAGAAACAAATGCACAATGTTAATATTAATAAAGGCTAGGCACAGTGGCATACACCTTTATCACAGCATTCCAGAGCCTGGAGGATCTCTGTGAGTTCAAGGCCAGCCTAATCTACTTAACAACGTCCAGGAATACATAGAGAAACCTGATCTCCAAAAATAATCAATAATGATTAAAGAAACTGGGCGTGGTGGTACATACCTACTATTTCAGAGATCTATAGAATGAAGCAAAGGATGGCAAGTTTGAGAGCAGTGTGGGATATGAAAATCACTTTCTTGAAGGAGAAGGAGGAAGAAGTGGAAGAGGAAGAGGAGGAAGAGGAAGAAGAAGAGGAGGACACAAAGACTTTTTAAATATAGTGGATCACGTCTGAAACCTCAACATTGAGAAAGCTGAAGCAAGAATATCATCTCAATTCCCAAGGTAAGAATGTTATCCACTGAGTAAGCCCCTTGTATGTACATACATGCACACACAGAGAGAACACAGAGGCAAGCTAGGCATACAGCAATTGCTTACATGCATGCAGTCTGAAAGAGGGAGGAAAAAGATAAAAGTGCTTTCCTAAAAAAAGAAACGTTAAATTATGTCATTTGATTCAGAAGGAGATAGTAATAATTTGTCTCCCACCTCCATCTAAAACCACACTGCACAGACTAGTCAGTTTAGTGAACAAATCCTGCCAAACCTCAAAGGAAATGAAAAAATTCTATTCCCTGGACTGTTCAAGAGAATGTGAAGTTAATATTCAGCACATTTTAGCACACACAGTAATTATCTCATTCTTATAGGAATGGATATATGTCAGAGAGCCTCTGTATTTAAAAAAAAAAAAAAAAAAACATGGGAAAATGTTGAACTATGTAAATTGTTGTTACTCAAAACTTTAGCAAGCGGGGGTTGTTCTGTGAATACAACTTTTTCTGGAGCGACATCCACAGATGTCTACTCACCCCAGACAAGGATCCCATGACACAACAAAAGAGGTGGATGCCTAGTGAAAGGAAGTTAGGTCAGTAGGGTGTGAAGAAGGAGTGCACAGAACCCTGAAGAGACTACTAAAATTGGGGCCACTTCCTTCCAGCAGCTCGCTTTCCCACACATTCCCTGAAATGGTGATCTCCCTCACCCTACGACATAAGAACAATATCAACAAACCACAGACTGAAATCTCTGAAACTCTGAGCCAAAATAAATCTCTAACTTGACTACTTCCACTATTTTATTGCAGCAACAGAAAGCTAACATACAGCTGTAATATAAAGGGAGAAGATCACTGAGAAATCATTAGTATTTGTCTACTGCAGCTATAGTAAAACAAACTGCACCTTTATTCGTAACTGGAAAACAATGTATAAATATTAATACATCACTGTTACTGTGAGAAGTCCTAAATATGTCCCATATAGTTTAATTTAGGAACCTAAGAAGCTTTAACATATTTTAAGTGAATTACTTGGTTAAGATGCTATGCAGGGATGAAGACATTTCTCAGTACAATATCAACAAACCACAGGCTGAAATCTCTGAAACTCTGAGCCAAAATAAATGCTAGTACTAGTACTTTCCTAGTATATATAGGGGAAAAACAATGATCTTATTATTATAGTCAGCACTAAATATGCATGAAATATACAATAAGACAGATACATTCAAATAATTTGTAGAGAGTAAGTAAAGACATAAAAATAATTTCATCATCTTTGAAAAAGCAACAATCTTTCCCTACTTGATTAAGCACATCAAAGTTGTCAGAGATTATTAATCTCCAAACTTTGCTTCAAATCTAAATTTAAATAAATAAAAATATTAGTATGCTTCAAGGTAGAATAAAAATAGTTTTGGTAAAAATACCAATTCAAAACTTTTTAAAAATCCACATTCTTTATAGAGAAACATGGCTCATTATAGGCATTATAGACACTGGTTTAAAACTATACACGATGAACTTATAATATTTTATCATACTAAAACAACAAAGAAATTATAGAAAAGTACTGTGAGGTCTTATAAAAAACACAGAAAAAAAAAATCTAGGTCTCAGCCAGAGTGATATAATCTGAAAATTAGATAAGAATAATTACACTAGATTCAAATATAAAATAAAATTTGCTCATGACACTTAGAACACTCACTGATTTCCTTCAGAAAATGTAATGGTTTCCTTTAGAGTAACCAAACTATTATTCTGAAGTTTATGAAAAAAAAAAAAAAAGCCACTTTTTAAGAAAGATTTACTAGTTTAAGAAGAAAAGCCATAAGGTTTAGATAAATGACAGAAAAGCATCTAATAAAATTTTATTTTACTCAGATAAACTCAATTAGGTATAAAAACGTTGTCAACATGAAAAATGACATCAGAAATCAATAGCAAATATCCTATTAAAGATGAAACACTGGATCAGAAGTCTAACACCCATAAAATGTATACTGTTTTGTCATTAAACATTATTCCGAAGATTCTAGATAACAGAACAAAGCAATAGTCTTTGACGCAGGAGTTGGAATCAGAGCTGAGTGGTACAGTGTTTGCTTAGCATACATGATGCCCACTGAATGTCCCATCCCAGCACTGCATAGACTGGACGTGGTATCGCAGCTGTAATCTTCCCACTCAGGAAACTAAAGCTACAGGATTTAAGTTCACACCAGTCTGGGTTACAAAGCATGATCCTGCCTCAAAACAAAAACAGAAACATTTTCCAGTGATGAAAGAAAAATAATATTTACTAGGAGAACCTAAATAACACAAATACAAAAGACTAAATTTCAAAACTTTTCAAACACTAAAGCACAACTGGGAATGAGTAGTACCCACTCCTTTAATCCCAGCACATAGGAAGGCACAGAAAAATGGGCAATTCTCTGAGTTCAAGACCAGTCTAGTCTGCAGAGTCCCAGGCAATGCAGGACAGAAAAATGATACACTATCTCAAAAAACAAAAACAAAACACATGAAAAGTAAAAGAAATGCTAAATAAATTAAAGGCTAAAAATTGAAAGTAAAATTCTGTATTAAAGGTAAGATAATTCTTCCCAGCTAAAGTTACAAAAAGGATAAAATTCTACATTTCAAAAGAATGACTGACGGGTAACTGGAAATTTGACTAGATCCAAATTGGAATAATTAAAAAATGTTTATAAGTAGTGATGAATGAAGTAAATAAAGACAGGGAAGGGAGACAAAAAAGAAAGAGGATTTTCAATTTTAAAGGGAGAGTGAGTCACTGAAAAGATGTATGTCAATAAGGAGAAAAAGGCACATTCTATGGATATGCAAGGACACATATTCCAAAGCAAGACAAAAATAAAACACCCGAGAAAAACAAAACAAAACCAAAAAAAAAAAAAAAAAAAAGCTTTAGCACATCAGAGAGGTTGTCACCTCTGCTGAACTAAGATAAGCTGAAAGAATGAGCGTTCCAGCAGCTGGATGGCTGGGCTGCTAACAAAGCTCACTGCTAGTGTTTGCCGAGCAGAGAGTTTGATCATCATCAAAAACGAAGATCAGAACAATAAGCAGAGAAAATAACAAACCTGAGTTGAGGAGGATATTTATCCTAAATAAATATTTACTGTAGAAAAGAAAAAACTGTGTGAGGCTAAGCAAAGCGAGAAAAGGTAACAAGAAGCATATGAACACGCAGATGGAGATGATGAGCAGTCTAAAGTGTCTGCAGGTGAGAGAGCAAGAGGTTTTAGACTAACATCACATTTTCAAGATATCAAGAAAATATGAAGAGGCAAAAATGTATGTAACTTCACAAGTGGTAAAGTGAGGGAAGAAAACGACAAGGAGGGAAGAGAAATAAAACCAACCCCACAAATAAGCCCAGGCAGGCCAAATGTAAAGCCAAGAATCGCATAAAAGGAAAAGGATAAAATGGCAGGTTAAAAACAATAAAAATTTATTAATAACTCCCAAATAAAAAAATTAACTGTATTAAAAGCCAGATTAGGAAAATCAGTACAAAAACTGTATTAGAAAGGCAACCCAGAATTGGAAAGAACTCTACCTGTAAATGTGGCAATTTATAGAGAAAATGGACCCATTTCTTACAAAACAAATTATCAAAACAAATAATTTAAGTATCCTTCTAATTTTCCAAGAAATGTAATTGATTGCAGGGGATGGGAGTCACTGTGGAGCCTTGCTGGCCTGGCGCTCAACATGTAAGCTAGACTAGAGATCCTCTGCCTCCCCAAATGCTGGGATTAAAGGAGTGGCAGTACACCAAGTTTTTATATCATAACTTAAAAATTGCTCCCCCTCCCCAAATTATGAGGCCTATGAAGAACATCTGCATCTCTTAGAAAGGACTGAAGTTTTAGGCTCACAATCCACTATCACTCTAAGAGGAATCCCATCCCCTTCCAGTCTCAAGTACTACATGTATGTGGTGCATATACTCTGGCACATACATATACACTTTTTTTTTTTAAAGAAATTGAGGCCTCGATTTTACAGAATATTACAAAAAAAAAAAAAAGCCCTACAAACCAATAACAACAAATATAAACAAAAGTTTTATCAGAATAATATTAAAGTACAATAATATCTAGAAAAAATTATATATTACACTAAGTGAGGCAAGGCTGGGTTCAAGAAATTGTACAACACTTTAAAAAAACCCAGTCATATGACAATAATCAACACAGAGAAATATCAACAAATTCAAAACCCAATCATGATTTTAAGGAGGAAAAGGGTGTGTAGTGCATGCCTGTAATCAGTGCTACAGGCTGAAGCTGAGACAGGGAGATTGTTGCTAGCTCAAGGCAACTTGGATTATAGAGTATCAGGCCAGTCAAGGCTATCCAGCAAGACTCGGTCTTAAAAATAGGAATAGAAGCAAAGTCCTCATTTGACAAATAGTATCTACAAATGGCAGGGCCCTAATATTTTACATAATGGTAAAGTAAATACTTTCACCAAATATTAGAAATGAGACAAGAGTCTCAAGAGAAATGATACGGTTTGAATGAGAATGACCCCTGTAGGTTCTAGTTTGAATATTCATGTCCATTCCATGTGTGTCATTCATGTCCCCATCACTGTCTACACACACACACACAAAGAGACAGACAGACAGACAGACAGACAGACAGACAGACAGAGAGACAGACAGAGAGACAGAGAGAGAGAGAGAGAGAGAGAGAGAGAGAGAGAGAGAGAGAGAGAGAGAAACTGCTGTTTGGGAAGGATTAGGAGGTGTGGCCTTCTTCAAGAAAATGTATCACTCACTGGAAGTGGGCTTTGAGGTTTCAAAAGCCCAGGCCAATCTCATCTTATCTCATCTCCCCTCCCCTATTCCCTCTCCTCCTTCCCCCCTTCTTTTCTCTTTTCCCCCACCCCCTCTCTCTCTGCCTGCCACCAGTGGATCAGTATGTGAAGCTCCTAGCTACTTTTCTAGCACCATGCCTGCTTGCCTGCTTCCCACCATGATGATCATGGACTAATCCTCTGAAATTAAGCAAGCCCCCAAGTAAATGCTTCCTTTTGTAAACTGCCTTGGTCATGGTGTTTCCTCACAGCAACAGGATAGTAACTAAGACAAGTGATTATGCTCATTACCACTCAATATGTGCTGAAAGTTCTATCTAGTAGAGTAATACAAGAAAATAAAAGGCTGAATAAATAGGCTGAAATACTAAAATTGCATCTCTATAAACTAATAGCGAACAAGGGTAGCAACAAACAAACCAAAATAAAAAAACACCCACAGCCTTATAAACACTCCTAGAAAATTAAAATTATATGTAAAAATATAATAGGCATACTGAATTTATATGATAAAGCTATAAAAACTAGAGAAAAAAACCAAGATCAAAACAAATATATTCTTCATGTAGTTTTTTCTCAACCACTTTTCCCTAAACTATAGTAGATGTTGATATAGTGAACTATCTAAATCTCAGCAGGACATTTTGTAGACTCCTGTTGATATTATTCTAAACTGTACATAGAAGAGAAAAGAACACGCAGATGGAGATGATGAGCAGTCTAAAGTGTCTGCAGGTGAGAGAGCAAGAGGTTTTAGACTAACATCACATTTTCAAGATATCAAGAAAATATGAAGAGGCAAAAATGTATGTAACTTCACAAGTGGTAAAGTGAGGGAAGAAAACGACAAGGAGGGAAGAGAAAGAAATAAAACCAACCCCACAAATAAGCCCAGGCAGGCCAAATGTAAAGCCCAGAATCGCATAAAAGGAAAAGGATAAAATGGCAGGTTAAAAACAATAAAAATTTATTAATAACTCCCAAATAAAAAAATTAACTGTATTAAAAGCCAGATTAGGAAAATCAGTAAAACAGAACAGAAACCACAAATATAGAAACAGATCTGAACAGATATGCCCAACTAATATTTGACAAAGATGTAAAAGCTTAATAAAGTATGCTGAAGCAATCAGACATCTATAGCTTCAAATAGATCACATCTGTATTTGCAACAATAAAACCAGATGACTTTTTCTTTACAGGTGGGGAGGGGATTTTCAGTATCTAGTTTTGGAAGCTAAATACAACAGTAAAACCAAGAAACAGAAAGAAAAATGGCATGCTAGATGTTACCAAAAAAAGTAAAACTTACACCCTGCAAAAGACCCCTTTAAAACAAGGGAAAGGAAGGCTTCTCATCAGGCTTGGATACAATACATGCAAACTACAAAGCTAATAAGAGTCTACAATCCATCATATCCTTAACACCGTTATTGTTCAACGGGAAAAAAAAAAGGAAGAAACAATCCATTTAGAAAAAGGTCAAAAGACATGCAGAGACATTTCATTAATGAGAATATATAGGCAAACAGGCACATGAAAATTAATATAATCAGCCATCAGGGAAATGCAAATTAAAACCTCACTAACATATCACTTAGATACCTACCAGAATGGCTAAAATGAAAAACAGTGTTAACACCAAATGCTGGCAAGAAGGCAGAGAACCTGGATCAATCCATACATTGTTGGTAGGAAGGTAAAATGGGACAGCAACTCTGGAAAACAGTTTAGCAATTTCTTAAAAAAAAAAAAAAAAAAACCCACAACAACAAAAATCTTACAATAACCATAAGACCCATCAATTAATTATACTCCTGGGCAGAGAAATGAAAATTTATACATGCACAAACATGAACTATGAATGAATCTTTGAAAAACTTTTATTCATAAACAAAATTAACTCAGATATCCTAAAAAATTGCAGTAAATATGTACCCACAACTAATATTATCAACAATAAAAAGGAATAACTCATTTTTTCACATATTATGAAGAAGCAGGTGACAATCAGAAAATTAATTATGAACGGTCAACATGGGGACTGGGCAGATATGGCTCCACGGTAAGATGCTTTCCATACAGGTTTGAGGATCAGCAAAGCACAGACTCAAAGTGGGTACAGAATCCCCAGGAATCCCTAGCACAGGTTGCTGGCACATTGGCAGACTGGGTTTTATGAGACCCTGCCTCAATGAGTAAGCTTGAAAACAATTGAGAATGTTTCCTGACATCAACCTTAGGCTTCCATATACATATCACACATTGAGACTGATTGGCCAGTTTGATTTCCTGGATTCCTATGGAAGGAGAAACCAGACTCCTAGAACTCTTCTTCTGACCTCCACAAAAACACTGTAGTGTATGTGTATACATGCATACATACATGCATACATACACACACACACACACACATACACACAGAGAGCAAGATCATAAGATTGTAAATGTACATGGGATGTACCATTTCTTCCAAAATCAAGTGATTATATTAAAAGCAAAATCTAAAATTAAAAAGACTAAGACTAACACTAACATGCTAGATTTAAATCTTTAGATAGTATATGCATAAAAATTTTAAATTAAAATAAAACTGGAAATGTAGCTCAATGGCTGAGAACTTGAATACACTAGGTCCTGGGTTCAATCTTCAGCACAATGAAAATAAACACACACACAAAATGTAGAGGGAATTATCAAAATCAAGCAAGATGAAGAGCCAGTAGAAGAGATTTAAACTGTTATGTAATAATCATTATCTTAAATTTAAAAACAAAAACAATAGAATGTTAAGAAAACACTGAACAAGCAAGCCAGCGGTGGCGCAGCAGCTAAGGTATCCGGCTGCAGAGGGCAAGCCCATGCACTCTGCTGTCTCTCTCCCAGTTCGAATCCCGCTTTCCCCATGTGACTCTGCCCGAGTTTCATGGGAGAAAAAAAAAAAGAAAGGAAGGAAAAAAGAAAACACTGAACAGCCCCCCCCCCCCCCAAAAAAATCCAGGGAGAGTGGAATTTCTCAGGAAGTAGAACACTTGTTTAGCATGCACCAAACCCTAGGGTTGATTTCCAGACACTGCACAAAATTGGGCCTGGTGGCTGATGCATGCAATTCCAACATTCCAGAGGTGGGGGTAAAAGGATCAGCAATTCAAAGTCATCTTTGGTCACATGAATTCAAGGCCAGCCCTGGATACATGAGACATTGTTTTCCATAAATAAATCGTCCTGGCATAAGATAGGTATAATTTGGTCTTGGGGGGGGAGGGGGGGTTATAGCTGAGGAGATGGCTCAGTGGTTAAAAGCACTTGTTCTTGCAGAGAACCCTGGTTCCTGGCACCCACTACCAGCTTCTGACCTCTGTGAACACCAGGTGTGCACATACAGGTAAAATACTCATACACATAAAATAAATCTAAAGAAAAAAATTCTAAAAGCAAGATATGAACAACATAATTAACTAGCCAGATAGTCATTCCTAGTTAGCTCACTCTACCTTATGATCAAGATGTTAAGCTATCAGCTACTGACTCTATATAATGCCTGCCTGCCATTCTCGATGCTATTCTCCCTGCCATGATGGTCCCTGATTCTGACTCTGAAATTATAAGCACCCAATAAATACTCCCTTCTATAAACTGCCTTGGTCATAGTGTTTTATCAGAGCAATAAGACAAAATTAAAATATGTATTTTATCTTGATACAAACAAGTGTTTTAAAAGTGACCATTTGGGCACCTGGCTAATGGCACAGTTCCCAGCACTTAACAAGTTAAAAGTAGGGAGCTGCAATTTCAAACCACCCTAAGAAATAAAATCAAAATCGGCCTCAGAGCATGAGGGACTGGGTATACAGCCTAGTTACAGAGACTTCCCAAGCATGTGCAGGGCTCTGGAACACAATCTTTACTACTGGGGTTGAAGGGAAGAGAGATTTTTTTTTTAATTAACTAAATAATTTCAACAAATTTAAAAGAACTGTTATCTCATAGACCATGGTCACCTGCATAATGCAATTACAAATCAATAACCAAATTTAAAAGCCAAGTGTAGCATATACCTGTAATCCCAGCATTCAAGAGGCCGAGGCAGAAGCATCAAAAGTGAGCTTAAGACCAGCCTGGGCTATATAAAAGATCCTACCTCAAAAATACTTTGGGGAGAGGGAGAGCAGGAGCTCATGATGGCTAGAAAGATGGTTTAGTGGTTAAGAGAACTTGCTGCTCTTGCAGAAAACTGAGGTTCGATTTCCAGCACCTACACTGAGGCTCACAACCAACCCTGGTTCTAGTTCTAACAGATCTGAAGTCCTCTTCTGGCTTCCATGGATACTAAACACAAATGTGGTCCACAGATATACACATGAAGATAAAACATCCATACACATTACATAGATGGGTGGATTGATGGATAGACAGACAGGTTTGTGGGATGGGATGGGATGGGATGGGATGGGATGGGATGGGATGGGATGGGATGAGATAGGTAGGGTGGGTGAGTGAGTGAGTGAGTGAGTGAGTGATTTGTGAGATGGCTCAATCACTCAGTAAAGGCCTCCTGGCACAAGCATAAGAACTTGAGTTCAGAGTCCCAGCATCTACATAAAAAGTTGGGTACCAGTGCACACACCTGTAATCTCAATGCTGGGGAGGTGAGGACAGGAGGATCTCTGCAGCTCTAGGAAGCCAAACAGATAAGCTCCACATTCAATGAGATACAATCTCAAAATGAGTACTGTGGAAAGCAACTAAGGAAGATAAACCCATCCTCTGGCCTCCAAACATATGCGCATATACCTACTCAGACAGACAGACACACACACACCACATCCTATGGTCTTAAATGCCTATATTAATAAAATGCTAAAAAATGACAGACTCTCAACATAAGAAACTAGGAGGAAAAGAATATGTCCAGAGAACATAAAGTCAAAAACTAATATTCTGAAGTCTTAAAAGTTTACAAGCTTTTAAAAAAATAAAAAAATAAAAAAATCAGGAAATCTCTATGTAACCCTGGCTGTCCTGGAACTCATTGTGTAGACCAGACTGGCCTCAAATTCAGAGATATGCCAGCCTTTGACTCCCAAATACTGGGATTAAAAGTCACTGCTGCCAGGGTAGTTGACAAACGTAAATAATGAGGGTACTTTAAAAGGGAAGTCAAGAGAAGCCAAATGTAGTAGCACATGCCTTTAATCCCTGCATTCAGGAGACAGAGGTAGGTGTATCAAAAAGAAGAGAAAGAGGAGGAGGAAGAGGGGGAGAAGGGGAGGAGCAGAAGGAGGAGAAGGAAAAGAGGAAGAGGAAAAAGAGGAAGAGAAGGAGGAGAGAAGAAAGGGAGAAGGAAAAGAAGAGGAGAAGAAGGAAAAGAAAAAAGAAAAACAGCTGAACAAATTTCAGGGGTGGGGGTGAAATTACAATTATAAACAAAGTAACTGCAGCGATTGGTTATAAGCTAGTATCAATGAAAACACCTCCAACAATTTTACAGCAGACTTTATTAGGCATTTATGATACACATTATTCTAATGTTACATATACTCTTCTAGAAGAGGGAAGACATATATATTATGACCAAAGTGAAATTTGTACTTTGAATACAAAATTAATATTAATAATTAATATTATTAATTTAATTATTAATTAATGAATTAATAAATTAATATTAGAAATAATACAATATACCAATCCACGATGCTAAAATGATTACAAAACAGTGATTTTTCAAAAGACATAAGAAAGGCCTTTGCTAAAATTCAGCATCCATTCATAATTTTAAATAATTAACAAACCTAGAAACATTAACTTGGAAGGATTACCTACATAACAAGCCTATAGCAAACATCATACTTAACTGTAAAAATCTGAAAGTACTCCCTTAAAGTCAAAACAAGCTCAAGATGCCCCCCAACCTCATAACTGCTTCTATTCAAGATTGTATTGGAGATCTTAGCCAGCACATGTTAAAATAAGAAAATGAGAGAGAAAACGGGGCAAGCATAATAATCAGAAAAGTGGAAACAAAGATGTCATTAGATAACTATCTGCATACACAGACACACACATACACACACAAACAACAAAAAATCCAAAGGCAATCTATAAAGAATTTCAAAATTAGAAGTATTAAGATGCTACCCAGGAGCTAAGGGGTCGGCGGTAAAGATCACTGGCTGCTCTTCCAGAGGTACTGAGTTCAATTCCCAGCAACCAACTTGTCTTTTCCAGTTTTACATGCATATATATCTGTTGGGATTTTGATAGAAAATAAACTGAATATGTAAATTAGTTTGGAAAAATCCTGCTGTGGTGATGGTGGGCTGTGGTATATGGAGCATGCATGCGTGCATGAGTGTGGTGGCCACACAGCCTTTATTTAATCCTCAGGAGGTATGGAGGTATGACTCGCAACCACCTGTAATGGGATCCAATGCCCTCTTTCGGTGTGTCTGAAGACAGTATACTCCTATACAAAAATTAATCCAAAAAAAAAAAAAAAATGGCTACACAAAGTCAAATCAAAGGTAATTTTTTTTTGTTTTTGTTTTTTTGTTTTTCGAGACAGGGTTTCTCTGTATAGCCCTGGCTGTCCTGGAACTCACTCTGTAGACCAGGCTGGCCTCAAACTCAGAAATCCGCCTGCCTCTGCCTCCCAGTAAATATTTTTTAAAAGACAAAATAATGTACCTAGACCTAAAGTTAATTATTTGCAACAGTTTAATTTAAAATTGTAAAACATTATTGAAAAAACATTGCAGAAGACCTAAACAAATGAAGATACAATGTTAGTTGACAAGAATCAACAAAAAGTAGGAGTTTTTTGTTGTTTGTTACTCTCTAACATGGAATTCAGTATGCAGACCAGATAAGCTTCAAACTCAGAGATCAGCTTGCTTATATACCTCCCGAGTGCTAGGATTAAAGGCTGTGTGCTGGCACCACACTCACACACACATGCATGCATGCACCATATACCACACTCCGCCATCACCACAGCAGGATTTATTCTAAACTAATTTACATATTCAATTTATTTTCAACCAAAATCCCAACAGATATATATGTAAAACTTGAAAAGACAATTCTAAAATTATACACAGAAGCAAACAAGCAAGAAGTTCCTACAAAGACAGACTCAATGGTAATGACTCAATGA
Source organism: Arvicanthis niloticus (assembly GCF_011762505.2). NCBI lineage: Eukaryota > Metazoa > Chordata > Mammalia > Rodentia > Muridae > Arvicanthis > Arvicanthis niloticus. Next base: position 12,600,366 of record NC_047671.1, read on the forward strand.
TAATACCTTATTATCCCAGCACTCAGTCTAAATAAGAAGACTGCTTGTGATCTGGGGAGCACCTGGCTACAAAGTGAGACCCTGTTTCACAAAACCAAAACACAAAGAATCACTATAACGCCAGAAGGCTCTTGCAATTCTATATCCCTCAGTGATTGACCATACTGTTTAAAAAGACTAGAGTCTACAAAGTTGAGACTTTTGATGCCTTCTTTTCCCCAGAGATGTTCATTACTGGAGAATGGGGAATGGGGAATGGCGAAGTTGAGAAGTCAAGCATGCTAGCACATACCTTTAATCCCAACACTGAAGAGGCAGAAGAATCTGTGAGTCTGAGGCCATCTTAGTCTACAGAGCAAGATTTTGTTCTCAAAAAGCAAGCATGGAGCTGCAGCATTGGGGGGGTGGGGGGGGAAACAGAGTTTCCCTGTGTATCCTTGGCTGTCCTGCAATTCCCTCTGTGGACCAGGCTGTCCTCAAATTCAGAGATCCACCATTGCCTAGTGGACCTGGAATGGAGCCCAGAAAGAAGGTTGGGAGGGCAGGTGTAAGGGTCTTTTCCTAGGAAATGAAAGTGGCCCACTTGCTAGCTACTTCCTGAAGCTCCAACTCCTCCCAGCAAACAGCTCAGGAACTCACACTCCCTTCCTGTGTGTTTGGAGCTCTTTGAGGTCTCATACCTGGGATTCTCATTGGCCAATTCGCAGTAATGTGTGACTTCTTTCCAGGGGACATATACATATAAACAATGCCTACCAGTTTCCAAAGACAAGTGGAGGCGTGTTCCCACCAAAATTATAATGGAAACCAATGACTTTATTGGGTCATGTAGAACATAACTAAGGGGTTATTTAATTTACATGGGTACTGGTCCCTTTCCCCAGCAGGGATATCCTGTAGGATAGCCTATCCCTATTTCCAACCAGAGGGAGCTCCTCTCCCCTACTCTTCCCTGGCATGTATATGCAATTTAGGCAGAGCATTTAGATGGTGGGAAGCATCTGCCTCCCGAGTGCTAGGATTAGAGGTGTGCACCACCACCACCTAGCTCAGGCTCCAATTCTTAAGTGTCTGTTTCAAATGCTATATATCTAGAAATAGGATGACTTAAACATCTATGATTTACTTTGTCAGAGTAATTGAGGGTTTACTGGAGCCTCACAGTAGAATAAATAAGCTCTATACAGAAAGGATATAAATAAGTATTGCAAACAATACTTTCATGCCACCTACAAATCCTGAAAAAATTATCTCTAATAATGCCTAATACAACATAAACGCTATATAAAAAGTAGTCATACTACACTGTTCAGGCAAATAAACCAATAGAGCACTGGAGAGAAAACTCAGCAGCTGAGAAGAACACTGAGAGATCCCAGTTTGATTCCTAGTACCTCACATGGTGGCTTACAACCCCTGTAACTCCAGTCCTAGGGGATGTAACTCTTCTGACCTCCTCAAGCACTATACCCACAAGTGGGAGGTAGACAAAACACCCATACACATAAGGTAAATCAATTTTTTAAAAGTTTACTGCGAACAACACATCCTGTTATACCTGCAAGCAGTCTCATTAATCTCTTGCTTTGCCATGGTTTTTGTTTGTTTTTTGTTTTTTGTTTTTTTGGTTTTTTTTTTTTTTTTTTTTTTTTGGTTTTTCGAGACAGGGTTTTTCTGTGTAGCCCTGGCTGTCCTGGAACTCACTCTGTAGACCAGGCTGGCCTCGAACTCAGAAATCCGCCTGCCTCTGCCTCCCAAGTGCTGGAATTAAAAGGCGTGCACCACCACCGCCCAGCTGCCATGTTTTGTTTTGTTTTGTTTTTTAATTACTTCATTTTATTTTATACTTGATTTAATTATTATTTTGTCCATGGCCTTAGGAGCAATGGGCTATTTATGTAAATACTCACCACAAAGCCTAATTATATACTAGGCCATCCCACCTAGATTTATGTAAATATAGTATATAAGGCCAAATGTGGTGGCACACACCTGTAAGATCAGGAGCTCAGAACTATCTTTAGCTACACAGTGCTCAAGACCAACCCAAGCTACATGTGACTGTGCCTCAAAAAAAGAAAGAGGGGAGGGGAGGGAAGGGGGGAGGGGAGGGAGGGGAGGGAGGGAGTAGAGGGGAGCGAAGCTTCTATAGTTAAAAGCACTGTCTGCTCCTCCAGAAGACACAGGTCCAATTCCCAGAATCCACATGGTAGCTCACAACGGCTTGTAACTCTAGTTCCAGAATAACACCTTCCAGTGTCTGTGGGTTCAGAATTACATGCAGGTAAAACATACATACACATAAATAAAACAGATGAAAGAAAGAAAGAGAGAGGGAGGGAGGGAGGGAGGGAGGGAGGGAGGGAGGGAGGGAGGGAGGGAGAAAGAGAGAAAGAAACAGGAAGGAAGGAAAGAAGGAAGGAAGGAAAGAAGGAAGATAAAGATATACCCAAAACAACAACACCCTATGGTAATTGCACAAAACTGAAACTGCCTGTCAATATACTTATGAGAATGTGGTATTGGGTGATACCTGAGTATAATTCCATATCTGAGGGGAAAGGAAAAAAAAGAAGCCAAAAGTGGTAAACTATATGCCTGTAATCTCAATACTCAGGAACTAAAGGCAAGAGGACCAGGAGCTCAAGACCAGCCTGTGCTACTATATGAAATGCTGCATGAAAGAAAAAAAGAAAGAAAGAAAGAAAGAAAGAAAGAAAGAAAGAAAGAAAGAAAGAAAGAAAACCATAAAAGATTATGTATCAATTCCACTCCTAAATATCCACTCAAGAGAACTAAAAACCTATGACCAAATAAAACTTATGCTCACGTAGATCAACACTGATACTCCAATAAGTAGAAATAACCCAACGTCAGATAATGCATTTGTACAACAAAACAAAAAGGAATATATTACTGGTACTCAATACAACACAAATGAATCCGGAGGACACTATGCTAAATGAAAATGAGCCAGACATAAAAGGCCAGTGCTGTGTGATTCCATTGATAAGAAATGTTCATAACAGGAAAACCCACAGACAGAAAATAGACTAGTAGATGCTTTGGCTTGGGGAACAGATTATAAGGAGTGACTACTGAATATAGGACATTTTTTAGAATAAGAAAACTGTTCCTGAATTAGACAGTGATGAACTAGTGTTGGCGGTGTGAATAGTCTAAAGAGCACCATATTCAATACTTTCAGTGGCTTAATTTACAGTATGTAAATTATCTCAATTTAAAACTAAATAAAAAGACAGACATCAAACCAGGCGTGTTGGCACACACCATTAATCCCAGCACTCAAAGGGCAGAGGATCTCTGTAAGTTCCAGGACAGCCAAGACTTATTGCACTGAGAAATCCTATCTTGAAAAACAAAGAGAAGAGGGTGGGGGAGAGGAAGGAATATCAAACCCACAGAAACAAAAGCAAAAAATGCTGAGGAAAAAGAAGTGTTCTGATGATGTCAGGAACCTGGCACTTGATCATTAGAAAAGTTATTCATGTTTACTGGAGGGAACATACAGACCTACAAAGCAAACAAACACAGAAGTACCTACTTATATCCAAGAATATCATGGTTCATTGACAAATGAAAATTATCTATTTCATTTTAAGTTAACATATCACTTTGGCATTCCTTCATAAGTATTGAAATCTCCATTGTGCCTCCTAATAGCATTGAAAATACCATGGATTCTGTCACAGCATATACATTTAGTCTGTTTCCCCTGTTCAGTGGTTTGGTGGAGGGGTGATGAGGACTTATAACTTCAACATTTCATTAACTTCTCATTCTCCTTCTATCCTAGAGGTACCTAAGGTAAAACTGAAGATTCCTGGTTGGTGTAAAGGATCAAACAGTTCCATCTTCTAAGTGAAAATTACCTGTTACAGAATTACTTTAGTCTCTCAGTATCAAAGAACCACCTCTACTTTCCACACCCCACCGTCTACACTTCCATCAAGCCTAAGGCATGAAATATGCTAGGTAAACTCTACATAGCAATGAGCTATGTAGCAACCAGCCAAGCTAACAGATTTCAAATTATGATGCCACAAACTTTCCAGGTTCAAGTTTACCCACAACTATGATACACGTTCAAAGTCTCATATACATCTTCATTCTTTCTATAACATACACAGAAATGTGGCTCTCAATCCATGAAAGAAAGGTAATGAATAAAGGAGGGAAGTCCTTTTAAGAACATAAAAATAATGCCGGGTCGCACGCCTTTAATCCCAGCACTTGGGAGGCAGGGGCAGGCGGATTTCTGAGTTCGAGGCCAGCCTGGTCTACAGAGTTCCAGGACAGCCAGGCCTACACAGAGAAACCCTGTCTCGAAAAACCAAAAAAAAAAAAAAAAAAAAAGAACATAAAAATAAAATAAACAAAATTGTCACTACAAACAGATCCCCATCCACTGCTATGGAAAGAATGGAATGAATTGGCTAGATTGAACTGCTGCAAAAATTTAAGAATGACTGCCACCAGAAACCCAACACTAGAACTGTGTAACAAGCAAGGAAAAACAAGGGCAGAAAAAAAACTAGTGAATGGCTGACTAGATTAAATTAACTCCAGAAACCCAACTGTTCTACCTCCATGACTTCACCCAGTACTTAGCTCCTTGAGAGATCTTTGTGGTAGTTTGAATAAGAATGCTCCCCAGAGTATAATGTCCAAATACTTGGTTCCCAGTTGGTGAACTGTTTGAGAATGATTAGAAAGATTAGGAGGTGGAGCCTTGTTGGAGGAAGTGTGTGGCTGGGGGTGGGCTTTGAGATTTCAAAAGTCCAGGCCAGGGCTGGAGAGATGGCTCAGGGGTTAAGAGCACTGGCTGCTCTTCCAAAGTTCAATTCCCAGAAACTACATGGTGGCTCACAACCATCTGTAATTGGATCTAATGTCCTCTTCTGGTGTGTCTAAAGACAGTGACAGTATATGTGTGTGTGTTTCTTCTCAAAGAAACCCCGCTTCCTTTCCTTCAACCCACTAGAATGGCTTCCAAAATCAGGTTTGTACCATGATTTCAATACCCTGGAATTGGACAGTCCAGTAGATTCTGACCAAAGCTCTAGACTCATCATATTCTTTCTGAAGAATGGAAGAAAGCTAGACTAGTAATCTACTAGTCACTTGGGACTGAAAGGTAAAACACAGAGCAACCGTAGTATGTGGCCACACAGTATCTCCCTGTAACTTGCTCACATAGTGATGAAAAAAATCTTACTGAGCAACCCCTTAAGGTTCTTCTACAGGTACCGTTTTGTCTTAGGGCTTCCACTGCTGTGAAGAACCACTATAACCAAGGCAACTCTTATAAAAGACATTGGGGCTAGCTTACAGCATCAGAGGTTCAGTCCATTATCATCATGGTGGAAAGCATGGCAGCATCCAGGCAAACATGGTGCTAGAGGAGCCACGTCTTGATCTGAAGGCAACAGAAGGAGACTATATTCCATACCGATCAAAGTCTGATCATAGGAAACCTCAAAGCCCACCCCCACCATGACGCACTTCCTCCAACAAGACCACCTCTACTCCAACAGTACCAGACCTATTAGTGCCATTCCTTATGAGCCCAGCATTCAAACATAAATCTATTCAAACCGCCACATTCCACTCCCTAGACCCCACAGGCTTGTAACCACATCAAAAATGCAAAGTGCATTTAGTCCAACTTTGAAAGTCCCCAGAGTCTATCAGAGTTTCAAGGTTTAAGAGTTCAAAGTCGCCGGGCGGTGGTGGCGCTCGCTTTTAATCCCAGCACTTGGGAGGCAGAGGCAGGCGGATTTCTGAGTTCGAGGCCAGCCTGGTCTACAGGGTGAGTTCCAGGACAGCCAAGGCTATACAGAGAAACCCTGTCTCGAAAAACCAAAAAAAAAAAAAAAAGTTCAAAGTCTCTTAGGAGATTTATGCAATCTCTTAACTGTAACCCCCTATAAAATAAAAATGAAAAAGCAGATCTCATACTTCCAATATATCATGGCAGAGAATATACATTATTGTTTCAAAACAAATACTGAAGGAAAGCAAGACTGAAAACCAGCTGGGCAAACTCCAAACTCTGTATCCCCATGTCTGATGTCAAATACTCTTCAGATCTCCATCTCCTTTCAGCTTTGTTGATTTCAACACAATTCTTTCACTTGGGCTGGTTCCACTGCCTGTTAACAGCCTTCCTGGACAAGTATCCCACGATTCTGGCATCTCCAACATCTGAAGGTATCAAAGGCAATCCAGGCTTCACTTTCACAGCTTCACACAATGGTTTCTCTGGCCTCCATGCAGGGACTCTCCTGCCATACACCTGGCCTCAGCAATTTTCCTAGTTGTGGAAGGAGCCACAACTAAGTCAGAACTACGGTGGAAGATACCAAGTTCTGTTGTTTGCTGGGCCTCTTGTTCAATTACATCTTCACCAACTTTCTGTTTTCTATGGTTTCCTTTGATGCCTAAGCTTAGCTGTTCTATGACTTGTTCTATAGATCAGGCTGGCCCTGAACAAAGAAAGCTGATTGCCTGTCTCTTAATCTGTGCTGAGATTAAAGGTGTGTACCACCACACCCAGGCCTAAACTTTTCTCATTCTTTCTCATTATAGATCTTAGTAAGTATGGCTACTATGCCTCAAGATCTGAATTAAAGCTTGTGTTATTTCACCTCGTGAGCCTCATCAAAACCCTGGGTGGATTGTCCAAGCTCGAGATCAGGTGTGCCCTTGACTTCTGGATTGTAGTTCATTCCAGATATAGTCAAACTGACAAATGAAACAGCAAACACTCATCAACTTAACATATAATCATTACATATTATCTCCTTACATACAAATGAAAATAACCATGTCATAATAATGGTTGACATGATATAACTATCCCTCATACAACTGCAAACATGTTGTAAATTTACAATAGGTGGAAATGTCCCTTGGAAAACATTCTTTTCATAAAATGGAAGCTTAGCTGGGTGGGATTTCCCATGAGGCCACCACTCCCTTAATTCCAACTAATATCTTTAATGTGTTTATCTCCTTGAACACAAAATTTAGCTCCATTCCACTTCCTGATGCCCCTTTAATCCTTGAACCATACCTTTTGTATTTTTCTTTCTCAGCTTGCTATGTTTGATCAAAAGGCTCTTCATGAGACCGGGGCTTGAGTGGCAAACACTTTTAATCCCAGAACTCAGGAATGAGGCAGAGGCAGGCAGATCTCTGAGTTTGAGGTCAACCTGGTCTACAAAGCAAGTCCAGGACAGCCAGGGCTGGTTACACTGAAAAAACCCTATCTCAGAAAACCAGAGATGGGGAGGAGCTGGAGGATGAGGGGGAGGGGGAGGGGAAGGGGAGGGGGGGAGGGGGAGGGGAGGGGAGGGGAGGGGAGGGGAGGGGAGGGGAGGGGAGGGGAGGGGAGGGGAGGGGAGGGGAGGGGAGGGGAGGGGAGGGGAGGGGAGGGGAGGGGAGGGGAGGGGAGGAACTATAGTACAGAGTCTGTATTAGGCTGTTTAAAGGTTTCCCTTGCCAATGAAATTAGTCTGAATCTCTTTACCTTAGCCTCCTGCAGACTTCAAACGAGTAAAAAGCAGCCACATTCTTCACCAAAATATCACAAGAACAATCTTTAAGCAACATACTAAAATTCTTCTCCTCTGAAACCTCTTCAGCCAGGACCCCACAATTCAAATCACCCTCAGCACCAATGTCTTCCATGTGTGTATTTGTATGACCCATTAAGCCCTACTTAAAGTATTCCACCGTTTTCTTAACCAAAACTCAAAATCCATATTCCTCCAAACAAAAATGGTCAGGCCTATTCCAGAAATAACCCAATCTCTGGTACCAACTTCTGTCTTCTTCTGTCTTAGTTAGGGTTCCACTGATGAGATGAGATACCAAGACAACTCTTACCAAGGAAAACATTTAATTGAGACTGATTTACAGTTTCAGAGGTTTAGTCCATTATAATCCCAGTGGGAGGATGGCAGCGACCAGGCTGATATGGTACCTAGAGGAGCCAACATCATCTTGATCTGAAGGCAACCAAGAGAGCCTGTGTTCCATACTGGGCAGAGCCTGAGAATAGACCTCAAAGCCCACCCCAACAAGCACACTTCCAACAAGGTCACACCTATTCCAAGAAGGCCACACCTCCTAACAGTACCACTCCCTATAGGTCAAGCATTCAAATACATGAATCTATGGAGCCCACACCTATTCAAACCACACTTCCTTCTTTCCCCACCTACACCCCCACCAAGCCTAAAAAGTGAAAGAACATGGTAACTAAACTACAGTGGGGGGGTGGTCTTTCTCCAAAAGATCCTTCTAGAACAGACAGCACCAGCCATATACTGACTAATGCTACACTGATCCTCAACAGCTTAAACTTATAGAACCCAGATCAGTCTACCATTTCTTCCACTGCCAAGATAACCAGAAAGCTAATGTCTATAATTTTTCTCGGACTCTATAATTTAATTAAATGTCACTGTGATCATCTGAATACAATCTGTACCAGAAACCATCATTCTGAGTGTCCTGGATATTTCTTCCCCTTCTCTTTCTTTCCAATTCTTGGGTTTTGTTGTTGTTTTGGGGGTTTTGTTTGTTTGTTTTGGGGGGGGTTGCTTTTTGGGGGGAGGGCACTGTTTTTCTTCCACTTTTATAAATAGAGTAATTAGGAATCCCACCTAGTCCCAAAGACACATGAACAATGAAATCTAACATGGACTCAAGAACTCAAGACTGTGAAATCAGGTAACTAGTGTTTAAAGTTTTAGTGTTTCCCCTCTCAAACTATAATATAGGTGAAAGTTTATCTATGTTCATTTCCTTCATAGAATTGGGAGAATAACAATGTATATGCGAAGTATTTGAAGCAGAGTTTGGCATGTAATAAGGTTGATATTAAAATGAGTATGTGCCATCATCATCACTTTCTGCACTGCAGACTGGGATAAAGTTCTTTAAATATAAGCTAGCATGGGTCGGCCATGAGCAAAACATAGTGGATAATCCTTCCAGCATCTACTAAGCCTTCCTTCCTTTCCTCTGGAAACTCTGAGGTCAAGTCTCTGTTGGTCACTTACTATGAATGGAAAAGCCAACAATACTATCTTTTACCAAGCACAAGGAGATGCAAAACCCATTTAGGGAGGAGAAAATGAAGCTTGCCACAAAACAAAATGGAGAAAGCAGAAAGGGATTGCTTTCCAGGTCCTAGTTCCACTTCAGTCTGAGTATTGAAGTCCTTTTCCACCCTAAGATTAAGATTAAGGTTAATTCTTCCCTTTAACCAGTGACATTTCTAAAAGTCTAATAAAAGCCCTACAGAGGTTTTCAACAAACAAACAAACAAAAAAAAAAAGCTACGTTCCTTGGAAGAGGAAATACACATCTGTTACTTCAGGTAAAAAAATACCTCCAGTGTTCAGTTTACTGTAGTGAGGCTCGGGCCTGATTGTTTCAGGAGCTCCACTAAACATTCAGGACAGATACGGTTCAAGTATCCTTCTCACTCATGGTTCTCTGTATAAACTGATATGGGATACAACATGCATTGATATAATTGTTATTGGGAAAATCATTCTTTCCTGAAACAAGAGGGGAAACAGTAGGCCCTATGCAAGCTTTCACATTCACTCTTTTGTTGCGTGTCCAGCCAGCCAACATCCTCTTCCCACAAACAATAATAGTCTAACAAAGCAGAACCAGACTAAAGTAACCCAAACACCAAACGTGGCTAAGTTACCCCAACTGGTTGCAAGTTCATTTAACTTCAAATCCATACTTACGTTTCCACTTTAAAACACACAGAGACAAGATAGGCACAGGCACGGGCGCGCGCACACAGGCACGCACACAGGCACACACACACAGACACACTCTGAATATAATCTGTCAGGGTTCTATGTGATCAGTAATTCGGCCTTCAATGCAGCTCATCATACCTGGCTTAGTTTGGGATAAGGTTTCTGTGAAGATGATCTGTTTAGTGAACAAAAAAAAAAAAAAAATCTTTTTCCTTGTAACCTCCAACAGCCTCTCTGTTAGACCCCCGACTACAAAGGTACCAACAATAAAGTTCTGACCTTGTTCTCGTGCTAAGAAACAGTTTTTCCTCAAGAGCGCCAACTACATACATGACAACCAACCCGGACTTGGGAGATTTCTTACCATGGTTACAAACCAAGTCTCTGGGTCTAAGGCCGACTACGGCAGGCGGTGTTCCCAAAAGACCGCGCTTCTCCGCACACTCAGGGAGAAAGCACCGGTGGGAGGAAGGGGCCTCATCTCGTGACAGACCTGCCTAGACCACAGCGGGGGACGGGGAAAATTCCTAAAGGCAACTTCACGGTTCCGAAGGCGGTCGGTCTTGCACACAGTGCTCCGGGGTCGCCACCGTTGAGCGAACGCCGCCGCCGGTGCCCAGCCGAGTCAAGCCACCGGCCCGCCAGGTGTGCGGCCCACCGCCCGGGGCCATCCGCCCGCCCTCGCCGCTCGGTCCCTCCCCACGCCGCGCCCGACGACACGGCTCCGCCAACCGGCCGCACGCCTCGGCGGCGCCGCGCTGCTCCCGCCTCCCCTCCCCCCGCCCTGCGGCCTCCGCTCCCCCCCGCGACGCTCACCCTCAACTCCTCAAAATCCGCCATTTTATCCCGCCCGCGGGCGCCTCAGCCGTCACCGTTCCTCCGCCCGCTGCCGCCAACGACACCGCCGCCGTCTCCTGCAACATCCTGCACTGGGCGCCGCTCTAGACGCCGCGGCCGCCGCCGCCGCCGCGCCGCCACCTCCACCACCTCCACCGGGCCCCTCACGTGACCCGCGCGGGAGCCCCGCCCCCGGCGCGCGCAGGCCCCGCCCTTCGCGGCGCCCCCAGCCCAGCCCACCCCGCCGCGCGCGCGCGCGGTCTTCCGCCCGAGCGCCCCTCACGCGCTTCCGGTGGTGGCCTGTCCCCCTGCTGAGCCCAGTCTTGCTCGCGGCTTCCTGTCCCTGCTCCCTGTGGCCTGCACCGGAGCGCACACTGCTACCGAGGCTCTACCGGAACTGTGGCGTTCTCCCGGGACTTGGAGGACGGCCTTGGCTGAGGAAACGGCCAGGAGAAGAGAGTTGACAGGACTCACGGAAACACTCAGGACGATTCTCACAGTGCTCTACCCGAGGTGGCTGAGAACAGAGGAAGCAGCCTCAGTGCCATCCCCAGAGTAGCTGTGGTAGGATAATCAAGTATGGGTGATGTGGAAACCGTTGTTCCAAGCTAATGGTGATCGAGGATAAGACTTTTTTTTTTTTTTTTTTTTTTTTTTTTTTTTTTTAGTTTTTTTGTTTTTTGAAAAGATATATCTATAAAACCCAGGCCAGCTTGGAACTCTTTCGTGGACTGGTTTCCAACTCAAGAGATTCACCTGTCTCTTGAGTCTCTTGAGTGCTGGGATTAAAAGTGTGTGCCACCACACCCAGTTGGATAACACCTTTTAATTTGTGTCTTAACTTTTCACCTTGACTGATATTTTTCCTGACCTTGAAGGAAATGTCTATGGCCTGGACAGCAAAGTTTAAAGAATTGTGGGTAAAATTAGGAGAAAAGTGAAGTAAGAGCACCCTGGAGAACCCTGATGAAGGTGAAAAGTCAGGGAAATTCTGATAGCTGCAGAAAAAAATGAAGAGACAAAGAGACAAAAGAAAGATTGCTGATATTCCCAGACTCAATGAAAGAATGAAAAGAGAAGAAGAAATAAGCTGGATTTGAACTTGGGAGGTTGAAGCGGGAGGATCAGAAATTGTTATACAGCCAGGTGGAGGCCAGCCTGGAGTACAGTGTGAGAATGAAAAAACAAAACCATAACGACAGACAATGCAGAGTCAAACTGGCTGGTCACACACAGTTCAGATTGCATTGCTGAGACTGATGGAACCCCTACTTAATATTGCTCCTACCTAAGGCTTCTTTCCAGTTACAGCCATTCTGAGAACATTGCATTGTATGATTTTTTAAAGTGTTGGATCCATGGGCAAAGAAATCCTATTCTGCACATCCATCAGTTCTCACTAGCACATGAGGATCTTTCTTCAACATACTAATTCAAAAGCTTTGATACGGTTAGGCCATAGTTCAGTGGTAAGCTCTGGGCCAGACTCTGTTAGTCCCATCCCAAACATAGACAAAACTAAGCCCTAAAATGCCTCTCCTTAAACTCTTACCCAAGAGCTAACTGAAATAAGGTATACCATGTGTAATACATAATTGAACTTTAATGAGTGGATTGTGGACACCTGACTCAAATAAGGTTTAAAAACAAAATGCTGTGTCTTAGTCACAATGATTGTATTGTTGTGAAGAGACACTTAGGTCAAGACAACTATTATAAAAGAAAGCATTTAATTGGGACCTTGTGTACAGTTTCATTAGTTTAGTCTAATTATTGTGAGAAGTAAGACAGTATGCCGTCAGCTGCTGGAGCACTAACTGAGAGCTACAACCTCATGCTGAGAAGAGAGAGAAACTCTTGGCATGGGCTTTTGAAACCTCAAAGCCTCCTTCTGGTCTGGTCCTGAGCATTGAGCAGATCCCTGAAGGCAGCTCTGCCCCCAATCTCACAGAACCCAGAGGAAGCAGGCCTCCCAGGAGCTCTAACCCAGGCAGTATCTTAGGTAAAGGAAACAGCAATACTCACCACAAATAGGGAGTAACTGGGACCCACTAGGACCCAGGAAGTCACTCTTGGCCTGGAGCACTGAGCAGATCTTGGGCCCCAGTTGTAACCCCAGTAGTAACACCCACCCCACACAGTTCTGATACAACCAAGACAATAGAAAACACAGGCTCCAGTCAGAGACAGGGCAGATAGCACTAAGGAGATCCAGATGGTGAAAGGCAAACTCAAGAACATAAGCATTAGCAACCCAGGATACTTGGCATTATTAGAACCTAGTTCTCCCACACTAGAAAGTCCTGCATTCAGGCTGGGCAGTGGTGGCACATGCCTTTAATCCCAGCACTTGGGAAACAGAGGCAGGCAGATTTCTGAGCTGGAGGCCAGCCTGGTCTACACAGTGAATTCCAGGACAGCCAGGGCTACTCAGAGAAACCCTGTCTTCCAAAAAAAAAAAAAAAAAAAAAAAAAAAAAAAAAAAGGTCCTGAATTCCCCATATCACTAAGAAAGCAAGATTCAGATTTAAAAATCACTTCTAATGATAATGATAGAGGACTTTAAGAAGGACATAAATAACACTCTCAAAGAATTTGAGAACACAGGTAAACAGAAGCCCTTAAAGAGGAAACACAAAAATTCCTTAAAGAATTACAAGAGAACACAACCAAACAGGTGAAGGAATTGAACAAAACCATCCAGGACATAAAAATGGAAGTAGAAACAATAAAGAAATCACAAAGGGAGACTACTCTGAAGATAGAAAACCTAGGAAAGAAATCAGGAGTCATAGACGCAAGCATCACCAACAGAATACAAGAGATAGAAGAGAAAATCTCAGGTGCAGAAGATATCATAAAAGAAAAGATGTCAAAGAAAATGCAAAATGCAAAAAGTTTTTAACACAAAATATCCAGGAAATCCAGGACACAATGAGAAGACCAAACCTAAGGATAAGTATAGATGAGAATGAAGATTCCCAACTTAAAGGCCAATAAATATCTTCAACAAAATTATAGAAGAAAACTTCCCTAACCTAAAGAATGAGATGCCCATAAACATACAAGAAGCCTATAGAATGCCAAATAGACTAGACCAGAAATGAAATACCTCCCATCACATAATAATCAAAACACCAAGTGCACAAAACAAAGAAAGAATATTAAATGCAGTAAGGGAAAAAAATGCCAAGTAACATATGAAGGCAGACCTATCAGAATTACACCAGACTTCTCACCAGATACTATAAAAGCTAAAAGATAATGGACAAATGTCATACAAACCCTAAGAGAACACAAATGCCAGCCCAGGCTACTATACCCAGCAAAACTCTCAATTACCATACATGGAGAAACCAAGATATTCCACGAAAAACCCAAATTTACACAATATCTTTCCACAAACCCAGCATTACAAAGGATAATAACAGGAAAGCTCCAATACAAGGAGGGAAATAATACCCCAGAAAGAGCAAGAAAGTAATCCTCTTCCAACAAATCCAAAAGAAGACAGCCACACAAAGATAATTCCAAACCTCTAATAACAAAAATAACAGGAAGCAACAATCACTATTCCTTAATATCTCTTAACATCAATGGACTCAATTCCCCAATTAAAAGACATAGGCTAATTGACTGGATACGTAAACAGGACCCAGCATTTTGCTGCATACAGGAAACCCACCTCAGTGACAAAGACAGACTTTACCTTAGAGTAAAAGACTGGAAAACAATTTTTCAAGCAAATGGTCCTAAGAAACAAGCTGGAGTGTCGGGCCTTGGACAAGGTAACTCCATTTAACCCGCGACCTTCGGTCAGTCACGTAGCACACAGGTAGAGGGCATGATTAGCAAGTCTCCACCTCCAGAGATTAAAATATTAATGAGTTATCTAAAGGCCGGAAGGCGTAGCTAATTAAGTTATTCCCGCCACTTTTCCTCTCCCTATAAAAAGCCAGGCCCCCTTACTTTTTGCTGGGAGCATGCACCATCTACACCCACTCACCACAATAAAAGCTTTGGAAAACCAGATTCCACATGTCACCTGGGCCTTCCTGCACCTACCGCCAGATTCCCAGCCCTTGGAACCCTGAACCTTGCTGATGCAGCCACAGCGGCTGTGGTGGCTGTGTGAATGTGGGACCCTCTTCCGGCGATGTGGGAAGTCCCCTTGGGACCCCGCCGCCGGACTCCCCCCCCCCCACCCACCCCGCACGTGTTTTTCCCACACTGGAGTATTCTAAAATCTCCAGCCTGAGAACACAAAGGAAGGGACTCATGTCTCCACCGGTATAGGTGGTTGAGGGTGGCCTTGCCAGGCATCAGTGGAAGTGGAGGGCCTTGGTGCTTGAAAGTTTGGATTCCCTAGTGTTGGGGAATTTCGAGAGCAGGGAGGCAGGAATGGGAGGATGGTAGGAGCACACCCTCATAGTAATTGGAGGAGGGGGGATGGGGTAAGGGGTTAGGCATCAGTGGAAGTGGAGGGCCTTGGTGTCTGAAAGTTTGGGTTCCCTAGTGTTGGGAAATTCGAGAGCAGGGAGGCAGGAATGGGAGGATGGTGGGAGCACACCCTCATAGAAACTCCCAGAATTATATGGATTAGACATGACAGAGGCAGGCCGCCCAGAAGACTAGATTCCAGAATTCAAACAAAAAATTATCTTGATACTAAAATTTGTTTTGAGAATTGTATATTGCAGAATACACAGCCTTGGTGTATCTACTCATCAGGCAAGCTGAGCAGACCTGCTCGAACCTCTGATGTCCTGGAATTCCAGCTGGATGTAGTGAAGACACAGCATCAGAGGCTTATCAATTTACTCTTCCCCCTGCCCCTCTTCTAATATCTCAATGCCCAAAATCAGCTTGAAGAAGTTAATGAAGAGTTGGTGCCCCTATTCCCTGGGCTTGGGGAATGAGGTGGTTAATATTGGGCTGTCTTTCTAGGGAAAAGTGGTGGTTTTGTTGGAACAGAAAGAATTAGATAGGATTTATTGCATAACCATAACCTATTGGTAGAAATATATATAATTGTTATTAAGATGAAGTTATAATTTCTTAAATGGTACAAAATTTACTTTGATTTCAAATTTAAGGTTTTCATTGGTATGAGCTTCTTATTGATATAAAAGTGAGATTAATATTGTTACTTTCATAGGCATTGTACCTATATAACACATTTAGGAATACAAGTCTTAGACCCAGTCCTTCTTTAACTTTTCTAACTGATTTGAGATGGTTAGCCTGTGAGTTAAGGGCCTATAGCAAATTTATGGCTCTGAGTTTATTGTTAGGGTGTTTTCTATATTTTCTTTAGAAATAGCTGAGAGGAGTTAACAGTCAGCAGTCCAGATTGCCTTACATGGATAGTTTGTTTTCAAAACGGCAGAAGTCCACAGAATTGATGTTACAAACATTTCTGTATTAATGTTCATTTTTATTAGAGACCTGTCTGTTCCTGACAGCTTCCTGTCTTGGGTTCTAAGAATAAATTGAGCATTTTTGGAGTTACTCCAGTTGTGGTGAGACAACCACTAGGCAATAATTGCCTCTTTTCATCTACAGACAAATTACTGTCCAGAAAAGGACACACTTGCGGAATAGTCAACTGATTATATCTGCCAAGACAGTAATCAGCCCTTAATAATTCTGCATCACTAGGTCTGTCAGATGATCCTAGGCTAGAAGGCTGAAGATCAGATGCTCCAACGTTTTGTAGTATAGGGACTGTCCAGGTGTTCAGCGGTCTCTATAAATTGGCTAAGTTTTAGAGGCTATGCTTTGTGCTTCCCATAATTTCAGTTAACTCAGTCATTCTGGATTTCTGATGGGGTTGAAGACTTATAGTCTCATAGCCAATCCCGGCTATTTACTTTGAGAGAAAAAAATTGAGAGGATGGTTTTCAACTGACATTCATTCTAAAGCCGAGAAAAAAGCCAGGTTCAGAACTAAGTCTTTTAGTTAGGAGAGATGGCAGAAGTTCTGGTTAGTCAACAAAATGATGGACTGAGTATTAGGTCTATCTTGTACCTTACTGACACAAATTGGTATAGTTATGCTCTAATTGTATTTTGAGAGAAAAGTTTTATTTTAACAGGAAGGGTGATATGTAGAAGGAGCTAAGGTGGGAAGAGTAAGGAAAGGAAGAGGAAGAGTAAGGAGAGAAGGAGAGGAGGAGCTAGGTGACGAGAGTGGGGAACATGGAGGCAGATGTTCACATGTCTCCACCAGTCAAAGATAGTTGATATATCTAGGTTGGGTATTGGGTTACACTTCTGATTATATGGACATCTTGTTATTGAGCATTACCAAACTTATAAAGCCTTTGATTAACATTTAGAAAATTGTATAAAAGCAAAAAGGATACAGGGGGGTAAAATAGGGGTTCTCTAGGGAGGGGAAATGGGGAAAGGAGATGCCATCTGACATGTAAATAAGATATCCAATTAAAAAAAATAATTGAAAAAAAAAACCCTCAAAGCCTACCCTCACCAACATGCTTCCTCCAAGAAGGCCACACTTCCTAATCCTTCTAATCTTTTCAAATAGCTTCACTTCTAGTGACAAAACATTCAAATATGCTATGCCTATGGGAGTAGTTCAAACCATCACATTTTATTCACTGGCCTCCATAGTCCCTATACTCTGTCACAGTCTCAAAGTTCCTTAAAAATCCAAAGTTCTAAGTATCTTCTGAGAGTCAAGGCATCTGAAATCCCTGTAAAATCAAAATCAGATCAACTACTTTCAATATACAGCGGCACAGGATACACATCACCATTCCAAAAGGGAGGAAAGAGGGCACAGTGAGGAAATACTGGACCAAAGCAAGACCAAAACCCAGCAAACTCCAAATTTTGTATTTCCATTTCTGATATCAAAGTGCTCTCCAGATCTCCAGCTCCTTTCAGCGTTGTTGACTGTAACACTTCTCTCTACTGGGCTGTTTCTCACCCTCTTAGCAGCTCTCCTTGGCAGGTATCCCACCACTCTGGCATCTTCAATATTTTGGGGCCTCCAACACAATCCAGGCTTCACTTTTGCAGCCATACACAATGGCCTCTCTGGACTTCCATGTAGGGACACCCCTGACATATGCCTGGTATCAGCATCTTTCTTTAACCTGGGATGGAGATTCCGAAAGCCCCTTCTTGCATCCTTGGCTCTAAAGCCATAACCACATCACAGAAACTGCCAGGTTCTGCTGATTGCTGGAGCTGTTACTTGGTCCCCTCCTTCTATTACATTTTCACCAGCTTTCTGTCGCTGGTGGTTTCCTTTACTACTTAAGCTTTTCTCTAATTTCTTGCCACAAGTTGGAAGGTTAGCTGGGTAAGGTCTTGCTCTAAGGTTATAACTCTCTTTATTTCATTTAGGGTCAGGCTTTAAAAAAACAAACAAACAAACTTTGTATCTCCTTGAGCACAGGATTTAGCTCTATTACACTTCCTGGTGTTCCTTTTCTAATCAAACTACATTTGTTTGTACAGCTTCCTCCTTTTCATCATTGTAGATCTGCATAAGAATAATTACTAATAACCACAGGGCACAGTCAATACTGTGCTATCTTGAAATCTTTTCTGCCAAAGCCATTAATCCAAAACTCCATTTAGCAGCAGGCAGGTTTTTTTGTTTGTTTGTTTGTTTGTTTTGTTTGTTTGATTGTTTTGTTTGTTTTTTTTTTTTTTTTTTTTTTTGAGGCTTTCTCTGTGTAGCCTTGGCTGTCCCGGAACTCACTCTGTAGACCAGGCTGGCCTTGAACTCAGAAATTGGCCTGCCTCTGCTTCCCAAGTGCTGGGATTAAAGGCATGCGCCACCACCACCCGGGCTAGCAGGCAGATTTTTTAGGACAAGGGCAAAAAGCAGCCATATTTTTAGGTCAAAAAACATCAAGAATGGTCTCTAGGCCACTTGCTAATATCCTTCCTCCCCTGAAACCTCTTGAGCTAGGCTAGTCATAATCTACATTGGTCTTAGATCCACTGTCTGACATGTTCCTTCTAGGATGGGCCACTAAGCCCCACTTAAACAACTCAATTTCTTTCCTAAAGTCCCAAAATACACACTACCAACAAGCAGCATGGTCTGGCGGTCACAGCAATACAGTCAGGGTAGCAACTTCTGTCTTAGTCAGTGTCATGTTGCTGTGGAGACTCCCCGGCCAAGTCAACAGTTCTAAGAGAAAGCATTTGAATGGAGCCTGGCTTATACTTTTGGAAGTTTAGTCCATGATCATGACAGGGAGCATGGTGGCATGCAGGTAGTGCTGGAGCAATAGTTGAGAGCTACATCCTGATCATAGGCTGAGAGACTAAGGGCTTGAAACCTCAAAATGCACCCCCAGTGATACACTTCTTCCAACAAAGCCACACCTCCTAATCCTTTCAAATAGTGGGATTCCCTGGCCTTGAACTCAGAGATCCACCTGCCTTCTGCTAAGTGCTGGGATTAAAGGCTTGTACCAACACTGCCTGACAGAATATTTGTTCTTAATAAGGGATAAATCATCTTCCTATTTTTTTATCTTCTTTCTACGTCTCTTTTTACAGACCTTGAATGCATTCACTTGCAAATTTCTTCCTTTTCTCTAACTTATCAGTGCCATAAAATGGATAGATGTAAAGCCTGTGGGAATAGTGCTCTGCAGTATCTCCATTCCTGAGGGGTTTAGGGTGAAATGAGATGGACTCCACAGAGCTCAGGCACTTGAACATTTGCTTCCCAGTTGGTAGTACTGTTTGAGTAGGTTTAGGAGGTTTGGCCTTACCGGAAGAAGTACATCGTGGAGGGTTTGGTAGGAGTATGTGGGGTGTGGTTTTTAGCTTTCAAAAGACAAATGTTCTTAGGTTGCTTTCTGTTTCCTGTCTGTGGTTTGAGGTTTGAGCCCTCAGCTCTCAGCTCTCAGCTCCAGCTACTGCACTTCCCAGCTGTGATAGTGATGGATTCTTATCCCTCTGTAACCATGAGTTAAATCTATCCTTCTATAAGAAACTTTGGTTGTGGGGTTTTATCACAGCAATAGAAAAGTCACTAAGACAGATGTTAAGTACCAAGCCAGCCTGACCTTAAGAAGTCGTAAGAAGACCTTATTTCAAGCAGACCAAAAAAAAAAAAAAAAAAAAAAAGATTATGCATTTAAAAACCTAGATTTTAGAACCAAGATATTTTGGCATAGGTTCGGTAACATGATAGGATAAAAGTAAATCTGCTTTTAGGTAAAACTAAAGAGCCAATGGGCTGGAGAGATGGCTCAGTGGTTAAGAGCACTGACTGCTCTTCCAGAGGACCTGAGTTCAATTCCCAGCAACCACGTGATGGCTCACAGCCATCCGTAATGGAATCTGATGCCCTCTTCTGGTGTGTCTGAAGACAGCAATGGTGTACTCATATACATAAAATAAATAAATAAATCTTTAAAATAACATCAAAAAAGAAAAAAAAAGAAGAGCCAAAGAGTGAAGTGATAAAAATCAAAATAACACACAAACAAGGACGAAGTCATTTTGAGAGGACCATAGGTAATAGGCTAAGGTGCCAGCCAGCACACCTGGACACCTGCTTCAATCCCCAGGGTGATGAGCCTTGAACACCATTGACTGTGGAAAGGTTAGGGTATTGCAGGTCTAAAAGCTGACATCCTGTGACTATCAGGTGACACCTTTTGGAATATGTTAGCTCAGCAAACCATTGAATTGCACCAACTCACAGGCTAATAGTGTCGTCAGATGGTATCTAAGATCCACAGCAGAGGTTTCTCTGCTTGGCTATCACTTTTCTACCTGATGTCTTCAGCAGTGTATAATGTTGAGGCTTGCCCAGCTAGCATAGCTGTAGCCATTTTGTTCCATGCCTACCATCTATTCCATATTGTTGACAGAAATAAAGCTTGACTCAGAGCAGGACCATTCTGACCACATACCCTCTTAAGTTCTGTATGTTCTGAGGTTTGTTAATCTTTTTTTTTTTTTCCAAGACAGGGTTTCTCTGTGTAGTCCTGGCTCTCCTGGAACTCACTCTGTAGGCCAGGCTGGCCTCGAACTCAGAAATCCACCTGCCTCTGCCTCCCAAGTGCTGGGATTAAAGGCATGCACCACCACCGCCCGGCCATGTCTATCTTCTTACACTGCTTTATTTTCTTTATGAAATCAACTACTATCTTGAATCATATTAATTCATGGATTATGGGCATAATAATCCTAGCATCTGTTCCCTACTAGAACATAAGTTTCATGAAGGCAGACTTTGTCCAAATCTCTTTGTCAAAAACATTGATTTATAACAAGTATGAAACAAATTTTTTTCTAAATGAATGGACGAATGGATGCTTTTATTTTCACTTAAAAGGGGGGAAGGCAAAAGGCATGGCTTCCATCTGGAGCTCAAAACAGATGTGAGGAGGGAGGAAGAGAGAGAAGTGGGAGAAAGGAAGGTCACTGCAGTAGTAAATAAGGTACAGTCAAACAGGAAGGCTCAAACTATGGAGTATACCAGCTCAGTGCTGAGGTCCACTGACAGCTACGTGCTGGGCATTCCCAAGCGTTAGAGCTGGATACTTTTAGGTTTGGGTTGTTTTTCTTCCCATAGGCGCTTGCAGACTGGTTTCTATTATGAGATCATATACTATAGCCAGGGCTGATTCATTTGGGAAAAGAGCCCATCTGTCAGCCAGGAGAGAAACATTTTAGGCTTCTGAGTTTGGGAAGAGACTTTAAAGTGAGTCACACTAGATGGCAAGGACACTTCTGAGTGAAAAGGACAGCTGTTGAAGCTGCTCTGGTCACAGCCCGCTTTGAATTGTGTTATCCAGTGCTTTCTGGAATAACGATCCAAATAACCACACGTCCACACCCTCCACTGACATATATTCCTTTTTTTTTTTTTTTTAAGCCTGAGGACAATTTTATTAGTGGTTAAAAGAAAAACTTTAGGTCAGGCAAGCAGCCCAGAAGAGGAAGTCAGAGAAGAGAAAGAGAAAAAAACTACACCGTTTAAATTAAGCTGTCATGGGGGGCCAGCAACAGGGTGGACAAACACACATGGCATTGAGGGGGAGAGTTTTAGAGACAGAGAGAAATCCAGAGTATTAGGGAAAGCAGACATTAAAAGAAAGAAAGAAAAAAAAAAAAAAGCAGGTTGAGCATGATGCATGGTGGGTCCAGCCTCTAATCCCCAGACAGGGCAGGCAGAGGCAGGTGGGTCTCTATGAATTCAAGCCAGGCTAGTCTATATAGTGTGTTTCAGACCAGCCAGTCAAAGCTACAAAGTGAGACTTTGTCTCAAAAAAATAAAACATTTAAGGGGGAGGGGAAAAGGGGAGGGGAGAACAGAGGAAGATGTGCTTTCTGAATCAGGACTTGGAAAAGGGGGCAGACAAAACAGAGCAGGACAATCTGTTTTTATTTTCCATTTTTTTGTTTGTTTGGCTTGGTTTTGTGTTTTCAAGATAGGGTTTCTCTGTGTAACCTTGGCTGTCCTAAAACTCACTCTGTAGACCAGGTTGGCTTTGAACTCACAGATCCCACCTGCCTCTGGCACCTTGGACACCAGGATCAGAGGTATGCACCACCACACCGAGCAACTGCTTTTCTTACAATTTAGTAGCGGCTGGCCTTGAATTTAAGATCCTCCTACCTTAGCCTCTCTCCAGTGGTACTAAGATTATAGATTAAGAGCCACTATGCCTGACTAGCTGGCTCCCTTTTGTTTTCAGTGACGGAATTGAACCCAGGGCTAGAACATGCTCTCACTCTTCTGAGCTACACCCCCAGGCTGGTTTTTAAAGCTAATATAGCAAAGGTCATTTGTTTTGCTGATCAATCATTCTAATAATAATAATAATAACAATAACAACAATAATAATAATAATAAAATTTTTGGAGACAAGTTCTCTCTATGTAGTAGTCCTGGCTAACTGGAATTTACTATGTAGACCAGGCTGGCCGTGAACTCAGACCTCTGCCTGACTTTATTTCTTGAGTGCCAGGATGAAGGGTATATACCACAATGCCCATCCTAAGTCAATGTTTTGTTTGGTTGCTGCTGTTTTTTGAAACAGTTTCACTATATATCCTTGGCTGGTCTAGAACTAGCTAGGTCAACTAGGATGGTCTCGGAGTCATAGAAAGCCACCGTTCTCTGCTTTCCAAGTGCTGGGGTTTAAAGCATGTCACCCGTCCCAATACCAATCTTTAATGAGACTGGACTCTTGCCTGGTTCCATTTAGTTCTTGGCCAGCTGCAGATTTTACATAGGAAAGCCAGTGCCAGCATGTTTCCTAGAACGGGGCAGCGACAGGCAAGAGTCCAGCCCTGGCCCTGCATCTCTTTAGACAGGACTTCTGAAGCCCTACTCCGTGGGGTCCAGAAGTTGCCCCACAAACCACACGAACACTAATCTCACTCAGTCAGGGATGGATTATTGAATGCATACCCTATGGCTGATTGATAAGGGCTGTAGCTCAGTTTGGGGCTGAGGCTTATGGCCCTGAATATTTATCTATGTTAGTTTATAAAGGCTAAAACTGCAAAGACCACAATAAACTCATACACAGGTGCTGGACGTGCTGCCCGGTGGTCAGCCCTGACTCAAGCCATTTTAGATATAAGTTTATATAGACCTTTAGTTTGATGGGAACTACGTGAAGATTATAGTTGTGGAATTTAAGATTAACAAACCTCATAACATATAGAACATTAAGAGGGTGTGTGGTCAGCATGACCCTGCTCTGAGTTAAGTTATTTTTCTGCATCAATGACTGGCAGGAGTCAACAATATGAAATATCTGGTGGGCATGGAACACAATGGCTATAGTTGTGTTAGGGAGACAGGCCTCAACACCACTGATAGGTTTTCTCCTCTGATGAAATATTAGCCAATTCAAGCTGAATTAAAGCCAAGCAAGCAGACCCAGAGACAGAGAAGCAAGGGGGGTGGGGAGGGATGGGGGATAGAGGGAGGGAGGGAGGGAGGGAGGGAAGGAGGGAGGGAGGGAAAGAGAGGGAGGGAGGGAAAGAGAGGGAGGGGGAGAGGGAGAGGGAGAGGGAGAGGGAGAGGGAGAGGGAGAGGGAGAGGGAGAGGGAGAGGGAGAGAGAGAGAGAGAGAGAGAGAGAGAGAGAGAACCAAAATGTCTAGATTATATAGGAAAGAGCCAGAGCCAAGCTCAGAGTAGAGGATTGGATATGCCAGCCATGCCCTATAACAGGGAGGGACTGAGGGATGCTGGGAGAACCTGGAGGCAGATCCCTTGGTATGTTAAACAGGCACCTTGGCCTCTTGTCCAGAGTCTGAAACACAACACCTACCTCTATCTGAAGAGGCAATCCGGTTCTGTAGTTTAGGACACGTGGAAGTGAAGTGTGTTGGAGCACACCTGAGAGCCCATCTCTTGAGAGGTGGAGGCGGAGGGATTGGATTGCATACCAAATGTGAAGCTGGGTTTGGCTGCGTAAGAATGTTAAAATGGAAAAGGAAATTTAAGAGCAGGAGGAAGGAAGAGAAAGAGGACTGGGAAGGCCAAGAAGGAAAAAAAGCGCAGTAATGGCAAACCCAGCAAACCGGCAAGTGAATTTCACCTCATGGATCAGATCCACATTCTTCCACATCTACAACTGTGGACAGAGAGAGAGAGAGACATCAACTCAGAGAGTTTCAGACATTTGCCAGTTTTGAAAGCTGTTTTTAGCATCATAAAGACCAATTTTAATAACTTCTGCTTGGAGATGGCTTGCAGTTACCTGCCACAAGGTCTCCCTTTAGACAGGTGTAGTTCCTGTCCAGTGTGAGAACATCCTCTTCCTGCTTTCCTCAGGACACTGATTAAAGCAGTGTGACACAATCAAACATGGCTCCCACAGAGTCCCAAGTGGTCCCGTAGAGAGAAGGACATAGAAGTGAATAGTTGATGGATGGCTTCTTTTGTTTGTGTGTTTGTTTTTCCAGGCTAGGTCTCTCTGTGTAGCCTTAGCTGTCAGAGAACTTGTTCGATTGCTTCTGCCTCCTGAGTGCTGGGATTAAAGGTGTGTGCCACTACCACCACCACCACCAGGAAAATTATTTTTTTTTATTTTATATGCGTAATGTTTTGTCTGAATGTGTGTACACAATATGCATCTAGTACCCACTGAGGTCAGAAGAGGGTGTCAGGTCCCCCAGGAACTAGAGTTAGAGAGTTGTGTGCCACCCACATAACTAGGTATGCATGTGTTCACATGCATAAAGTAAAAATAATAAAATCCTTTTTTAAAAATACCCATGCTGTAGTCAAAAAAGTAAAAAACAGCAAGTAGAATAGCAGTCTTTTTTTTTTTCCTTTTGACATAGGATCTGTGTAGCCCTGGCTGTTCTGGAGCTCACTATGTAGACCAGACTGGCCTCAAAATCCACTGGCCTCTGCAAAGTTCTGGAATTAAAGATATGTGCAACTACGTCCAGGTTACTGGTTGACCTTTTGAAATGATGATGAGCTGCAGCTTTTCAATACTTTGTAATTTAAGGTGACTCAGGAACACAAGGCAGCTTTGCTTTCTGTTCCAAATAGATCTAAGGACCCAGAGGAGAAAGGTCAGTAAAGCCAAAGGCGGAGCACTTGGGAGGTGGAGGTAGGATTGTCCCAAATTCTAGGCTAGCCTGATCTTAAAAACAAACAAACAAACAAACAAGGGGGAGAAGACAAAAATGTCATTAATGCTCATAGAACATATAACTTTGTTTTGGTTTGGGGGATATTTTTATTATTTATGTTTTGGTGCTGTTGACTGATGGTGAGGGCATGGTAGGAGCGAGCTCTACCACAGAGCCCAACTCAGGCCTGAATAACCTTCTTAATTAGTTTGTTTATATTTAACAGGGCTCTTAACTGCTGACCCATTTCTCCAGTCCCTAAATATTCTTTTTTTTTTTTTTTTTTTTTTTAACATGAGGGTTCTAAGGAATGGAGAATGGATGAAAAAATGAATAAATAAATAAATAAATAAATAAGGAAGGCTATGACTGCTCCTGGGTATGCTGGAGGAATAGAAGATTTATTACAGATGTGTGGGGAGCATAGCAAGGAGTCAGAGACATCTAGGAGTAAGAGGTCTAAGAGGTCGATCAAGCTGAGCTGGGCCATGTGGGGAGTGCGGGGAGGGGAAGAGAGGGGAAAGGAAAGAGAGTGGAACCAGGAACAGCAGCTAAGAAAGGAAAAGGTAAAAAGGGTAAATCAATCAAAATGGCTTGGATATATAGGGAAGAGCCTCTGGAGGAAAGTAACCTAACCCCTTGGCTGGAGAATTCAGGGTAGAGGGTGGGGTACCTGGCCGTACCCTGTAATAGGGATGCTGGGAGAACCTGGAGGCCAACTCTCCTTTGATATGTTAAATAGGCACCTCAGCCATTTGTTCCAGATTTGAATCTTAACACAGAGATGGCTCATTGGTTAAAAGTACTGGCTGCTCTTCCAGAGAACCGGGGTTCTATTCTATGCATCCACATGGAGGTTAGCAACCATCCATAATTTCATTTCCAGGGATCTGACACCCTCTTATGGTCTCTTTTGCACACACATAGTGCAAAGATATACATGAAGGCATAACACCTACACATACAAAACGAATCAAAGCATTGGTTGCTATGGCGGCAAAACTACTGTGCAAACTATTGTGCTCAGTCAATCCTCCTGCCTCAGTCTTCTGGATAGCCAGGATGGCTTTCTTATATAAGAGGGGAATTCTTAATTTTTTTCTGTATTACTGGCTTATTAAGAAATAGACATTTTATGCAATTATATTTATCTTTATAAATTCTTTCATCCCCCCCGTCTCCTATGATTCTAGTCTAGGGGAAATATTGTCGCCAGTGGCCAATTGGCAAATATCTCACAGAGACAAAGTGAAGGAGGAGAGGTTTCTTTTGGCTCACAGTATCAGCCCATCATGGTGGGGAAGGCACTGGGGAGGTTCTGGCCACAGATGGTTATGTGAGGCAGCAGACCGGAAATGAAAACAGAGGCCAGAAGCGAGTTGGAGACAGAACACTCACAACAGGAGTCCAATGTTGGGGCTGTGTCTGGGGTCCATTTCTGATTCAGACCTTAACAGCCATGCCCTCAAGATGCTTTGGTTATTACAACTTGAGGGCAGGGGTTCTGGTGCCTAGTGGACAAAGGAGAAGGGAATTTTCTCCATGAACTGGACAAAGCCCAGTCCACAACAAAGAAAAATAGGACCCCAGATGTCAGCAGGGATGACACTGAGAGACACTACAACCAAACCTAACAAGTCCAGCACAGAAACCTTCCTGAGAGCGAACGAAGTGTATGATTCCTAAGTGCAATCCCCTGCATGTCTGAGTCAGAGACACAGCAGTCACAAGGTGAGTTCAAGGCCAGCCTGAGCTACATGGTGACATCCTGCCTCAAAATACAGAGGACTGAGGGTGTAGTGTGGTGGCAGCTCTTGCTGCCATGTGCAAGGCCCTCAGATCTCCATCACTACAAAATCCAACAAGACTGACTTCCCCACAGGAAAGGATACAATTTACTCTTTGCCTCTGCTTCTTTTTTCCAAAGTAGGTCCTAGTTAAAAGTAAATATATGTGTTTAAATGCATTTAAAATGCATTTTAGCAAGGATTGAGATAAGACTGGTATGCTGTTTACTCCATAAGGGGTGCAGTGGGGTCTAGGTGCTCTGGGACACCACAGCAGGATGTGCAAAGAGGAGCTGGTAAGATCTTACTCTACAACAACCAGGGCCTGTTTCCTCACCTCCTTCCTGATCTCCATCCTTTGGCATTTGCCCCTTCACAGTCCTTCAGTTGTTTTTATTCCTCTTCAAAAAAAATTTAAACTACTTATTATTGTGTAGTCTGGAAAGGCCTGAAACTCAAAATGTCACACAGGCTAGCCTCAGACTCAAGGGTCCTGCCTCAAGTACTCAACACTGCCCAGTGTTAGGACTGACGCCACGTGGAACCTCACCCCAGCTCCTGAGATTTACCTTTTACCTCTCCTTCACTCAGCCTCGGCTTTCTCCTCCCCCTACCCTCCTTATTGTATGCTATAATCTGGGCTGGATTTGAACTCATGGAGATCCTCCCTCCTGCTTCAACCTCCTGAATGTTAGGACTTTAGGCATGGGCCACCACACTCAGCTCATTAATGGTTTCTGGAATGGCAAACCCCACTAGCTTCATTTTGCTTTGCTCAGATCCTTACGATAAGGTGCTATGGAATCACTGTCTATGCCACTAGGGCCTTTACAACTTGAAAGAGTAAGTTACTCTTTGATCCATGGGCTGAAGACTACATGTTTGTTCAAAGATCTGAAAACAATGTTAGTCTTAGAGCACTTGGGTGACCACAGAAATTGTCGACAGACAATACTACTTTGAGAGTCTTTTCTTCTGATCCATAGTTCTGAACAGTACTTAAAAGAAGGATGAGACGCCGGGTGGTGGTGGCACACGCCTTTAATCCCAGCACTTGGGAGGTAGGGGCAGGTGGATTTCTGAGTTCAAGGCCAGCCTGGTCTACAGAGTGGAGTTCCAGGACAGCCAGGGCTACACAGAGAAACCCTGTCTCAAAAAACCAAAAAAAAAAAAAAAAAAAAAAAAAAAAAAAGAAGGATGAGACATGTTGTAGCCAGATGAATGAACAGTTATCCAAGCTTTGTTATTCCCTTTATAGGACACAGAGATTAAAGAATGTGATGAAGGCCCTAGGAGGTTTTGAATGGGAAGCGAGCAGCATTGCTGTCCTCTTCAGCCTCCAGTCCCATTAGCTCCTAGGAAGAAAAAAAGCCTGTCCTTTGACACTTTAGGCTAGGCATTGACTTCTTTCACCAAAGTCCTAGATGGTACCTTTTCCAATAAAAGTCTGTTTCATTTACACTGGTAACTGTCTTGTTGTTTGTCTAAAACGGGGCCACACACAGAACGAATGTCCTCTAACTCAGGGCTGAAGAGATGGCTCAGTGGCACATCCTGCTCTGCTGGGGACCCGAGTGGCTCCAGCACCCACAGCAGCAGTTCATAATCACCTGTAACTCGACCTTCAGGGGACTCGATGCTTCTGGCCTCTGCAGGTGCCATCCTCAGTCACAGGCGTATGCATATGCACTCACATATTTAAAAACGATAAATACTCACGTCACAGGACAACAAAATGCAGTGTAATAAGGTAGCACTCTAATTCGCATAGAACCTGTGTGCTATAAATGTTTAATGAATTATAGATGTTAGTACTTCTAAAGTAGTGGTCAGCAGTCTTTTTTTTTTTTTTTTTTTTTTTTAATGTATATGAGTACACTGTAGCTGTGTTCAGACACACCAGAATAGGGCATCAGATCCCATTACAGATGGCTGTGAGCCACCAAGTGGTTGCTGGGAACCTGGTTGCTGGGAACCAAACTCAGGACCTCTGGAAGACAGCAGTCAGTGCTCTCAATCGCTGAGCCACCCCTCCAACCCAATCTTAAACAGTGACAAATTTGAATAAGAAGGCTGGATGTGGTTTCTCTCAGGTCTGTAATGCCAGCACTCAGGAGGCTGAGACAGAAGGATTGCCACAAGCAAGACCCTGTTTCTCCTCCATCCCCCAAAAAGATATCGTGTAAAATAATGTTATTGAATTTCCCAAGTAGAAAAAAATTCAAAAGAACAGGGGAAGAACGTGTTGAGAAGCAAATGGGAAGTGAAGAGATTAAGACTAGTCCTTCCAGAATGCTCACAGTGACTGAGAGGCAACTTAGCCTAACAGGTAGAAGGTAATACTTTTTTTTTTTTTTTTTTTTTTTTTTTTTTTTAAAGATGGAGGATACTTAGTATTTTATATCTGGACTAGAAAAAGTGGATGAAGAAGGCAGACACTAATGATGACACACTAAAGCTTTGGCACAAGAAAGACATAGGGGGAAAAGATAACAGTATAGTGGCTCACACCTGTAAATCTCAGGACTATGTAGGCAGAGGCAGGAGGATCGCAGCCAAGTTAGAGAGGTCAGTCTAGTTCAAATAGCGAGTTCCGGGTCAGCCAGTGCTGCACGGTGAGATCCTGCCTCAGAAAGTTAGAAGCAAGAAAGAGTGGGCTGGGAAGATAAGTGTGTGGTCAAGAGTGCTTCTTGTTCTGCCAGAGGACCCTGCTCACAACTGCTTGTGACTCCAGCTCCAGAGGAACATGCCCTCTTCTGGCCTGTGTGGCCGTCTACACACAGGCACTCAAATTAAATCTTTTAAAAAAGGGAAAACACGCCGGGCGGTGGTGGTGCACGTCTTTAATCCCAGCACTTGGGAGGCAGAGGCAGGCGGATTTCTGAGTTCGAGGCCAGCCTGGTCTACAGAGTGAGTTCCAGGACAGCCAGGACTACACAGAGAAACCCTGTCTCGAAAAACCAAAAAAAAAAAAAAAAAAAAAAAAAAAAAAGGGAAAACACTTAAGTCATAAATGAGTTAATCAGAAAACGGAGGAGGAAATCCTAGAGACCACGTGTGTCCACTCCTAGCGGAAACTGGGCAAAAGCAAAGGCAGATGGAAAAGGGAAAGCCCCTGTCAGCCATAGTGTTGGTAGCCTTTCCGGCCGGGGCACGATTTCAAAGGAAATCTGCGGCTAATTCTCAAAACCTTTATCCTTTGACGTGGAGAAGGAGCGTCTAGGCATAGCCAAACCCTTCAACAACTGCCCAGACCCAGGGCCAAGTACAGTACGAATTAGGAGAACCCCAACACTTGCAAAGCCCATCTCCAACGGCTTTACTAACCATACCCTCTCAGCCTCTTGATTGACTGGGATCGCGCAGACGCTCTGGATCAAAGACTGAGAGTAACCTTGACTGACTCGTTGGAGAATCCGTCTGCGGCCTGTGATTGGTTAGGACGTCTGAGCCCTGGCCAATCCCGAATGGGGGCGGGCTGGTTAAGCGTCCGGTTTCCAGCAGACACAGGTCCGTTGGTGGCGGGCTACTCTTCTCTCTTCGTGGTCCCTGACTCAGTGTCTAATGGAGCTTTCTTACCAGACTCTCAAACTCACGCACCAGGCGCGGGAGGCGGTAAGGAAAGCTATCCCAAACAAGCAAAACCCAGGATTGTACCAGGAATTCTTGTTACAACAGACAGATTCGCGACTCTCTGGTTGCTATGGCGACAGAGGCGGCCGGCCCAAGTGGCGCAAGCGCAGTAGCTCTAGGTTTCCTTAGTGAAGGAGGCTGGTTTTGAAGTGGTGATCTCGATAGGGTACAACCATGGAGGGTTTGGGGATGACATTGAACTTTTTGAAACAGAGCTGCACGGTCGGTCTGTGACGTAAGGAAATTGGATTTTGAGGGTCAGATTAGATTACTTGTTGGTGTGTGTTTGAAGTGTGCAAAATGAGATTGTTGAGTTGGGCTGGTGATGAATGCCTTTAATGTCAGAATCAGGCTGCCCACTGTGAGTTCGAAATCAGCCTGGTCTACATAGCAAGTGCCAGGCCAGCCAGAGAGGATGCATAGTGAAACCCCGTTCTCAAAACAAAACAGAAAAACCAACAAACAAAAAATGAGATTGTTGAAAGGTCACTCCGCTATTAAGAAAGAAAACAAACTAACGAAGCATTGACCTGTAGGTAGAATTTTAAATTTAGGTTCTCAGTTGTTATTATCAAGGCTAGAGCTCATAGGCATTAAACCAGCCTTTCCCCCTTCAGAGTCTCCATTTGAAGTAAGAGAATTGACTGTGGTCCTTTTCAAACGAGGGCTTCGTGAATTTACAATACATCCCATGGCATCCTGTGGCGTGGGTCGTCTGCTACTGCCAGCAATATTTCCACAACAGTGAACATGAATTGAAAGCTTACCGTATTGCAGGCACCGAGCAGCAAGACAATACTGTGGGTACTGGGGGCGGGAGGGGGCGGGTACTGGAGAAAGATGAATAAAATTAAAGCCCAGGAAATATGGACATCTGGAGCCTCCTCAGGGATTCAGGGTGGGTCCTTTTTATTGATTTTTTTTTAAAGCTCCACAGGTGATGACTACATTGGATAGATAAGAATCACTACCATGATTAGTGTCTTTTACCTTAAAAAAAAACGGAATTATTTTGTGTGTATGAGTGTTTTATCTGTGTGTATGTTTGTGCACCACCTGCATTCAGTGCCTGCAGAGGCCAGAAGAATGCATCAGAGCCTGGGGACTGAAGTTACAGACGGTTGTTAGCAACAATGCATGTGCTGGAAATTGAGCCTAGACCCTCTTGGAAGAGCAGCCAGTGTTCTTAACTGCTGAACCATCTTTCTAGTTCTTCTACTGCTCTTTGAAGTGCCAATAATACCACATGCCCAAAATACACAACCTCGGGCCAGGGAATCCTCTCCACCTTCCCACCTCTGCAAGCTGCAGAAGGAGCAGGCTACTCTAGAAATTGCTACTTCCTCAATTCTGGCGTTAAGCCCCACTCGGTTCTGAGCTGGAACCACCTGCAGGTTCTGAGCCGGAACCACCTGCATGAGAATCAGAAGCACCGGCCTCATAATGAGAGCGGCCCTTTGGGCTCCAGTGGGACTTGGCTGAAACAAACTGGGATGGGCTTGTGAAAGTGGCTTCATAAACACACACCAAGCTTATAAAACACAGGCGGAAATGGTTTCACACATCTCCATGATTTCAATTCTATTCATATGTGGGAAAACCCCAAACGCCTCCTAGCCCACTCTGCTCAGTATGGGACCCTTGTCTCAGAAAGATGCTGTATGGAGGATACAGTGATTGCTGTCCACTCGACTTGGCCGGTAAGATCGCTTCAGCATCGTTGTCTTAGCTTGTTCAGTACCTCTTTTCAGCCTTCTCTGTCAACACCTATACCTTTCCCTTCTCCCTGACTCTGAGACAGTGCAGCAATATGCATCGTTATTAACATCAGAACTCCCAGGCGCTGACAGTTCCTTACAGAAGGAAAACATCAACAGGTGGTCTTTATTCTACTTCTGAAACGTATCTTTAATAGCTCATGTTACTGTCCCCATCCTGATGCCCCAGGAGTCTGCACCTGCCCCACCTCTATAGTCTTTTATCTATTCTTTGTTGAGGTTGCCTCTCTTCAGTCTTCACTGAACTTTTACTCGTTGGCTGTGATGTTTTTAATGGATTTCCATTGTACTTGGAAAAACAAATCCAGACTTTGAAAGGACCTATGGAACACTATAGTGAGACAGAAAAAGGTCTGTCCCAGAGTTTTTTCTTGCCACTCTCTACTTTGTCTCCCTCAGCAGCAATTACATTCTTTTTGATCTGGCGCTCTCCAGACTCCTAGAGTGTACATTAAAAGCTACTGTCTAACGGTAATTAATTATCTGTTGTCTGTATGTAACATAGTCTCAAGAAACGAATTCTCTGAAGCTTAAAAGACAAAGATCCAAGTCTTTTTTGTTTGTTTTTGTTTTAGGCCCTAGATGGCGCCAAAGCTGTGTGTAGCTGTGCTGAGTGTTACATGCAGTGGGTCTGTGCTTTCTAAAGCAATGTTTAGCTATGCTCAGGGTCACATTCGATGGGACTGCGTTGATTTGAGGTCCTGAGGAGGGGAAACGGTAGAGATGGAGGAGGTGACTGGTAAATTCATTGCAAAGAGAACTGGCTTTCCATAGGAATTGATTATCTAATTAAGATACTGTATTAAGACTTCCAGAATGTTTTCAAGTGTCTGGTGTGGCCCATTGTTGTCTCAGATTTGCCATAGGTTACTTAGATTAAAGAAATCCGTGCCCTCTGAAAAACAATGTAACATATTTTAAGATAATTTTCTCTTCTCCCCTCCTCTGCTTCACTCCTTTGCTTCCTCTCCCCTCCTTTAGGGAGAATTTATAATGGATACATAACCTAGAAATGACTCTGGGTATATGGGGGATTTGTATAGGTTATGTGTGAATACATTTTATGTAAGACATTGGAGATACACAGAGTCTGCCATCTGACACCCAGATGCCCCAGGACACCAAAGGATGCCTCACCCTCCACCCTACAGTGTGTGTGTGTGTGTATGTGCACACACACACATACTTGCACATATATGGCATATCTTACAAGTTTTGTCTTGCTGGAGAACCCTGATGAATACAGATTTGTGTCACAAGACTCTATGAAATACTGATGCTATTGGTGACTTTGGGTGGCAGATTTTCTTTTCCAATATTTTTAATTTAGTGTTTAATTAAAATTAGACTATATCTAGGGGCTGGGAATATAGATCAGTGGGTAGAGTATCTCTGTAGCATGTAGCCCTGAGTTCCATCTTCAGCACATCATAAGCTGGGTGTGGTGGCAAATGCTTGTGACTTAGGAGGCCGAGGTCAGAGGGTAGAGCTCAGGGTCAATGCCAGCCTGAGATGCTGGAATGAGACCCTGCTGAGAGAAAGAAAGAAAGAGAGAAAGAGAGAAAGAAAGAAAGGAAGAAAGAGAGCAAAAGAAAGAAAAAAGGAAGGAAAGAAAGAAAGAAACAATAAGGTTGTATCTAATTTGTATACCTCTGCTGGTTTTTTGTTTGTTTTTCAACTCAAATATAAGAACCTCTAAAATGCTCTGAAACCAGGCAGGTTGTAAGGAGCAGTAGCTTCAGTGTTTTAAATGTGAACACACAATTAGAAACAATCATAACAGGAATGGTTTCTGGAAAGCCTGAGCCACACTCTCTTGTATATACTACAGATTGAAAGATATAGAAAACTTATGAAAAATATAGAAAGTTTTTATGACCCCTAGACCTGAGCAAAAGAATGACTAGACCCAAGGAACTGAATGTAAGATTTCAGGCCTTCGCTGCCCCAAGATACATTCCCGGAGGAGTGCATTAACCCTGAGTCAGAGGACACTTACTGGATTAACATGCCTCAAGCCTCAGGGAAGAGAACCCACCTGTGGATGGGGAAGGCCCAAAGCAGGAAGACACATTCCTGACTACAAAGAAAGATGCAAGTCATCTGGGTGGTCCCAGGAACTGGCTGACTGCAAGATGAATGGTTGAGCAAGGTTACATCCTTACAAAAGATAAGTGTGTAAGATGTTTTCCGCATGACCCTGACTAAATTTGGATTGGGACCTTTTAAGACTTTCTCGGCTGTTTTTATGTTATGTTTCCTTGGTAGCCCCCTCATCCCCCCTTGGTTTGTGGTTCTACCCTATATAAGCCCTCCACTCCCAGCCACTGGGTCGACACTCCTCTGCCCCTGTGTGGGTCACGAGTCTCAGCCTCAGTCGACTGACCCTGAAATATATCTCATGCTGTTGCATCAAGAATGGTGTCTTGTGAGTTTTTGGGTGGCCGAGAATTCCTGAGGCTAAAGGGAGGTCCTCCCTTTGAGGGAGGGGGGGTCTTACACAGATAAGTGGGGCCCAAAGCCATTTTTCCTGTTTCTCACCCAGTCTCAGCTGTTCGGAAGAGGCTCTTCCTCTTTGGTGAGGACTATGCACTTTTTTTCATGAACTTTTTAAAAAGGTTTCTGCTTTGCCTATGGGTGAGCCTTTTGTATTAAAAATTATTTACTATGTGTTCAGCTAATTTATGAAGCAGTTGACTAACTTTTAAAATGAGTGTTAAATGCCTTAGCTTTTATTAATTGCGTGGATCTCTAAAAAAACCAAGTAATTGAAAATTTAATTACCTCAGTGTTTTCCTTCAAAGAACTGAGGCTTATTAAACTTTAAATGTTCAAAACATTTAAGCATCTATTGAAATGCCAATAGCTATAAACAATGTTCAGTTCTAAAGACTAATTAAACAAGTTCTAAATCACCATAAAGCTAAGCTGAATTTTAAGTAATGTGTGTTTTATGTTTTGCTTTGTTCTTACACAAGGAAGATTAACTAGGTCACCACTGACCACTACTGCCGCCTTGTGGGCATTTTTCAAATTGCTGTGGCTTTAAAAGCTACATGTTGTGATGCACTGGTATAATCCCACCACCCAGGAGGCAGGAGCAGGAGGTAGCTTATAAAGTAAGTTCCAGGTTAGCATGGGTTAAATAGTTAGCCCATGTTTTAAACCAAACAAAGTGAAACAAAAACCCAGAACATAAATGCATGAAACACTGTTGCTGAACCACATTCTTCTGGTTCAACCTGGACAAGACAGGGAGACCTCTCAGACAAGCTGAAATACTTTGACAGCATCAGGATGTAACCATGAAGATATATTACCACCACCAGGAATATCCAGATTTTGCATTAATAACGTATTTGCGGGGAGGGTTGAGATAGAGTTTTCACTACCAAACTCACTCTGTGGACTATACTGTTCTCTAATTTGCAATGATCCTCCTGCCTCTACCTCCCACATTCTAGAATTACCACCAGGAGCCACCATGACTGGTTAGGTTCTACTTTTAATATTTATTTATTTATTTATTTATTTATTTATTTAATATGAGTACACTGTAGCTGTCTTCAGACACACACCAGAAGAGTGCATTGGATCCCATTGCAGATGGTTGTAAGCCACCATGTGGTGGCTGGGAATTGAACTCAGGACGTTTGGAAGGGTAGTTAAGGGTGCTCTTAACCGCTGAGTCATCTTTCTAGCCCTAGGTTCTAATTTTAACCACAAAGAAATATAAATCTTATCAGCCAGGAATATCTTTTTGAGATTGTGTTTTTTGAGGCTTATTTTGTTTTTCATTATGTAAGTATGTGTGAGTGTGTGCATGGGTGAGGGCAGGTGTTCATGGAGTCCTCAGATCCCCTGGAGTGGCACTTACTGAGGTTCTGGGTGCTAGAAACTGAATGTAAGTCCTCCACAAAACCAGTAGATGCTCTTAACCATAGAGTCATATCTCTAGCCCTGGTTTTATTTTTATCTACATGTATATGTAACTGCCATGTGTGTGCAGATGCCTGCAGAGGCTAGAGGCACAGGATCTCTCAGAGATGGTGTTATACATAGTTGCTAGTTAAACAACCAGGGTGCTGAGAACTCAGGTCTTCTGGAAGAACAGTAAGTGTTCATAACTTCTGAGCCCCATCTCCAGCCTCACCTAGATATATCTGAAAAATACTTTTAAAATTGGTATAAGGCTGGGCCTAATGGCACACAGCTGTAATCTTAGCACCTGGGAGTCTGAGGCAGGTAAATCTCTGAATTCAAGGCCATCCTGGTCTACATAGAAAGTTCCAGGTCAGCCAGGGCTACAAAATGAAGAGAGACCTTAATTTTAAAAGTTGGTATAGCCTTCCACCTTAAACTTCGATAGCTGGTCCCAGAACTAGTTCTCTTGCTATAGAGACCTGAGTTTGCTCCATAGTACTCATAAAAAGAGAGAGGGGTATAGTGGTAGGTGCCTCTAATCCCAGAGCTAAGCAGGCAGAGACAGGGAATTTACTAAGCCTTGTTGGTCAGCCAGTCTAGCCAAATTGGCAAGCTTCAGATATAGTGAGAGAACCTGACCAAAAACAGACAGACAGACAGACTGAAGACCCCCATACTCGGGAGACCCTTCCTCAAGCCTCCGGAAATCTCGACCACCCAAAGATCACAAGAAACCATACCTGGATGCAATCAGCAGAGGCTTTATTAGGGGAGTAAGCCAGTGGTCAAGACGACAAGCTCTTCAGCTCCAAGAGCAGGGTTTTGGCCCCCGAGTCGTGGGTTAAAGGGTCTTTTATAGCATGGGGTCAGGGGAGGAATGCATTTTCGCGCGCTTACACATGAATGGTTGCATTTTCTCACGCTTACACATGAATGGTTGCATTTTTGCACGCTTACACATGATTGGTTGTTTTACAAATTTTGAACATAGCACTGGGAAGACCAAGGGAGGGGTAACCAAGAACAGTGGAACATTTCAGAGGAATCTAGCCCAAATGATCTAGAGTCATGTGAAATCACTCTGCACACTCATTCTTCTCAAAAATGTGGGTTTTTTCCATGTTATTGTGTCCTACCCTGCCATTTACCAACTATTTCAGGATTAACTATCTTCCTGCTATAGCCCCACCTAGGTGGCAGCATCTTTATCTGTAGTCAGGAATGTCTTCCTGCCTTGGGCCTCTCCCACCCATAGGTGGAAGAGGCTTGAGGAATGTAATCCAGCAAGTGTCCTTCACCTGGAATGTGAAGGCCTGAAATCTTATTTTCAGTTCCGCGTTCTGTAAGGCGAAAAATCTACACATATTTCATAAAATGGCCTCTATAATTTTTCACTCTACAAGATGAACAAACAAACACCAAAAAACTAAGTGCAGAAATGTTGAGGGAGATACCTGATGTAGTTGTATAGCATGCATGTGAGTGAGTGTACACGGATTAATTGCTTGCCAGCCTTGGCTTGAAGAGGGCTTCTGAGGAAGGGGTGTCTGGGAATGGTGAAACAGAAGACTCAAAGTCGATCGTAGGTCTAAGCTGGTGGCCTATATTCTGCTGGAGACAGCTTTCCAGCCTGCTCTCTCTCTGTCTCTGTCTCTGTCTGTCTCTCTCCCTCCCCCTCCTCCTCTGATCTGCTTTCTTTGGAGATCTCCAGACAGCTCTCTCCATGCTTCACTCTAGACAGTTCTCTAAGTAGTTCTCTCGCTATTCTAAAAAAACTCTCTGGGTAGCTCATCTCCTGCAGATCTTAAAGCCCAGTCTTTTATTTTACATATCAAACCAGTGATTTACTCCAGGTTCCCTTTGATTATCCTATGAATCATCAACTGGGAACTCACAGTTTCTTTCAACATTGCAAAAGGATTCGGAGATCTTCCTGCCTCTGTTAAGTACAGATGCTAAGATGGCTGGGTGGGACCCCTTCCTGAAATAACCATTTCTACCATGCCTGGCCCACCCTTCCTCTGTCCCAGACTGACCTTGAACTCAGGAATCTGCCTGCATTTGTGTCCGCCTGTTTTTGTATCTTTCTGACAAGCTGGCATATATATAATTTATATATTTATTTATATATTTATATAAATATTTATATATTAATATAAGTATATATAGTGTAGCAACCTCTGTCCCTTTATATTTGTGAAGCCCTTCATTCTTCATATTGCATCCTTATTTCTTGCAAAATTGAGAAATTATATATTTCCATGTGTTCAGAGATCTTTCCCACAGCCTTAAGACCTGTCCTGAAGGTCACAATGCTTACCTTTTTGCTGAAACATTAGCCACACCTGTGCCTGCTGGACTCCTGCTGCCTGATTATCATGGAGTCATTACATTAACCTGGAGGACTTTCTTTGAAGGAGGAATGTAAAATACGTACATTGTTATACAAACCAGCCTTATGTCCTTGGCAGCCTTTGACACTATTGGAGGCCTGTTCCTGGGGCAGTAACCGCAGCATTCTGTACCCACCACGCCTGTTTTGGAGGATCTAATGCCCTATTCTGGCTTCTGCTGGCCCCAGTCACAGACTTGGTACACAATCATAAATGCAGGTAAGACATACACATAAAGAAATATCCTGTCAAAATATACTTAGGGATTAGAAGGAAAACATGACCACAAGGAGGAGGTATAACAAGGGCAAAAGTGGGAAGCTGGAGTATCTCTCTCTCTCTCTCTCTCTCTCTCTCTCTCCCTCCCTCCCTCCCTCCCTCCCTCCCTCCCTCCTTCCTCAGTTTTTCTGTGTAGCCCTGGCTGTCCTGGAGACCAAGCTAGTCTCAAACTCAGAGATTTGCCTGCCCCCAACCCCTGCGCTTGGACTAAAAGTGTGTATCACCACCACTACCACCAGGCTAATCTCAGCATTTGGGGGGCAGGGGCAGTTGGATCTCTTTGAGTTCAAGGCCAGCCTGGTCTACATATTGAGACCACGTCTTAAAAACAAACAAACAGCAAACAAACAAGCAAAGAATAAAATGGGACTTCAGGAGTTGAAAACCATAGTACTGTTCCTGAGTGACAAGTTTCCTGGGCGGGATCAGAAGTAGATTACTGAAGAACTCCACACTAGAAATGACGGAAACTGAAGCACACAGAGAAAGTCTGACGGAAAAGAAGGAAGGACACAGCCCAGAGAAATTCAGTTCCTATCCAAGGATGAACTCAGGGAGGAGAAAAGTATATGAAGAGATTAGGCTGAATAAGGTCCTATAGATCGTAAGCGCCACCGCCCCCCGCCCCTCAGCCTCCAAACCGGAGACACACTCCCTGACTGTCAAAGCAAGCTGCTGTATTGTGAGCTGCTGCTTAGAAGCCAGTGTGGGAAGAGAGTGGAGGCAGCTTCCAGCCAACAGGCAACCAGAAATGACCCTGAGTCTAGTCCACAAGGAACTGGATTCTGCTATTAACCATCCAGGCAGAGGGGATATCTTATGATGATAGGAAGGTTCTAAATTTCAGGAGAGTATTTGTAGAGTGAAAAATTATAGAGGCCATTTTATGAAATATGTGTAGATTTTTCGCATTACAGAACGCGGAACTGAAAATAAGATTTCAGGCCTTCACATTCCAGGTGAAGGACACTTGCTGGATTACATTCCTCAAGCCTCTTCCACCTATGGGTGGGAGAGGCCCAAGGCAGGAAGACATTCCTGACTACAGATAAAGATGCTGCCACCTAGGGGGGGCTATAGCAGGAAAAAGTAAAGATAGTAATCTGTAATGGCAGGATAGGGCACAATGGCATGGTAAAAACCACATTTTTGAGAAGAATGCAGGGCGATTTCCACATGACACTAATCATTTAGGGTGAGTACCTCTGAATTGTTCTACTGTTTTCATGTTTTGTATCCTTGACAACCCCTCACCCCACTTCCCACTCCCCTGGTTTGTGGTTTTTCCCTTTAAAACCCTCCAAGGACTGGCCGAGGAGGTCGGACCTTGACTCCAGCGCGAGTACCTGGTCAGACCGCTGGCTACCAGCTCTTTCCCTAATAAACCTCTGCTGATTGCATCCAGGTATGGTTTCTTATGATCTTTGGGTGGCCGCAATGTCCTGAGGCTTGAGGAAGGGTCTCCAGAGTTTGGAGCTCTTCATATTGATTACCTATGTGTGTTTCTTAAACTCATTGATCTGGTCCCTTCCCCATTTTATGTGTTTACCTGAGTGGGAGAAGGTGCTCCCAGAAGCCAGAAGAGGGAGGCAGATACTGTGCTAGTTTGAATGAGGATCGCCCTATAGACTCATAGATTTGAACCTTTTGAGAGTGGCATTAGAGGTGTGGCCTTATTGGAGGAAGTATGTCACTGGGGGTGGGCTTTAAGGTTTCAAATACTCAAGCCAGGCCCATGGTGCACTCTCAGTTCCTGCAGCCTGCAGATTGAGATGTGGAACCCTCAGCTACCTCTTCAGCATGGTGCCTGCCTGTGTGCTGCCATGCTTCCCACCCTGATGACAATGGACTAGGTCTCTGAACCTCAAGCCAGCCCCACTTATAAGCATTTCAGGGATCATGGTGTCTCTTCACAGCAATTAGAAACTCTAGGATAGATACCCTGGAGTTGGAGATGCGGCAACTGTGAGCAGCTGGACATGGGTGTTGGGAACTGAAGCAAGGTTCTCTGCAAGAACAGCAAGTGCTCTCACCCCCTAGCTGTCTCTCCAGCCCTCTCTGTGCTCTTCAGTTGGATACATTTTTGCTATGTATAATATAGTACATTTAAAAAATGTGTGTGTGTGTGTGTGTGTGTGTGTGAGAGAGAGAGAGAGAGAGAGAGAGAGAGAGAGAATACCATGTGCATACACCAGGCAGTTGTGGTCCTCTGCAAGTATTTTTAATCATTAGCCATCTCTGCAGCCTCAATACAGTTTGATTTTTATAAAGACATCGAAGTGCAAACAGGCCTGGTGCAGTAACCACTTTTTAAATCCTGCGGCTCCTCAGGTTTAGGTAGAACAATCACTGAGTTCAAAGCTAGCAGGGCCAAACAATAGATTGTTTATAGAACATGTTGGCACATATCCACATGTCTGTAATACAGTCACTCAGGGACAGAAACATGGGAAACCTTGCAAGTTTGAGGGCAGCCTGGTCTACATCGCAAGTTCCAAGCTAGGGTTACATAGTAAGAGACCTTGTCTCAAAAACAAACAGAAAAGTGTACAATAAAAAGTCAATGCTACTTTTCCTACAATTGACTCCTGCCCAGTTTATTTCTTACCCTCTGTTATGTGACACTTTTCATAGGGAGGTACAGTGCAACACACATACATATACACACTCACCCCAGATAGGAAGCCCATGGCAGACCAAAGTAAC
This sequence comes from Arvicanthis niloticus, assembly GCF_011762505.2. Lineage (NCBI taxonomy): Eukaryota > Metazoa > Chordata > Mammalia > Rodentia > Muridae > Arvicanthis > Arvicanthis niloticus. The sequence goes on from NC_047671.1 coordinate 12,642,141, forward strand.
GAGGAACCAAGTTCTTATAGGGGTTGCTGGAGGAATATGGGCAAGGAACTATTTACAGGGCCAGGGATGAGCCGAAAGCAGCTGTATCACTGCAAAGCCCACCCCAACAGGACTCCTGAAAGTGGCACATCTGGAGCTCTCAGCTCACATCTGGAGCACTCTGCACAGCTTGCAGGCAGTTCCCTGCAAATCGCAGGGAATACGCGAGTGATACTGTTTTTATGGTTCTGGCTTACTTTGTTTAAAGTGATGATCTCTGGCCCCACTCATTTCCCTGCAAATGACAGGTCAGAGCTGAGGCTCCGCTCCCAGCAGCTGAGCTGCCCAGCCTCCTGCACACAGCTGTCGCAGTGGAAAGGGTCCTCCCCCCCCCCCCCCCCCCCCCAGTGAATCTTGCAAGTTTCAGCTTTCCCCAGACTTGTGAAGTTTGTTGACCTCCTGAGTCTCACCAGCCCCAACCCCCTCCTGGAGAGAGTGTTGCAATATTGGAGAAACAACCATCAGTAATGTCCTAGCCCTTTACACGTCTAATAGCATATGACCTTTATATTTTTTTACACAGAAGAAAAATAATTTCTTCATCCAGTGTCCCCTTATTTTATTACCTACATTGAAAGTCTTTTTCTTTTTTATATATTAACGTTACAAGATAGTGGGCCTCAGTATAGCATGTCCATCCGTGAGCAGAATAAACTTTAAGTTTATTCCCACCCTGTGACCCTCTATCTCATCCCTTGTCTCTTTCCTGCCAGATTCTGTGCTCTCCCTAAATTGTCTCTTATTTATTTATTGAGTCAGGGTCTTGCTGTATAGCCTTCACTAGCCTGGCACTAGCTTTGTAGCCCAGGCTAGACTTGGCCATTCCATAATCTTATGGCTTCAGCACTCCAAGTGTCGGGCAATAGGCGTGCACTACTACCTTACTCTGCTTTAAAACAAAACAAAAAACAACCCAAAAAAACCACAAAAATACATAACCAACCTAGATTCTGCACATTGGAAAAAACATGTGGTATTCTCTTTCTGATACTGACGTATTTTGTTTAGCATGATAATCCCCAGTTTTATCCATTTTTCTACAAACAATATAAAAATTAGCATATTTATATTTTATATAAATATAAAATTTGTTCTTGGTATGTAGCTCTGTGAATTCTGACAAATACATCCAACAGACAGATGTAAAATGGATCTGTTATCACAAAAGAGGCCCTCAGGTCTTTGCTTCCACCTCAGAGACAATGCACTGGTATCCACTTTGTCCACTCCCCACTGTGGGCACCTGGACTAATTCCATGACTTGTGTGTGGTGAATTATGTCTCGGTAAACATGGGCATGAGTGCATCTTCTTGGGTGCTTGAGAGAATCCAAGTCAGCACCCAGGACTGGTGTAGCAGGGTCATATTACAGTTGAGTGTTTAATTGGATTTGTTTGTGTCTGAGACAGAGTCTCATTGTGTTCTTACCACACGTGTGTCCTATACCCTCCTTAACGTTGCCCCTAAATACTTGGGGAAAGTGTTCTTGGTTTTGTTTGTCCTTGTTATGAGACAATGTCACTGTAGTCCAGGTTGACTTCAAGCTCAACTGTTGCTGAAAATGACCTTGATTGACTCCAGTTCATAGTGTTGGAACAACAGGCATGCCCCTCTGCCTTGGTTACCTTGCTGTTGCTGTTGTGGTGGCTATTCTTAGTTGCCAACTTGATTACATCTGGAATAACTAAAACCAAATGGCTGAGCACACCTCTCAGAGATTCTTTTTTTCTGAATTAAATCTTTTGAAGTGGGAAGGCCCACTTCTAATCCGGATCTCTGAGGTGGCAGGATCCATCATTGATCTGAACTACATCTTTCATTGGCAGCCTAGATAAAGGACATGGAAGAAGGACGCTGTCTTTCTTGTTGCTTGCTTGCTCCTGATTTCTGCAGCAAGTCTATTTCTCCACTGGCATTACAGCGTGCTTCTTCAAGGTTCTGGCCTATACTGAAGACCAGATGAGATATCTACCCTCATGGACTGAACAACTACTGAATTCTTGGACCTTTTGTTGGTAGACAACCATTGTTGGACCACAGCCTGTAAACCACTCTAATGGATCCCCTTTCTTCTATATAGAGATTCATTCTATACGTTCTTTTTCTCTAGAGAACTCTAACAGCTGTGGAGAGACATCATGACCAAGGCAACTTGTTTTCTCTTCTCTTCTCTTCTCTTCTCTTCTCTTCTCTTCTCTTCTCTTCTCTTCTCTTTTCTTTTTGTGTATTTTGAGACAGGAATTCTCTATGTAACATCAGCTGTCCTGGAACTCACTTTATAGACCAAGCTGGCCCCAAACTCACAAACTGCCTGTGTCTTCTGGTGCTATGAGTAAAGGCATGGACCACCACTGCCTGGCGACCACGGCAATTTATAAAAGAAAATATTTAATTGGGGGGTTTGCTTATAGTTTCAGAGGATGTCTTAGTGTTCTATTGCTGTGAAGAGATACCATGACCTGTTGTGTCCCGCACTAGCCCCACGTTCGGGTGCCAAAAAATGTCGCGGCCGGAGCAAAATATTGAGGCCCAGGCTGCCCCGTGTTTGGTGGCCACTGTATCCCCATCCAAGCTGCTGCTCCGGTCCGAGGGTTGGGGTTCAGCAAGAGAGAGGGTGAGGGCAGACTCAAAGAATGGAGACCAGACAGAGTGTGTTTCAGTCCCGTTTATTCTTCAGTCTCTCTTCCTCTCTCCAAGTCCCAAGTCTTGAGTTCCTAGTTCCTAGTGCCTCCAAGTTCCAAGTTACCTCTTCCAAGTTCTCTCTCAAGTGCCTGCTTCTCTGTCTTCTCTGTCTGCTGTGTCTGTTCTGTCTTTGCCTTTTATATGTCTCACTTCTAAGCCATGCCTCTAAGTCACACCTATAATCATGCCCTTAGGTCTTGTCTCTAACTCTGATCTCTACACTTCTAAGTTACACACCTTTAATCTCACATACCTTTAATCTCTAAGGTATCTTTAATCTTTAAAGTATCCAAGGAGTGTGCTCAGCTGTTGTAGGCTATTGTAATCCAAGTCACATGTCAGGGTATATGGCCCAAGATGGCCGCAAAGCTGATAGCCGCTTTCTGCTAAAGTCGGCCCCCAACAATGACCATGTTAACTTTTATAAAGGAAAACATTTAATTGGGGCTAGCTTATAGTTCAGAAGTTTAGCATGGTGGGAAGCATGGTGACATTCAGGTAGATGTGGTACTGGAGAGTATCTGAGAGTTCTGCATCTGGCTCTACAGGCAGCAGGCAGAGACACTGGGCCTGGCTTGAGCATTTGAAACCCCAGACCCAACCCCAGTGACACACTTCCTCCAACAAGGCCACATCTTCTATTCTCTGTCAAGTAGTACCACTCAGTGATGACCAAGCATTCAAATACACGAGCCTATGGGAGCCATTCCTATTGAAACCACCACAGAGGGTCATTCTATGACTGTCATGCCTGGTAGCATGGCAGTAGACAGGTAGGCATGGCACCTGGAGCAATAGCTATGAGTTTAACATCTTTATCCAAAAGAGACTGGGACTGTCTTAGGCTTGTTTTCTTTACAATGCTTTCCATGTATTTTATGTTTATTATTGTCCTTATGTACTCACATTCATCAAGAAATGTGGTATAAATACACAAGGGAACAAACGATGCAGGGAAATGGGTGAAACCATCACAGTGCTTGACAGAAGCCAGATTCTTTTTTTTCTTTAAAAGAAGATAGTGTCGCCAGGCAGTGGTGGCACACGCCTTTAATCCCAGCACTTGGGAGGCAAAGGCAGGAAGATTTCTGAGTTCGAGGCCAGCCTGGTCTACAGAGTGAGTTCCAGGACAGCCAGGACTACACAGAGAAACTCTGTCTCAAAAAACAAAAACAAACAAAAAAACTGAATAATAAAACTAAAAAAGATAGTGTCTTGGCTAGTTTTATGCCAACTGGATACAAGCTAGAGCCATCTGAAAGGAAGGAGCTTCAATTGAGAAAATGCCTTCATAAGATCCTGCTGTAAAGCATTTTCTTAATTAGTGACTGATGGGAGTCCAGCTCACTGTGGATGGTGCCATCCCTGGGCTGGAGGTCCTGGGTCCAACAAGAAAGCAGGCTGAGCAAGCCATGGGAGCAAGCCAGTAAGCAGCACCCCTTCATGGCCTCTGCATCAGCTCCTGCATTTAGGTTCCAGCCCTGCTTGAGTTTATGTCCTGACTTCATTTGATGCACAAAGCCTTTTTTTCTCACAGCTTTCCTGTAGTAATGCACTTCCTCTGACAAAGCTATACCACCTAACCCTCCCCAGACAGCACCACTGTCTGGGACCACTGTTCAAGCACGTGAGACTACGGAGGGAGTTTCTCAGGCAGGCTGTTTAATCCTCATGACTATAAACGAGTCTCCCCGTTGCTGAACTTAGGACCTTAGGCATCCGAGGCAAGCGTTCGGCCACTGAGCTGCATCTTAGCGGTTTTGGGTTTTATTTGGACATAAGCTAAGTTGCCCAGGCTGGAGTCAAGGCAGGTCTTTACTTCCGGCCTGCTGCTTCAGCCTCCCCAGAAGCTGAAGTTACAGACCTTCGCACTACCAAGTCTACCTCAAAACTTGTTTTTATATTCAGGAACACAGTCGATCAGTTCTGGCTCTGTATTAAATACAATAGTCTCTTTTCTGGATTCTGGAACTTTCTATTTCTAGTTTTAGAACTAGAACATATAGTTCTAGAGTTCTTTTCGGTTGTACAGCCTTTGAAATATAGGACTTTTTTTTTTTTAGTAGAATCAGGAATAACCAGAAAACAAACAAAAGCTGATGAGAACCGAACCTATAGGCGCCTCTACAGAAGCCTTTAGGGGAGTATTAGATTTGAGGACTGTAGACTAGAACTGTAATAAAAAGCATTCGAAACAAGAGGCGTCTCCTTCCTAACTTTGTTTTTGAGATGGAAAGCTCAGTGCAAAATTTAGATCTTATTACAGAAATTGAAACGAGCTCATGCAAATTAATCTCCACTGCACCCGTAAAAGGAGATTGAGAGCCGTGATGTTGCCTGTGGTGCACATACAGTACCATTTCCTGAATGTCTTTGGGGTCTGAAACTGGGAATGACACTCAATGCTTCTTTTTCCTCGGGCTACAGTATCATAGGATTCAATTTTGAATCTGATAATGGAAGCATTTTTGTGGCACAATAGCCCACAAAGGAAATGAAGGAGGAGATAAACAGCCAGATCATTGAAACAGACAAACAAGACCCTAGATTAGATGTTTACTCCTGGGCTGCTTTTCATTGGTAGACAGAAATTAATTGAGCATCTAATTGTGTCCATTTCTGGGGCACACCCTCACTTAGACTTTCTATTGACCATTTGTCAGTGGCTCATTCTTAGTTTTTAATTCAGAAGATGATTTTCTATGCTAATTTGAAGGGCATGAGCAGAAAGATATTGTAGGTCTGGCAGGCTTTACACCATTAATGTAAAATTTTGTGAGTCAGGCATGGTGGCTCAGGCTCATAGGCTAAGGCAGGATTGGCAGTTCAAGGCCAGCCTGAGATAGAACAAGTTCCAGGCTAGCCTGGGCTACAGAGTGAGAGCTTGTTTCGAACAATAAAAGAAAACAAATGGGGAATCATATGATCAAGATGAATTGTTGGCATGTATAAAACTATCAAAGAATTAAAGTTATTCTATTAAAAACCCACAAAGAGGGCTGGAGAGATGGCTCAGCGGTTAAGAGCACCGGCTGTTTGCTCTTCCAGAGGTCCTGAGTTTAATTCCCAGCAACCACATGGTGGGTCACAACCATCTGTAATGGGATCCAATGCCCTCTTATGATGTGTCTGAAGATAGCTACAGTGTACTCATTTAAATTAAATAAATACATCTTTAAAAAAAAAAAACAAACAAACTCCACAAACAATTCTGTAAGACCAATGTGCTGGTTAGTCTGTCACACCCTGGAGTCACCTGGGAAGCACCTCAACTGAGGAATTATTTCATCAGATTGACATGTGGACCTATCTCCTAGAGATTGTCTTGGTTGCCTTAGTTGGTGTGTGGGGACCCAGCCACTGTGGGTGGCACTATCCCCTAGGCAGAGGCCCTGAACTTTATAAGAAGGAAGAAAACTAGCAAGGGCAGGCAAGCAAGCAGCACACTTAACATCCGTTTTCTCTCCACCCTTGATTATAGATGGTGACCAGCTGCTGCAAGCTCCTGCATCTGTGACTTCTCTGCTGGGATGAACTTTAACATGGACTTGGAAGCCAAATACATTCTTTTCTAAGTTGCTTTTGACAGGGTATTTATAACAGCAACAGATATAAAACCAGAACAGCCACATTCTGTGTTGGACAGAAGCTTATCTTAAATATTTCCCATTAGCTTTTTCTGTATCTCCACTGTACTAAATGGTGACTTTGTATCTATCTTGGCTTAAAGGAAAAGTTACTTTATTTTAAAGCCAGTGACTCCAACTGTAAGTTGCTCCACAGTACAGGTAGCACAGAAGCTCCACCCTCTCCTCCTGGTTTGGAGAATCAACGAAGGCCTCTTGTATTTTACCGTTGAGTTATACCTTTGGAAGCCATTTTTAAATTGTCTCCTATCTCAAATAGAATTCTACTCAACCAAACTAAAGGGTATTCTGTAATCTGTACCTCTGCCACAGAGGACAGGACTGTGGAACTGTGAGGTTAGTAAGTGAGAAACAGACAAAAGGAAGTATTTTTAATAGAGTTAGAATGGCTACCAGGAATGCAATGAAAACTGCACGTGTCTTTCTGATAGGCTATTCCCCTCCCCCCCAACCCCGTTTCTGCTTTTGAGACAGGATCTCACTGTGAAGCAATGGGTGGCCTTTATCTTGGCATTCTCCTGCTTCTGCCCCCTGGGATTGTAGGCATGTGCCATTGTGCCAGGCTTTTTGAGAAACTAAACAGAATTCAGATCAGCACAGGACCTAGAATTCCCTCCATCTCAAGAGTTAGGGTTTCTTGTTTTAGTTAGAGTTTTCATCTTCTTGTCCATCCTGATCAAGTATTTTCCAAGGTTGGAGGTTCAGTGTTCCAAGATTCTCCACAGGTTTGGAAAGAGCTTAACGGTTATGATTCAGACATACTGTGAAGTCCAATCTCCTTTCTGCTCTTCTAGAGAGCATTGATGAACGCAATGAACATATTTATTCTTCTCTTCAGCCCGAAGAATTCCTTCTAGTGCTCACTGTGGAGCTGGCTTAGTACTCATCAATTCCTTTAGCTTGCCTTTATCACAGACAGTTTCAGTTCCTCCATCAGTTATGACAGCTAGGTATAGTAGTACTCTGGTTCTCAGAATTTAAAATGTATCATTCCTTGCCCTACCAGCTTTTAAAGTTTCTGTTGTGAAATCCGCCATTATTCTCATAGGCCTGCCTCTATACACAACTGCATGTTTCTCTCTTGCATGCTGCAGTGTACTTTCTGTTCTGTATATTTAGTTTTAACTATAGAATGACGTGGGGAGTTCCTTTTCAGGTCCCATCTAGTTAGTGTTCTATACATGCCTCTTGTAGTAGAGAGGCCTTTCCCAGGACTCAGAAATTTTCTGCTATGGCGTTATTGAAAATATTTTCTATGCCTTTGGCATGAAGTTGTCCGTCTTTTGTGCTCACAATTTGTAGATTTTATCTTTTCGTGATGTCCCAAAGATCTTGACTGCTCTGTTCTGACCCTAAAAACAACCTGGGGAGGAAAGAAATCATTTGGCTTACATTTCCAGGTCACAATCCATCACGGAGGGAAGTTGAGGCCAGAACCCTAATAGGAACCGAAGCAGAGAGCCTGGAGGAGCTGCCGTCTGGCTCGCTCCTCTGCTTCACTTTCAGCCTGCTTTCTTAAACAACCCAGGACCACCAACCCCGGTGGAGCACCACCCACCATATGCTCCATATGCTATGCCCTCCCACACCAATCAACACTCAAGACAATTCCTCACAGACATGGCCACAGCTGATTTCATCTTGGCAGTTTCTCTATTGAGACTTCTTCCTCTTCTGTCGTGACTCTTGACTGGATCCAGTTGACAATAAGAAATATGAGGCTATCTATGCCTTGCCAACCTGATGCACAAAACACATCACTACTAAACCATAACTTTTTTTTCTTTTTCCCCAAATCTCATGTTAGCACCATAATATAAAATATAAATATAACCTTAAAAGTTTTACAATCTAAACATTCAAATGCTTTAAAAGTCCATGTCTCTCAACTGCATGGGCCTAGAAAACAAAACAAAGAATACATGTTTTTATTTCAAGAGGGAAGAAGCAGGCCTTAGTTACAATCAGATCAAAGCAAACCACAAAGCCAATAGTATAAATAGTATAAGAAGTTCAGAGTCCTACATCTGGAATTTACTCCTGATCTTTTGGGTTCCAAAAGCTGGGGTACCCCACTTCTCCAGCTTTGCTCTCTGCAGCACGCACAGCTTGTCCTCAGGCTCAGTGCAGCCTCACTCTGCACTGCTGCTGTCCTGGCAGGTCCCTCATGCTCTTGGCATTGCCAGTGTCCTGGGGTCTCCATTACAGCTGAGGCTTCACCTTCATCCATGGCCCCTCTGGGCTTTTCTTCAGGGCTCCTGCCACATAGTGCCAAGCCTCAGCTGCTCTCCATGACCCCTTCATGTCTTCAAACCAGCACTGTGTAGGAGATCCTTAGGGATTGTTTGCCCTCTGTGACCTTAGACCACAGCTTTCACGTACTGACACTGAGGAAATACTTCCCCAAGTATTTCACCTCATTGGTGCCTCTTGTTAATGACAGCTGATTCTTCAGTGCCAAATGACTAACATTGTTGCTGTAGTAACACAGAAAGCTTCATTCACTTCTATGGACTTTCAGATATGTCACATGAGCGGCCCAATAGTGTCATTGATTCCTTCTGAAACTTCACAAGCCAGGCTCCCATGGTCTTTATTTCTCTGATAATAATAATAATAATAATAATAATAATAATAATAATAATAACAACAACAACAACAACAACAACAACATGTGATATTATTATTATTCATCTCGTCTTCCAGGCTCCTGGAACAGCCCAGTAAGCCCTGAGCAGTAATTGGCTTTTCCAGTTTAAAGTCTCCAAATCCTCCATTGCCACCCATAACAAAGCACAGCATAAAGGCCACACGGTCAGGTCAGGTTGACCACAGTAACATCCTACTCGATACCAATTCTTTTCTAGTTTGGTTTCTGCTGCTGTGATAAACACCATGACTGAAAGCAACCTGGGGAGGAAAGAGTTTTTATTTCAGCTAATAGGCTACAGTCCATCATGGAGAGAAGCTACGTCAGGAACTCGAAAGCAGGAGCTTGAGACAGAAACCACAGAGGAGTGCTGCTTACTGGCTTGTTCCAATATTCACGGGACTGGGCTGAGTGAGAAAGCAACCCTGTCTTAGTCAGGGTTTCTGGTGCTGTGGTGAAAGACCACAATCAAGAGAAAGCTGGGGAGGAAAGGGTTTACTCAGCTCACCGTTCCACATTGCACTGTATCGTTGAGAGAATTCGGGACAGGGTCTCAACAAGGGAGGAACCTGGAGGCAGGAGCTGATGCAAAGGCTACAGAGAGGGGATGCTGACTGGCTTGCTCAATATGCTTTGCTCACCCTGTTTTCTTATAGAACGCAGGACCAGGAGTCCAGGGATTACACCACCCACAATAGGCTGGGTCCTCCTCCATCAGTCACCAATTAAGGAAATGTCCTATGGTTTGTACATCACCTGATCTTATGGAGGCATCTTAATTGGGGCTCTCTCCTCTCAGATGACTTTAGCTTATGGCAAGTTGACATAAAACTATCAGCTACCTGTCTTATTCAGTGGGCGGGGCCTATCAATCAACAATTGAGTCAGTTTTCAACAGTTTACCACACATGCTGCTTTGGGGTGGGGGGTGGTGGGGGGAAGAGGGTTAGAAAGATGGCTCAGAGTTCAAAAGCACACAGTACTTTTCCAGAGAACTTAAGTTAGATTCCCAGCACCTAGATCAGATATCTCACAAGCACATATAATTTCAGATGTGATACCTCTGGCCTTTGCGTGCAACTGCATTTAAGAGCACATACGCACACATGGACACATATACATAATTAAAAATAGTAAAAATTTAAAAAGAACTTGTCACTGAAGAGACAAGTTTCTGGGCATGTCTATGAGGGATTATCTAGATTAGATAACCATGGTGGGAAGACTTTGTACATGTGGGAGTCATAGACCGAATAAAAGAGACTATGTGGTTGTGACTATGGCCACAGTGTTGTATATGAGTACACTGTAGCTGTTTTCAGACACACCAGAAGAGGGCGTCAGTTCCAGAAGATGGTTGTGAGCCACCATGTGGTTGCTGGGAATTGAACTCAGGACCTATGCAAGAGCAGATAGTGCTCTTAACTGCTGAGCCATCTCTCGAGCCCCTAAGAAGTTTTATAAAAAGAGAAAGGACAGGACACATTGCAAAGGACCAGCAGCCTACTTGGAGTGCCCAAGACCATCAGCTTTTGCCTGATGCTCCTTTCATGGGGTCCAAGACTAGGAGTCAGTTGCTAAGGGATGCAGTGTGGGTGGTTCTCTGTTTTGATTGATAGGCTTGAGCTGTTGGGTACCTTTCCCTACTACACAGGTCCTTTCCAATGATATCAAATTGGGAGTAGGCATAAGATAATAAGTAAATAGGGGATCTTCCCAGTAAGTTCAGTCAGATGCGGTTTGTTTTAATGGATCCAAAACCAGTCAAGGCTGGATGGGCCCATTGTCCACAGTTCCCAGATGTATCCCAGTATGTATTTAGCAACAAAAGGCAGGCAGTAATCACAAATTTGCTTTAAAAAAAAAAAAAAAGAGTGACCTATTACATTGTTGGAAGCAGGATGTGCGTGCAACTTGATGCAAGTGAGGGTCTGTCATGGCCCGGGGCATTGGTAGGATAGGAGTGTGGGTATAACCCAGGACACATGGAGTTTTAGGTTCTAAGCTCTCCCTGAGCTTGCCTGCCTCAGATGTGCCTGGAGGAAAGCCATGGGGTGAGGGGACGCATGTGGTAGACTTCCTCTCTAATGTGTTCCACGGTGAGGAACAGAATGTGACAGTTTTGGGTATCTGATAAGTGTATTAAGTTACTTTTCTATTGCTATGATAAGACGTCATGACCAAGGCATCTCATAGGAGAGTTTATTTGGGACGGACCTGAGGTAGTAGGCAGCAGGTGCTGGAGCACAGCTGAGAGCTCACATCTCAACAGCCCCGCCCCCGTGACACGCCTTCTCCAGCATGGCCACACCTCCTCTTTTTCAAAAAGTTCTACCAACTAGGGATCAAGTAGTTAAACATACGAGCCTATGGGAGCCATTCTTATTCAAACCACCACAATAAGAAATAAGTATGTTGAAAACTAATCTAATAAAATGAACGGTAACTATTAATTACAATAAAAAAAAATTGTCATAGAACAATAACCATAGTAGCTTGTGGTCCAGTTGGGGACAGTATTTACATGTCCTAACAGTACAGTCACTGGATACTGACATGACCTTGGGGGAGGAGCCAGGGAGGGTGTGATATGCTTAATTCTCACTTCGCTTCATAGGGCAGTCATATTTCATGAACCTGATATATTAATCAGAGGCATGGAACATAATGTTCGGTTAGCTAAAGCAGTTGATTTTCCTCCACAGAGGGCGAGTTTGGGGTAAGGACAGTAGAATTTGGCATAAGACTATTTTATAAAGGTAAAAAACTAAAAGTTTTATAATAGTATATTATTTTCAATTTTTAAAAAGTTATGGCTGGAGAGATGACTCGGTGGTTAAGACTGCTGGCTACTCTTGAAATGTACTACTCACACGGTGGCTTACACGTCTGTAACGCCAGTCTCAGGAGATCCCATGCCCTCTTCTGGCCTCCACAGGCAAACATGTACACAAAGATTGATGATTACTTTTAAAAGTTATACTTATTGAGTGTGTGTGTGTGTATGTGTGCACATGCACATGTATGTGCATAAGAATATGTGCTGTGGAGATCAGAGGAGTCAGTTCTCCAGTGCCTCTGCCCACTGAACTGTCTCACTAGCTCTAGTTTACAGTTTTAGAAGAAAGGAAAGTTTGATACAGGCTACAAAGGGTGAACCTTGAAGACCTGAACTAAGTAAAGTTTATCAAACACAAAAGGACAAATACATGTAATTCTCCCTGCGTGGGGGTCCCAGGGTAGGCAAGGTCATAGAAGCCAAGTTCAGATGCTGGTTGTGGGGACTGGGGAGAAGACGAAAGGCGCTGTGTGTAATGAGGGAGAGGAAAGCTTTCTGAAGATGGGCGGCAGGATGAGAGTGCGTTCAGTGCCTCTCACCTGAACACGTATGTATGTTTTAATACAGTAGGAAGTAATGTAAAGAAAAACGAGGGTGACGGGCATGGTGGTCCCTGCCTGCAACTCTGGCACTGGGGGATTGGAGGCAGGAGGATCAGAGTTGAAGGTCATCCTCAAGTACATGGCAAGACTGAAGCCAGCCTGGGCTGTGTACTCAAGAAAGAAAAAAAGTACTATTGTTTTTTTTTGAATATTTAATTATGTACACTTTTTAAAATTTTATGACAACGTTAGTTTTTAGAAAACTATGACCATCACATGTGTCATGAGCATTTGCATATAAATTTAATTTTTGAGACAGAGTTTTCTACAGCCCAGACTAGCCTCAAACTCCCTATGTCACTGGGGATGACCTTGAACTTATGATCCTCCTGTGTCCATCTTTCAATTACAGGGATTACAGGCAGGTACCATGTCATCCAGTTCTAGGTTTAAGGCAGTGCTGGAGTTGGGTCCAAGGCTTTGTGCATGCTAAGTAAGGATCTTACTAATGGCGCTCCATCACTAGCCCGTGTACATAGACTTTATGATATAATTTGGACTACACAGAGACCATTTACCCCTCCCCCCACATACTTCTCACCTTTAGTCTCTTTAGACAAGGATAGTTACTCTCAATTAGAAGAAGTGCTGTAGATATTTAGAGAATTTGAAATCCCAGAATACTAAATGTGCACATCAGCATTGTGAGTAAAGGCACACTGTTCACATCTAGCTTGGAGAATGCCGTCACCGTGCTGGAATATCCCTGTCCTGACCCTGCCCATCTCAGTGGTCAGACTGAGGACTCCGTGTGTGATCACCTCTGAATGGCTTGGGGAACCTGTCACTGAGTTGATCCATGAACTGGGTTGGACTCTGAGTAAATTAATGATATATTATCACATGAACATATGTTGTCACTGGTGAGCTGTAGATCACAAGTTTATCTTATTTTTAAAAATTGTCTCTTTTTTGTTGATCTCACTTTTTTTTGTTGTTGTTGGGTTTTTTTTGTTGTTTTTTTTTTTTTGTTTTTTGTTTTTTGTTTTTTTGTTTTTTGTTTTTTGTTTTTCGAGACAGGGTTTCTCTGTATAGCCTTTGGCTGTCCTGGAACTAACTCGGTAGACCAGGCTGGCCTCGAACTCAGAAATCCGCCTGCCTCTGCCTCCCAAGTGCTGGGATTAAAGGCGTGCGCCACCACCGCCCGGCGATCTCACTTTTTAAAAATATTATTTACTTATTTTTCTTGTTTCATAGATTACATCCTGAGTGCAGTGGGTCCTCCCTCCTCCCCTCCCAGTCTCCTACCTCCCCTGTCCCCATAGATCCATTCCTCCTTTTGTTTCCCTTCAGAAAAAAGCAGGCTGCCAGAGATATTAACCAAACATGGCATAACAAGTTATAATAAGATTAGACATAAACCTCATATCAAGGCTGGATGAGGCAACCTAGTAGGAGACAAAGGGACCCAGAAGCAGGCAAAAGAGTCAGAGACAGCCCCCCAGGTCCTCTTTGTATATGTTATGATGGTGTAACTTGGTGTTCTTGTGGGACTCCTAGCAGTGTGAATGGGCTGTCTTTAAAAAGTATCTTACTGTTTTATTTGTATGGGAATCTTGCCTGCCTGTCTGTGCACCAAGTACATGCAGTACCCGTGGAGGCCAGAAGAGGGCACTAGATCTTCTGGGATTAGAGTTTATAGCTGCCATACAGGTGGTACCAGGAATCAGACACTGGTCCTCTGCAAGAGCCATTTCTCCAGCCCCCACAAGTTTTTCTTATAACCACCTCTTTAACCTGGTATAAAGAGCAGAAGGATGTATGTATATTTATTTCTTCCTGGTCTTAGGCACTAACAGGCTAGCTTGCTTGCCAGTAAGTTCAACTTGTCATGTGCAGCCCTAATTCAAGTCAGGGTCTCCTGCACTTACTGAGGAGGAGCTGGACTGAAGAAGAAAGAGACGCTAGAAAACAACTCTGTGCATCCTCTGAGACCACTGAGGCTGGCCAGCCTCTAAGCTGGGCTGCTCCGTTTTGACAGATGGCCTTTCCCTCGACGCCTTTATTGCTACGTTGTAGAGCACTGCTGTATCTTGTTGTCCCTTCTAAAATTTCCTCTTTGTTCACAGTACGAGATGAGAACAGAAGCACGGAGAAAAAATCTTCTCATTTTGATTTTGCATTATTTAACACAAGAAGGGTATGTTTTCATGTGTTTATGACGATGCCCCTCCTCTCTGACCCTTCAAAAGCAGTCTACTTTTAGAGCGGTTTCATGGTTACAGACAAATGAGCAGAAAGTACAGTGAACTCCTTCTCCCCACCCATTTCCTATATTACTATTAATAACATTGCTTTATATTATTATTATTAGTGCTGGTGGCAGATCCCAGGCAAGCACTCTACAACTGAGCTCTAGGGAAGTCCCTTACTATTAATATTTCTCATTATAACATTTGTTATAACTGGTGAGCCCTTGCTGATAAGTGATATACTCCACAGCAACAAAAAAGTAATCAGTACAGCAGCCACACCCATATTTGGCTAAAAGCAAGGAAAGGCAATCAAATACGTAAGTCCTTATTTGATTTAAGCACTTTTAAAATTGTTTTGGATAATGGGAACATCACCAGATGTCAGTAGAAACAGGTAGCTTTCAGACGCAAGTATTGCAGTTGACAGTATTGAGATGTATTTAATATGCAGTTAAGTTACATGTCTGTCTATGATCTCACTGCTCAGAGGCTGGCACAGGAGGATCATGAATCCTAAGAAAGCTGGAGCTGTGGATTGAAACCTTATCCCTAAAACAACCAACCTGAAAACAAATCACAAAACCAACAACAACCAAAAAGACCCAACTCATTCAACAGCATTAAATAACCCAAACCAGAAAACCAAAACCAAGAAAACAAAATCCAAAACAAACCAAAAAGTCATACGGAATGTTCCTTATTGCGGAAAAGTCTCCTACACAGTTTTCTCTATAACGTGCTGCTTAATGTCGACTTGCTCTTTGTAGCGAGGCCTCTTGATTTGCAACTCCTGTCTGCTTTTATTTCTTAAACCCAGACCTAATCTCCTCTCTCCTGTAAACCTGCCAGCTATATGGATGCAGCTAACGCTTTGGAGGAGGAAACTAAACTGGGATTACGGCGCTTCGAAGTTTGTGACAACGTTGACCTGGAAACTATTTTGATGGAATACGAGAGCTATTATTTTGTAAAGTTCCAGAAGTATCCCAAGGTGGTTAAGAAGGCATCAGACCCAGGTACATAGGTTTGTGCTGGAAATAATGCTTTGTCCCGTTGTTAAGAATGGTGTTTCCAGTGGCCACATCTGTACTCCCAATGTCAGGGAAGTGGGGGGTCTGAAGACGAAAGTTGGCCTGTCCCTCTTCCTGCAGAAAGTGTTCCTAGGCTTATGGTTGGATGGTTCCCTTCTATGCCTGGAAGAGTAGACCAGAAGGATCTGGAGCCTAGCTCAGACCCAGGACTGACCATTCAAACAGGATTGCCTGGATTTTTTTGACATCCTCCTGTCTTGTTGGCCTTTGTTTGAGGAGCGTTTGTTAGGGCAATGAAAGCAGAGCCCCAGTGTATTGCAGGTGCTCTTCAGAAGGGCAGCATTAACTCCTGGAGTGATGGAGAGGGCTGTTGGAAGACTATAAATGACCAAAGACTGTTTCTTGTTAGGAAGCCCTATTATCTATCTTGAAAATAACATGGAAATGAGTATTGGTGAAGCTAATAGCTCATGTATAGATAATGAAATGCTTTTGAAAGCCATCAATCCAGATGGTGATCAATAGAATGCGAAGATCAGTGTAGGTCAGCAGTCACGAAGGCTGGCTAGAGGGAGGAGCCAAAGCCAAGGCCTAGGTTTTGTAGTAAGATTGACTTACAAGTCTGTAAGTAGGGGAAGTAATTATAAACCAAGGGGGATCATTGTCCTGTTTACAAGGCGCTTGTTAAGCCACAGAGTTTAACATTTCATGTAGGGACCAGGAAACAGAGGAACGTCAATTAAAACCAGCCAGGGCCAAGCCCAGAGGTGGAGGAGGCCTGAGGTTCTAGTGTTTGTTTCTCTTTACTCTGAGCTTTCTTCCAGTGAAGGACTCAGAACTCAACTCACTGGGCCAGTTGGTCGTTTTGAGCTGGGCCCTGGCTCCTCACACAGAGAGTCGAGCAGTGTTCCCAGCAGGGACTGAATTCTAGATGTCCCGGCCTCATCTGGCTTGGCACCCATTTTCCCCTGTGATTTGGACTCAGTATCTTCATTCTAGAGGTCAGTTGGCAGAATTTGACTCAGTATATGTTCCTGTCAGTCTCATGGGATTCTGGCATGCTCTGTGACCCAGAAAAACAGTGGCAAATTTATGAAAACTCATCATACCAAGCCATTCAGCCAGCCTGTGTGGGGGTATTGTCCCCAATGTGGGGTCTGCTACACATTCCCTAGACCTAGGTGTCTTTCTCTGTGTGACTCATAATGCCTGAAAAGCTAGGACTTGCTTCTCTTCTCTGGTCCCTTCACTTCTCATTAGACGAGCCAGCTGTCTGTGGTCTGGAAGCACATAGTTGTAATTGTAAGGACACTGGACGAGAATGTTCATGGAAGTTTGCTTTCTCTCTTAAAACTAAACGCTTCCCTTTCTCTCAATGTTTGTTTTTCCACAGTAGAAAATAATTTACCATCAAGAAGTGGAGGGAAGAACAAAAGGTAAAGTGATTCATTTGATCAACTTAACTCTTGCTTTCTTTTTATTTTTTATTTTTGAGACAGAGCTTCCTGTACACCACCCTCTGGAGTTCCCGGAACTCACTGTGTAGACCAGGCTGACCTTGAACTCACAGACATCCACCTGCCTCTGCCTGCTGGGTACTAGGATTAAAGATATGTACTTATATGCCAGGCCTGACTGTTTCAACCCTTAAGAGTGTGGGATCTCTTTCCTGTAGAATCTCAGTGCAACCCTGTGACTATCTGCCCCCAATGCCAGGCTGTAGCTATGTGACTTTGGAGTTCCCCCTTGTCACCACTGGCTTGACTTAAGCCAGTGTCTTTAGGTTCTCCTAGGTCACTGAAATTATGTTCAATGATATCCTGCCTTTCTTGTCCATGTGGCCTGGAACATCTGGATCTTCCAAGTTGAATGATTGACACCTAGTTCCCACCACCTATTTTTATAAACATGGAGCACGCCTCTGGAATATGCTGTGTTGGCTGCTTAGGGCAGCAGGGATTGTAGGGCTTTGCTAGTATAAAAAAGCCAAAAGCCCATGGACAGGTGAAAGTGTGGTTCCGGAAAGAACTGTACTACACATCCAGGGCAGTGAAAAAAAAATCCAGACTGTGCTAGAGAAAACCTAGATTGACATAATAAGCAATTTATTAGGTCTTAGAAGTGTGCATTCTGTATATTTCCCCCTGCCCCCACCCAGTGCTTCAGTTTTGTGAATTCAGTTCTTCCATCCAGCCAGAGAAGGAAGGACCCAGAGACCTCAAAGGGCCTCTTGGCCTCACCTGTAACAATGGCTGGATGGGACTCATGCTTTCTTCACAATAGTGACTCCAGAGCTCTTCTGCCCAAGGGCAACACTGCCTCTCACTGTCTTTCCAGAACAGTTTCAGTGAGTAGATGGAGATGCTACTGTTTTATTAACAGTTTCTGTAAAGCTGTTCAGCCTCTGGTGAGGGCCTTTTAAGAGGAATGTCCTTGGGATCTGGTTGTTTTCATTACCTGCTATGCCCTCAGGTAATTTACCTAGTACATACTTGATGAGTGAACACTGGACAGCAACATGTAAAAGCAAAGGGAGGGAGGTACAAACATGTGTAGCCACTTAGGGTTTCTGCAGTTCTTCTGAGTTGATGTCTAAACATGGCATGCACAAAGGTTTAACACCAAGTGGTTGGTCAGGAAGGAGAACCAGGAAAGTAATGGGCAGTGTTTCTGGGCATTGTGGGCTTTTAAACAAAAAGATTTATTTATTTATTTATTTATTTATTTATTTATTTATTTATTTTCAAGACAGGGTTTTTCTGTGTAGCCCTGGCTGTCCTGGAGCTCACTCTGTAGACCAGGCTGGCCTTGAACTCAGAAATCCGCCTGCCTCTGCCTCCCAAGTGCTGGGATTAAAGGCGTGCACCACCACTGCCGGGCCTAAAGTTTTTTTTTTAAATCTGAGTGCTCTGTCTGACTGTACACCTGCATGAGAGAAGAGGGCATCATATCCCTCTATAGATGGCTGTGAGCCACCATTTGGTTGCTGGGAATTGAGCTCAGGAACTCTGAAAGAGCGGCCAGTGCTCTTAACCACTGAGCCATCGTCATCTCTCCAGCCCTAAAGATTTATTTTATGTGTATGAGTACACTGTTGCTGTCTTCAGACACACCAGAAGAGGGCATCAGATCCCATTGCAGATGGTTGTGAGCCACCATGTGGTTGCTGGGAATTGAACTCAGAACCTCTGGAAGAGCAGTCAGTGCTCTTAACTGCTGAGCCATCAGCCATTTCTCCAGGCTAAACAAAAAGATTTTATTTTTATTTATGTGTGTGTGTGTGTGTGTGTGTGTGTGTGTGTGTGTGTGTGTGTGTTTTAACCACAAGTAAGTATGTGCACCACATCTGTGGAGAGCCCAGAGTCCAGAAGAGAGCGTTAGGTCTCCTGGAACTAGAGTTATAGGCAGTCATGGTCTCCCCAACATGGGTGCTTGAATTGAACTCAGGTTCCAAGATCAACACGTGTTCTTAGTCCCTTTGCTGCTTCTCTAGCTGTGCTGGGCACTGTTTTCTGCTGAGATAGTTGCTTGGTAACAGGGTGTGGCCTCTGGTTGTCTATCAGTCACCCAAGGGTTCTTTCCTAATGCTGTTCGTCACACCAGAGACTGCTCGCAGTTACAGATTGGCTGATGATCCAAGGGAGGGGAGGTATCTGAGACAGAAGACAGATTGGGGTTCAAAGGCTTGAAAAATTGTGGGATGGGCCTAAGATAATGAAGTTTGATGGAATAAGATTCAGGCTCCAACAGGTAGCTTCCCTGCAGCAAAAATCAGAAACCTAGAAATCATGTTCACAGTAGGACATTGCCCAAGGCAACACCGCTTCTGTGAAGTGTGATTTCAGATGTGGTTGTGTCGGTAGAAGACACTGGAGCAACCAGGGGTTTTGGCTGTAATGCAGACCCAGCTCCTTCCCCTCCTCAGGGTTATGTTAGTTGCTTTTCTCACCACTGTGTTTGTGTGATCTATAACCTCATTTAAACCACCCTAATTAGGAGAGTGTTCATGTATAAAATGCTTGGTATTCATTTCATAATTATTTCGTTTTTGTGCCAGCAGAAGGCCTGAAGCATAGTTTTCTAATCTCATGTTAGAGATGAGAAAAGATGCCCTAGATATGGCCCATGCCCACTTGCCATGAGTTCACCACCAGTGTGTGGACACTGGTGCTATTATGGACTTGGGTTATTTTGTTGGTCAGGTAGTTATATTAGGGATGGACAACTTTTCTCTTCCATAATGAACTGGAACCGAGGCAGAAGCTAAGATCATTTAGAACATGAGAGTCATTGTTCTAGTGACCCTCCTGCAGATACTTGCAAAGAGCTGAGGGAAGGGAGAAATTAAGACATGCGAACTCATGTTTGCCTCCTGAGACAGTCCTGCCTGTCTCTGACATTGTCTTCCATTACAACATCCCCATACGAGTTGTGTGTGTGTGTGTGTGTACGAATGAGGACGTACTGAACAAATTAGTCCTGCCCTTGTAATGATGAGTGTAACACATAAACTCAAATACTTGTGTTGTGATTGTCATGTACAGCCCACCAGCAGGCTCCCTTTGTCCCTTCTTTCAATGCAAATGCCATCTTTCCCAGAGTTGCTACTCTTCTGACATCAGTCCCATTAGTTTTTTTTTTTCCAGAAATGAACTGTACTGATGAGAAATCATTTTTCAAAGATGAATGACATGTGTCAGTAGAGATGGCTTAAGTTTTGCTGTCTTCCCATAAGCTCACCCCCCAAAGTATTTTATTATTTATTTAATTATGTGTTTTTGTGTGTATCTATGTGTGGTTGGTTGTCTGTAAAGGCCAGAAGAGGGTATAAAACCCCTTGGAGCTGGAGTTACAAGCTCCTGGTGAGCTGCCTGGTGTACTGGCAGGCACTGGGAACAAAACTCGGGTCCTCTGGAAGAGCAGCAAGTGCTCTTGACCACAGAGCCATCGCTCCAGCCTAAAAGCCTATTTTGATATTTACTGTGTGTAACATGCTAAGTAAGAGATGTCTTACCTAGAGGAAGTATGCTGAATATTCCTCTAGGTAAAAGTACATCCAGTATACTAAAGTATACTTTAGTATACTGGGTTACAATACTTTAGTATACTGGGTTACAATACTTCAGTATACTGGATTACAATACTTTGGTATACTGGATTACAATACTTTAGTATACTGGGTTATACTAAAGAACTTTAGTATACTGGGTTACAATACTTTAGTATACTGGGTTACAATACTTTAGTATACTGGGTTACAATACTTCAGTATACTGGATTACAATACTTTGGTATACTGGATTACAATACTTTAGTATACTGGGTTATACTAAAGAACTTTAGTATACTGGGTTACAATACTTTAGTATACTGGGTTACAATACTTTAGTATACTGGGTTACAATACTTCAGTATACTGGATTACAATACTTTGGTATACTGGATTACAATACTTTAGTATACTGGGTTATACTAAAGAACTTTAGTATACTGGGTTACAACCCAGACAGACCCGAGTCTTCTGATGCTTCATAACTTGAGTTGGGGGGGGGGGGTCTGTTTCCTCCTTCCACCCAGACATCTTCCCTGGTCTGATGCTCATAATGAGGTTGATGAGAGATGTTAACAGTGGGAGTATTCTTCTAAAACAGCTCTTCTCAACCTTCCGAATGCCTTTAATAATGTTGTGGTGACCCCAGCCATAGAATTAGTTTCATAATGTAGCTACTGTTATGAATCATAATGTAAATATCTGACATTCGGGCTATCTGATATGTGACCCCTGTGAAAGGGTCATTTGATACCCAAAGGGGTCTCAACCCACAGGTTGAAAACCACTGTTCTAAAGCAATGTTTGTTGTTGTTGGGTTTTTTGTTTGTTTGTTTTTGTCTTTTAGATTAATTTTTTTTTTCATATGGTGGGTTTTTGAAAACTAAAGCAACTTGCCAAAGTGTGGAAGCTTTGTGGCGTGGAGGAGGGTGAGGGGGTCCTAGGAGGAGGTGAGGAAGTGAGGAGTGAGCTCCAGCTCAGTTGGGAGGAGCCCAGAGGGCATGGAGCCAGGTCAGCTAAGGCAGAAAGTGCAGGTGGAAGAGCCTCACTGTGGTGCAGGCATGTGGCTTTCAGGAACTTGCTTTAACAAGTTTTAATAAAAGTGTTAAAATAAATATGCTCTACTAGTTACTTACTTACCTTGAATTAAATGCGTAGGATACTTTCCTGGAGGTTTTTGTTCCCTTCCTTAGGCTGACGAATGACAATTGTCAAAATCTCCCCAAGATATATCACCAGAAGTCACGACCCAGAACTACAGCAGTGAAGACAGGGGACACCAAGTCTGTCAAAGAACACCCTAAACAGGTCAGGATAGCACACCTGTGAATGGCCTCAAGAAAATACCTCATATCTTTGTGTGTGTGTAGTTTTTTGAGGTTCCCTGTTTAAAAATTGCTGTATGGTTTAATTAAATTGTAGAAGTCCCTGAATACTGGTGATATTTTAGTATGCTGGAGCAGAAAATGGACTAATTCCTAGATTTGCCAGCTCCTTCTCTAGTTTCAGCATAGAGTAAGGGTACTGGAAGGGGTTGGGCTGGCTGGTAAGATTTGGCATCTCCTTCTGGGCTTTTGCAAAGCACATAGTATTAGTCCATACCTTATATCTCAACTAGGCTTTCTAGAAGAGAAGGCAGCAAGAGAAATAGGCCCATCTAGAACCTTCTTATCTAGAACAAAATATTCCAGATTTTTATGTGAAAGGACCAGTAGAAACTGAGAAAAGGGACAGAAAGTTAGTGCTGAAGACTAGTGGGACAGAGAGAAATAACCACGGAATTCTGTTGGTTTGAAGAGGGTCTTTGGCTGTCCCCAAGGTAGAAGGGAGGTAATATGGGACAGTTGAGTCCCACAGGAGGTTGGATGACTCTGCTGAATCCCCAGATTCACCAGCCTTGGTCAGAGGAGAAAAGACAAGCCAGTGGGTGGAGATGGACTGCAGATGGGTATTTTTCCATGAGCAGGCAGCTTTAAAAGCCATAGCCTGAGTCTCCTCAGCTCCGGGAATAGCTCCTTCCTTATAGGCACAGAGACATCAATGAAATCAATGGGAAATCAGCGAGCCATTGATTCATGGTCCTGTAAATCTGAGAAAACTTGGCCATTATATAGAAGTGGTATCCAGCATCCATTGGCTTTTGTGTGGAGGATGGGCAGTTAGAGCCAGAGTCTCAGCTGCTTCCACAGCTAAGCCATTCACACATCTTCCTTCTTTTCCAGGAGACTGTCACTAATGCTCAAGCAGAGAGCACTGACTTTGGCCTAAACATATCAAAAATCCACAAAGATAACCCAGAGGAAAAGGCCCACCCACGAAGAGTAAGTGGAGCTCGGGTCCTAGGAGAGAAGGGGGAGTTTGTTTCTAGAAAAAGGAAATAAAGCACACGACTTTGTGAAACATGAAAGTGAAGACAGAAGCATTAAAGACTGGCTGGGAGAGGAGCTGAGAGGAACTTCCCATGAGGAGCAGAACCCCAGATTCTGGTCCCCTCTCCTTTCTGGGAGGACGGTCTAGAGTGATCCTTCTCTAGGGATTAGTCTCCT
This sequence comes from Arvicanthis niloticus, assembly GCF_011762505.2. NCBI lineage: Eukaryota > Metazoa > Chordata > Mammalia > Rodentia > Muridae > Arvicanthis > Arvicanthis niloticus. Next base: position 12,665,422 of record NC_047671.1, read on the forward strand.
CATTTGCAAACGGAAGTGTTCAGAAGAGAGAGCATCCTATGTTCCTTTCCGCTTCAAAATCCTGTGATTAGCTGGGCTGTAATCAGGTGCTAGAGTGTTTGCCTGCCATTCACAAAACTCTGTGCTTGTTCCCTGGCATCAGAGATGATCAAGAAAACACAAAGAATTCCATGATTACCACGATAAACATTGGTGAGCTGCACTGTTTACTGAGCCATGGTCCTGTACTTATCTGTTTGTGTCCCTGCCAAGGGTAACTGAGCCATGGTACTGTAGTTATTTGTTCATGTCCCTGCCAAGGGTAGTTGTTTAATGCCCCTCTGCTTGGAAGTGTGGCTCCAGACTTTGTTGCAGCCTGCTCTGCTCTGCCTGGCTAGAGACAAAAGACTTAACAATGCCTGAATAGTTACTATAACAAAAATGTTGCGACCTGCTCAGCTCTGCCTGGCTTGGCCTCTCAAGTGCTGGGATTAAAGGCGTGCGCCACCACTGCTCAAACTGCCGCGCCGTCTTTCTAGAGAGAGAGAGAGTGGGGATAAGGGGAAAGTGATGCACAGAATGGAGACAAGACAGAGGTTCTGATCAAGTCTCATTTATTGAAGGGAAATCTGGGGTATTTATACGCTTTTGCCATGTGCCTTGTAGGCACGTGGATATGACGTAAGCCTTACAGGCATGGATAGCACGTGCACCGTGTGCCTTGCAGGCATGTATGGCGTGGACAGCATGTGGATAGCTGCTTTCTAGCCGCTTTCTGCTGAAAGTCGGCTCCCAACAAGACTTAAGAGGAATTATTTGTGAACTATGGAAGGTTAGTTGGTTTAGGACTGATTCTGTGCTTAATAGATATTGCTTCACTCCCATTCCTCCTCCCCCTCCTCCTCCATCTTCTTCTTCCCTTCCTCTTCCCCCTCATCCCCATCCTCCTCTCTCCCCTCTTCTTCCTCTTTCCCCTTCTCTTCTTCCTCCTCCTCCATCTTGGTTTATTTGTTTGTTTGTTTGCTTGCTTGCTTGTTTTAAGACAGTCTCATTGGTGGCATGGAACTCACTATATAGACTAGGTTGGCTTCAGACTCACCACCTGCCTCTGCCTCCTGTGTGCTGGGCTTAAAGATTTGCACCATAGGCTATTTCTGCCTTTTTTTTTTCTGATGAAATTCAGGTCTGACTTTGTAAATAATAGTTTCTTCAGGAGAAGAGGCCCAGATGGAAGGATGTGACAAAGGCAGGGATAGTGGACCCTTTTGCAAGGAGGAGTGCATGCTCCTGATGAGGGCCCTCCAGCTGTCCTTAACTCCTCTCCTTCAGTGAAGCTGTTGAACCATGGGCTGCTGGGTTAGCTCTGGTCTGCCCTGTAGACAAACTGATAGCTGACGTGTGTGCTGGAAGGGCTTCCAGGCCCACTGAGCTCCACAACACAGGCAGCTGCATGGCCTCTGAGAACAGACTGCTGCAGGAGACAATGCGTCTGCCTCTCACTGAAAGATGGTCCCTTGTTAGTCCTCATTGCCTTGTCACAGTCTTAGTCCCCTGTGATGTACATGGCAATTTTGTGGCTTTAGTCTCTTGTGAATGCTCGCACTCATATAAACAGGTGCCTCTGATTGGGTCACAAGGAAGAAACTATTTAACCCAGCACTTAACCTTTGAAAGATTCTGGCTATAAATTCCGTTTCTAGCAGAAATGGCTTTGAGGTAAAATGTATATAGAGCCCCCACCCCCACCCCCACCCTCCACATAGATTTTCAAATGTTCATGGTCTGAGTGACAGGGCCTAGGGGCTTTCCTCTAAGAGGGGTCTCTCTATCACCATGTTAGGGACTCTAGCCTTGGATTCTGGTGCCTTGCTGAAAATGTTAAAAGTGTGTTGTTCTCTGGAGCACCGGCTTGGGAGTCAGTCTGTCGAGTCCATAGTGGGTCAGGTTGTTCGGCACCATCATCCGAGCCTTCTGTGTTGTTTCGTAATCTGTAAAATGGAGACCATCACATCACCTGCTGTATTGGAGAAGGAAAGGGAACACCCCATCTCTGCCTGCCACATAACAAGCACTCAGTAAACACCGGTGATTGCTCCATCACCTGCCTACCCTGCTAATCTCCTTCCCAAAGGGAACAGAACCAGGAGCCTGGAAGATCATCTCAGTTACACTTTGTATTGTGATCAGCGCTTGACTTAAGGGAGGAGGGAGTTGGCTCCCTGCTTCACAGCAGGCAGAGCACGGTGGTGTGGCTTCAGTCTGTGGTAGTGCGAGCTTTTAGTTGAGTCTCCTTCTGTGACAGCCAGCCAGGAACTAGAAAGCTAGACTAGAGTCAGAGGTAAGAATAACTTCACAGGGCTGCTCTTAGCAGCCAGTGTGTGCCAGGCAGGCACCATGTTACAAAGGTTCTATAACCTCTGAACAGACCGTCACCGGTGCCTCTTAGGGCACACATTCAGAGACACGACCCTATGGAGGATGTTTCAGAAGCAAACAAAATAGCAAATATCTGGGTTTGAGTCCTGGCTTCAGGCCTTTGTTAGTCTTGTGGCCCTGGGCAAATTGTTTAACGCCTCTGGCATCCCTCCACAGAAACAAAATTAAAACACCACTCACCACTAGCAGGCATGATCATGAGCTGAGAACCTTGTATACCTGGTCTGTCCCAGGCCTTCTCTGAATGCGGCCTGCTAATGCAGTGAGCACAGAGAATTATCTCTGTCCATGTCCCAGTGGGCTCTTCCTGCCTGTATAATGTTTTAAAAGGATGTGGTCAGACAGGGCAAGTAGCCATATAAGAGAGCAGATCAGTGTCAGCAATGCGAAATGCCCATGGATTTTATTAATCTAACTCCAATCTAAAGAATAATTTAGTTTTCATTTTTACTGAGTCCTGATATCTTATTCATCAGTAGTTCATCTCTCTCTCTCTCTCTCTCTCTCTCTGTGTGTGTGTGTGTGTGTGTGTGTCTGTCTGTCTCTCAGAATTATATATATATATATATATATATATATATATATATATATATCCACACTGTCACTGTCCTCAGACACACCAGAAAAGGGCATCAGAACCTATGGTTGCTGGGAATTGAACTTGGGACCTCTGGAAGAACAGTCAGTGCTCCTAACCGCTGAGCCATCTCTTCAGTCCCCAGCTTTTTCTTAAGACTTGAAGTTTGCCTGCCATGCAAGGATAGGCACATGCAGCTACTAAAGTTACCGAGGTTACCCTGCTCTGCTCTCATGTGTTCATGGCTTAAATAACCATTGCTCCCTTTTAGGGGCAAATCATTGACTTCCGAGGACTGCTCACAGACGCTATCAAAGGAGCCACCAGTGAATTTGCCTTGAACACCTTTGAATGTAACCCAGACCCTTCAGTAAGTGACCAAGATATGTGCCTCCCCTTTTACACTGCCCAGATCTAGTGGGACTTCCAGAAGTATCCTTCTGAGTCCAGAGAACTTTGAGATCTAGTCAAAGGTCATAGCAACCAGGCACCATTTGTTTCGCCAAGACCCTGTTTTTCTTCCTAAATTATGAAGCAGTTTTGTAATGCTAGCCTTCTGCTCCTCTCACCAGGAGCGATTGCTGAAACCTCTGAGTGCATTTATTGGCATGAACAGTGAGATGCGAGAACTGGCAGCGGTGGTGAGCCGGGTAAGATCTGCTATTCAATTCACAAATTTATGGAGGCAGACCAGGGCTCCTGGAGCATTGTGGGCTGCTTCTTTTATTAATAACAATAAATATGATCATTTATTTATAAAGTGCCCCCACTTGCAGAGGCACTCATATTGTTTAGAGGCACAATAATGCATGATAAATAAATTATAGAATCATAAAATTACAATAGAAAAAGCCCACCATCCTACTATAGGGGCCAAGAAAACAGACAGCAAAAAAGATGCAGAAAGGAAAGGACAGGTGAAAGGCTTTCTAGCAGGCCCCAGAGCCGAGGAAAAAGGCTTCTAAGAAAAGCAAGGAGCGCAGGTGCATTTTATTTAAAGAGCCACAGTCTGGAAATACAGGGGTCTGGGTGCGTGATGACCTCAGACTTGGAAATTTCCATGAATATAACACGATTTGTAAGAAAGATTTTTAGCACCAGGCTATAGCTACTTCCAGCTTGTCCCCTGGAACCTGGCAGTGAAAATTAAGGGACAATGACATATCCTTGAAGTCAGATGACCTTTGCTTTCTAGAGCCTTCTCTTTCTAGCTATATGGTTTAAGGCAAGCTTCTTGGAGTAAGAGAAGATTATTTGACTACAGAAGACTTTTCTAATTTCCACTGATCTCAATTTAATTGAATACTGAAACTGAGGTAGACTCAAGAAAATGCTTTAAAATCATCCAGAAAGTTCAGCTGGAAACAACCAAGGGTGACTCTGATCTCTCTCCAGACAGTAGATACACACTGCATAACCACAGCAGGCATGTAGAGGACCTGTGGACGGAGGGGAGTGACACAGTCCCAGGCCTTACCTCAAGAGACTGTCTGCATAGATGAGTGCATCCAGACAGCATGAAGAAAAGGATGTAAGAAAAAGTGGAAGAGAAGAGGGAGCTGGAAGGCACTTGGAATAAAGGTGGGGTGGAGAGAGGGGCAGGGTTGTAGAGGAGGAATCCCGAGTATCCAGGACGGAGAATTGGGTAGAGAGATAAGAAAGTCAGAATAGTAACCCTCTGTGGTGTAGGTCATCCTGTATGCTGACAGATCGCTTGTTCAGTGAGGTAGATGGAGAAGAGAGGTCAGCTCTGAGGTTTTCACCAGTGGAGGGTAAAGACTAAGCTGGGTCAGGATACACAAGGAAGCAGACGACAGCTCTTTTCATGCCCACAGAAATCTGTCGTCTCCTTTCTGTTTTTGCAAGAGGATAACCTGACGGAAGTTCAAGGTAGGGGCTCCACACTGCCAGGGGAAGCCACCATTCAGCTTCTCGAATGCATCCAGTGAGGGCGAGATTACTAGCTCCTGAGTCACACCTGTTGAGTTGTGGCAGCTAACTTTGGATATACATAAGGAAGAACTGGGAAATTAAACACTTGTTAAACTCAATATTGACTCCAGATCATGGAGAGAAATATAGTTATCTATGGATGGCAACTATCAGAGTAGATGTATCTTCACTGTGTGCCAAGCTTTTCTAAGAAAAGCCTCAATCAGAGATGCATGTTCTTCCCAAGGTTTGAAAGCCTGGAGTCAGGTGTGACATAATCCCTGTCACCCCAGTACTTGAGGTTGAAGCAGGAGGACCCCTGCCACACAGTGAATTCCAGGCCAGGGGTACAGAGTGAGACCCTGTCTCAAAACACAAAGTCTTAGGCCATTTTTTGGGTTTTTATTTTGTTTTTGTTTTTTTTTTTTTGGTTTTTTTGTTGTTGTTGTTTTTGTTTGTTTGTTTTTTTCGAGACAGGGTTTCTCTGTGTAGCTCTGGCTGTCCTGGAACTCACTCTGTAGACCAGGCTGGCCTTGAACTCAAAAATCCGCCTGCCTCTGCCTCCCAAGTGCTGGGATTAAAGGCGTGAGCCACCACCGCCCGGCAGGCCATTTTTAAAACATACTTTTAGCCGGGCAGAGGCAGAGGCAGGCGGATTTCTGAGTTCAAGGCCAGCCTGGTCTACAGAGTAAGTTCCAGGACAGCCGGGGCTACACAGAGAAACCATGTCCTGAAAAACAAAAACAAACAAACAAACAAACAAAAAAATAAACCAAAAAAAAAAAAAAATCCCCAACCCCCCCCCATACTTTTATATTTTTGAAACATGTGCACATATCATTAAGTTTAAAAAAAAAAAAGTAGCTGAAGAAACATTTTCCAGACTTGTTCTTAGTCAGCATGGCATAGACAAGAGCCTTTAAGGAAGGAGCTGCCCTAGACACTGTTAGCCTGAAACAGCTCCTGTGGAGAAAGGCCCCTGAGTGACTGTTCAGAGGCGTCTTGTGAAATTGAAATTGGGAAACTGTAAATTAGTTATCAGTAAAAGCTACTTAATTGATTACCCTAGGGTGGTTGCTACAAGGCTCTCCTGAAGAGGGGAAACGCTTAGTTCTTGGCCTTCTTGAATGCCTGCAGAAGCAATCACTCCAGCTGGAAGGAGGGAACGCTCCCTAGGGGAAATGGAAATTGGTTTCAGGGGAGCGTAGGAGCAGTATGTCTTTTACACAACAAATTAAGAAAGTGTTTGCCAGATCACAAAGCTAGACGACACCCAGCGTAGGCGAGGATCCGTTTTTCACTAAAAGCTAGTATAATTTGAAGGTATTTGTTGACTGTGGCATGAGTTGATGGAAGGCAGGCATAGCTCACTGTTAGGTCTCCTCCCCCACTCCTCAGCTCCTAAAAGTACCTTATTATACTATCAATACCCTCTTCAGGGAACGTCATTGAATACTTGCATGCCATCTCTTTGCTGAACTAACCCCAAATTATAATGTATGATTAGTGTACATTATAATACTTGTGAAACACTTTTTTTTTTTTTTTTTTACCACCAGCACGTTATATACTATTAAGTCAACTGTTCTGCCCCGCATTGTTTATTTCAGAAGTGGAAGAGAACATTAGTTTTAACAGAATAATCCCATGCACATTGCAGGACATTTATCTCCATAATCCCAACATAAAGTGGAATGACATTATTGGACTGGACGCAGCCAAGCAGCTCGTCAAAGAAGCCGTTGTGTACCCAATAAGGGTAAGTATGGAAGCCATGTTCCTAATCACTGTCAACTGGACAAGCGGTTTCCAGAAAAGAAAGCATGGTGATTCACCTGTCTACGAGTTAGCCTTCTGATTGGGCCACGCTAGGTCAGTGCACGCAAGCTCAGTCTATTCTGTAGCTCTTCACATCTCATCCTACCTACAGCCCTTGCAGAGAACCCGGTTAGGTGCCCAGCACCCACATCAGGTGGCTCATAAGTACCTGTAGCAGGGAATCAAATGCCTTCTTCTGGTCTCCTTAAGCACATAAAATAAAAATAAATCCTCCTTAAAAATCCCCTTCTATATTGGTTCAAATCAAGTGTCTGCACAAAGCTAGTGTGGAAATATATTTTTTCAGATACTGAGTACTGGCCCATTAGTTTGCCTTCCTAGCAGTCCGCTAAGTGTAGTTTAGACAGACGTCCCAGGAGAGAAGCCTCTCACTGTTTGTATAGATTCCCACATATCCCTAACCCCCAGTCCCCACCAGGAGCTTTGCTTTAGCTTCTCTTGAAGACTCAGAGGCAGTCCCTTCCAGAGCCATGGCCAGCAGGGCAAAGGTGCTGTTGTCATCACTTCTGACTGTTCTCTACATCTCTCACAGAGCAGTTGGGCAAATGGAAAAGGTGGTCCTCTTCAAGAGGGGAGAGGGGGTAGTCAGAGTATTGCATAGTGTTTGCTGTCTAGCAGAGTGCCCTGTCACTCAGGGCTTTAAAATAACAATCATCTGTCCTTCTGTGAGTGGGCAGTCTGGGCTTGATCCAGCTAGATTCAAATGATAGCCACATGATATTGTTTGCCTGGCTCTATCCCATGTGCAGGGCATCAGCCAAAGTGGCTGGGGGATTGGGTTGGAGCTGGGGTACATGTGCAGCCAAGCCCTTTCCATGTGCCTTGTCCTGTGACAAGCAAGTCCATCTTGTTCACATGGCTCTTAGAAAGAGGGAAGGAAGATCAAGTCCTACTGTGAGAGCTTTCTCATAGCTTCCCTCTCATTTACTCACCTGATGTTTTCAAATTGCCTTTTATGTTTCCCAGCATCCTATTGGGCTGGAAAAGGTCAGAGGGCCAGGCCCAAGTGAAAGTGGTGGAGAAACACTCTACCTTCTTCCACTGGGAGCAGCTATACAGAATTTGGGGCTAGCAACTATACTCATAAGAAAACAGACAACCTACAGCTGCATATTACTACTTACTGACTCCATGAAGCTCTTGATTTTGGGGTACTTTAATTCTAAGGGAACAAAGCCTATTACATCATATTATCTTTCCTCCCTCTTTCTTCTGCTAAGATAGGAGTAAGAAATATATTGGTATCAGAACTAGGAGAGAAAACAGCATAGAACATTTAAAAGGACAGAACATTTTATTGGCACTCTGGATATGTTTTTGTTTTTCATTATTCTGGGGAACAAACCTTTGACATGTGGACAAGAGATCTACCACAGGGCTACAGCCTTCCCCCTTTCTAGATGTGTTACTTTCATGGTAGTATGCCCCTCCCCCTTAATCGGTAGTATCAATTTCCCAGCAGCACTAGCGAGCCAGTAAGCCCACGTAGTAGTTTCACTACTGTTTCCCTTTCCCTGTCTGCTGTGAGTTGAGTTCTGTCCAGCTTCTAGAAGGTTTGAACTTGAACTAATGGAAGAGACTCTGAAATCTGTGCTGAAATCTGTGCACGTCCTCTGGGAGTGAGTGTCCCCAGTCTCCACAGTAGGCTTTGTCATAGCTCCCCATGGGCAGACACCCTCATAAGTTGGTTCTGGGATTCAACCTGGATTTGTGTCTGCTTAGCAGTTTTAAAAAGGAGCTAAATGTTCCTTAAAGAACTTAGAGAGAAAGGAAATTATATGCAAAAGAAATAACTATTGTCACAGAGAAGACAATAGCTGCATATACCTTTCCTTTCTCTCTCTCTCTTTTTCTCTCTTTTTCTTTCTTCCTTCTTTTCTTTCTGCCTTTTTTTTCTCTTTCTGCCTTTCTTTCTCTTAAGAAGCCACAAAAATTAAGTTTCAAAAAATTAATTCAAACATTTTACCCACTGTGAAAATGCCATTGGGACAAACAAAATACGGGAAGAGTCATAGGGCGGCCACTGTGTACTAACATTCTTGTCCGGCTGCTAAGGCTGTGCCGACCACTGTGTTCACTGTGTTCATGCCCCTCTTCTTTGTTCTCCAAGTACCCACAGCTATTCACGGGAATTCTCTCCCCGTGGAAAGGACTACTGCTTTATGGGCCCCCAGGTAAATACACCTTCTGTTGTAGTCCTGGCAGTGTGTGTGTTGTGAATGTGCTGCCCTCTGTCTCTGCCTGAGGATGGGGCGAAGGATGCCTGTGGGAGACCGGGCTCTGCCTGTCACTGAGGCAAGGAGCACCTGTTCATGCTTACGCTCATGTTTCCCTAGGCACTGGGAAGACTTTGCTGGCCAAAGCAGTGGCCACTGAATGCAAAACGACCTTCTTTAACATTTCCGCATCCACCATTGTCAGCAAATGGAGAGGAGATTCCGAAAAACTGGTCCGGGTAGGAACTCTTAATATTCTTAAAAGTCAGTGTTCCGGAATACTAAAAAACAAAATTATGTTCGAGCAAATTTGTTTTAAGGTGATATATATCTTAGATACCACTTGGATTATGACTACCAAAAGCCTAGGAAATGGGTTGATTATTACATATGGATATTAGTCATATCGTCGTCAGCAAAGCATGGACTTCCTTCTTTGGAATTTTACCAACTGTTCTTTTCTTGATTCATGCACTTTAGGAATAAAAGCTAGGATAAAAGTCTCTAAAGTGGCCTAGTGTTTTCGCCACTCAAGAAACATTCATTATTAAGCGTGTACAGTATATCCAGTTAACATTTAGTGAGAGGCTGCTGCTGGGTGCCAGAGCCTACACTAAGTACTGTGTGGAGGAATTGAGAGACTTAAAACTTAATTATCTTTCGATGTTCTGAGCAACTTTTCTGCCATGGTGCTCAATGTCTACGCAGTGCATACTCTTTCCCTGAAAGGCTGTTTCCATCTCTACAACATCTCATTCCTGGCCCATGGCCCTGTCACATTTTGCTGTATCTTCCTGTTACCTTAAGAGAACAGCTGCTTGTGATGTATACCTCCCTATCAAGGGGGAGCCTTGCCAGACATCCCGTTAGACTGTTGCCTGCAGTAGGACAATAAGTAATCAATCCCAAGCGAATGTAAAATATTCTTTCTGAATTATTCTAAAATACTGCTCTGGAATTGTGCTCCCTCATAAATACTAATTTCCAAGTGATTATAGACTGCTTAGGAGATGTAATAGAATATTTTTAAAAAGTTGGTTTTAAAAAAATAAAACCCTACCTATTATTTATTACGTTCACTATTTATTTATTCATTCATTTTCTGGGGATTAAATGCAGGCCTTGTGCATGCCAGGCAAGTGCTGTAACACTAATTTAGAGCCTTAGCCCTTCGATATTGTTTTCAAGTTGAATTTTTTAATGAATTTTTATTACCCCTTCAACACTGATTTTCTGTCCTGTTGTTATTTTGTTTATTGTAGTGGTAGTGTTTTGAGGCAAGGTCTTTTTGTAGGTGTAGCTCAGGTTGGTCTTGAACTCATGATCCTCTGCTGGGATTACCTCATTCTCCTAGGTAATGGGATTATAGGCATATACTGCCATGCTAACTCAGGTCACATCCACAGGACTCCTGCTCGTCTGCTTCTACATGTATGGATCCCTGGGGTTCTGGTTAACCCTATTCTAGAGGGCTGAGATTCAGTTAATTATGGTCATTATCAGCCTAAAACTCTTTGTGATGTCTGTTTAACTTCTGTGGGCTGAGTAACAATAAAACAGCTCACAAAAGACTCCCTACCCTGAATAGATAGATCCATGTCCTAACATGGAAAGTGTTTTGAACCAAGAGCACAAGACATGAAAAAGTGGAAATATCCCAGACTTCCTAGACAAGCCTTAGGTGGACACACACATTCTGTCTTTTCTCTCTCTCTCTCTCTCTCTCTCTCTCTCTCTCTCTCCTCTCTCTCTCACACACATTCTCTCTCTCTCTCTCTCTCTCTCTCTCTCTCTCTCTCTCACACACACACACACACACTCAGATATTTCATGAATATCCTCAACAGAGATGGAGACAAGATGGTTTTGTGTTTAGTATTAAATGACTAGAAATGCCAAATCACAAGATTGCCCCCCTCTCTGTGAGCATTGTTTAGTTCAGAGTCGTTAGTTTGTTTTTTCTGCTTTAGTATTTGTGTCTTGTCAGAATCCTAGGAGCAAGGCAATGATTCCTCTACTTTTCCATCCCCTTGACCATATATTTAAAGAAACTAGCTTTATGAGAAACGCATGAAAGCATATCTTTCTTTGATTTGGAATCTGTGATCTCATCCTCACGTCCCCACGGGAAGAACTTTACTGACCCAGCCATCTCCCAGGCTCTGGCAGGAGTGTTTTACAAATTACTTTAGAAGATACTTATATGTCTTTCTTTTTCTTATGAAAAGCACATTTTAATTTAAGTATTTGAAAAATATTCAAGAAGAATCTGGAATCCTCTGCCAGTCTTGAAGGATCTCATTTCTTATTTCTGTCTTAGTTCCTTCTGGAAGTTATTTTTTCCCTTGCTTTTGAGATGTGGGGAAGATCCTCACCTGGAGAACTTCCTTCATTCTGTCAACTCCTTCCTGTAAAGGATGTTAGAGAAAGCAAACCCTTCAGGACCTGCTCCTAAATCAGAAGAGTGTTTTCTCTCATTTGTTTCTTTTTCTACTCCAATTAAGGAGTTATTTATAGGGAGCCTTGGGGCTGTGACCCTCCCTCCTCGCCTAATGTTCCTGCCCCTTAGGAGCTAAGTTGAGTGATCTCTTTAGCAAATGCACTCACCTGTTGATGACTGCATCTCCCCCCACCCCCGCCCCGCCATGTGATTTAACTTCCTCTAAGCACCCCTGTACATTTTAGACTAATGCTTCTAGAAGCACTTACCAGGATTCTATTTATTCTCTGGGAATGGAATCTGGAGACCTAAGCCCTGAGTGCAGTCAGTTCTTCCAACTTCATGTGTAGGAGAGGCTCCCATACCTCAGTGAGCTCCTTAAACTGTGCGCGGGTCTGATCTCGGGATCCACTAACCTCTCTTTCATTGGGTAGATTAGTGGCTATTGTAATCACCTTTAACATCAAGTACAATCAGGCTTCTCTTTCTGACAAGGAAGAAAAGTTACTTGCTCCTAATTGGCTGGGCTCCCCTGTGTCAGAGAGGTGCGAGTGATGAGTCCCCCAGCCTTGCCCTGTGCCATGACTTCTGCTGGGGAGGTGTGAACAAATGAGTATCCACCCAGGTAGGGTACTGGTAACACACCAAATATGGGATTCTACTCAAGTCTGACCTATTCAACCAGTGGGTTTATTGGGGTATGGTGATCACAGACATGAAAACATCTATAGCCCACGAGATCCACTCAACATAGGGGTAATTCGTGGAAGCTGCAACTCAGTAGAGAGGGTGTTTCATGGAAGCTCCAACCCAACATAGGGATGATTCACCGAAGCTGCATCCCTGCTGTTCCCTGAACAACTTTCAGGAAGCTCCACCAATCACTCCCAATCACCAATCACCAATCACCAACTCACCAATCACCTCCCGAACCAGTTGTTCATGCTTTTATAACCATGGGATCAGCCTTGTGACACAATCTTGTATTTCAGGAGCTCTCTGAGCCTTGTAAGTTCTCTTATTTCCATAGCCTGTAACTTCCCTTTATTCTCTGAGCCTTGCAAGTTCCCTTTACTCCATGAACCTTTTAAATTCCCTGTGCTCCTTGGGTCTTGTAGGTTCCCTTTACTTCCTGAGCCTTGTAAGTTCCCTGTACTTCCTAAACCTCTTAACTCCCTTTTCTCCCCCGAGTCTTGTAAATTCCCTTTATTCTCTGAGCTTGGTAAGTTCTAAGTTCCCTTTATTTCTTGAGTCTCTTTAGCTTCCCTCCTTTGTCCAGGAGGGTATAAATGAAAGGATGTTGCTAAGCACCACCCTTCTCTCTATTTATGAGAAGGAGCCAGGTCCTCTGAGTCAGGATTCTGTGAAAGGGAAGTACTGACCCATCACCTTGAACTCACCATACCCTGAGTCACACAGGTGAGGGAGTTCCTCCTCAGTGACAGGGGGTTCTCAGAGAGATACCCTGCTGCTGCTGCTCCTGAAAGCCAAACTCTAGCCTTCTCCTTCTTCCTTCTCCTGTGATGCTTTCCTAGTACCAAGTAACACAGAGATGAAATCCCCCATGGCAACAGAAGAATCGCTGCTCTTCCCCGAATCTCTGCTTCATTCTTCAGTCAAGAGTGAAGAATTGTATACGGTGCTCAAGAGATCAGTTGCAGGATTCAAAAAAAAAAAAAAAAAAAAAAAAAAAAAAAAAAGATTTAGGTCTTTATGCCGTTTATATCTCCCCATGGAGTTCTTGATTTCATTTTTTTTTATGTCTGTTCTTTTGCTGGCTGCCTTCTTGTTCAGTCTATAATATTTTACTCTGGAACAGAACATCTTATTCAATCAAGAATTGCTTTTGAGAATTGGATCCTTTAGGATTTGGGAGGCGGGGCAGGAAGATCACCTTGGGTTCATTGGCTAACCTGAGCTATATTTATTGTGAGTTCCAGCCTAGCTTATGCTGTCTCAAAGTAACCATAAAAACCCACCAGCAATAACAAAAATAACAAACAAACAAAAGGGAAAGGGTACAAAGGACCTGCTCCTAGCAGGCAGTGTTGAGGTGGGTGAAGACCCTGGGAGTCGGTGGAGAACAGAAAGGACGCCTTCTGCTTCTTACCCAGGACCGTTCTGTTTCTGCACTGTCTCCTCCTGAGCATAATCCTGCTGTCCCCAGAGACGAAAGGGGAAAAGTCACTACGCGATCTTATATGTTCTAAGGATGTTTGTGTCCCTGTGGAACATGTTATTGGCAGCATTTCCCCAGGTGGTAACCAGGCAACCGGAAACCGAGGACCTGAGTTTTATCTTCAGTCCTCACAGTTATCATTTATAACCTTGAACTAAGCTACCTACTCTGTCTGGCTCTAATTTCATCAAATGATAAATGGAAATATTGGACTACAGCCAACCCCCTAGGATGGAACTAGGGAGAAATAATGATGATGTTTGTAAGGCTGCCTCCTAGTTCTGGTGTAGGATGTATTAGCGCAATTCTAGCCTCCTAATCTGGGAGCATTTGAAGACTAAAGTTTAAGAGTATGACGAGGACTAACTTAAGAATATAAATTTGAACTTGCCCCTGCTTTTTCCCCACTCAGGTGCTATTTGAACTTGCTCGATATCATGCCCCCTCCACGATCTTCCTGGACGAGCTGGAGTCGGTGATGAGTCAGAGAGGCATGATTCCTGGGTAACAGACAGGCTTGTGTTGTGTTGTGTTGTGTTGCTGTCATCATTTCTCCCCTCCTTGTAAGTGTGTGTGACGGTTGGAAGCCCATCAACATTTACCAGCAGAATGAGCCTACTAATAAGCCCCCAGATTTTCTGGAGGCACATGGAAAGGTCTTTCTTTAAATTAGATCCTGTTAACCGAGTAGCTGATTTAAACAGTTTTTATAACTGGAGGTGATATCATCCTCCTTCCCCCCTCCCCACAGAGTGGCTTTTAGGCCTGGAGATCACCCAGCTGCAGGATCCTAGGCTGCCATGATGGCCTGGCTGCCTCAGAATAACCTCCTCTGGAGCCAGAGAGCTGCCAGTGGGGACCCAGATTCACCCATGAAGCATCAGGGCGGGCTGCTTCTGCATTTCATTCTCTGGAGGCGGTCCTCGAGGCCAGGGAAACTGGCGATTCTTTGACATTATTTCTAAAGTGTCAGAAAATGTTCCTAGCAGGAAGGAGAAGCTCTTGGTTATAAATGCTTTTGGGTTATGCTTTCAAAAGGCCAAGTAGCGTTGTTTGCTTGCCTGCTTGCTTGGTTTTGTGAGTGTATGTGGCATGTATTATGTGTGTACATATGTGTGTGCAAGTGCATGTAACATGTTTGTGTGTGTATGCATGAATGTGTATGTGAGTGTGTGTGTGTATGTATATGTGTGAAATAGTAGGCTTCCATATAGCTTTCTCAAACATCCTTCGTGTTCTCATGTATCCGAGGCTGGCTCAGAACTTACTATACAGCTTAGGATAACCTTGAACTTGTGATTCTCCTGTCTCTACTTCCCAAGTGTGGGACTGCAGGTGTGATTACATAGTGCTGGGACTGGAACCCAGGGCTTTGGGTTTGCTACGAAAGCACTTTATCAACCTGATTGATTTGTTATGATCAATGATTTGTAAAAATAACTTTTTATTAAATTTGGCATCACTAACTGGAGACATAAAAACAGGTGTCTGGAAAGATCTTTGTATTTGTCAATACAAAGCCAGTGGTACTAGAAAGCAAAGAAGTTGCTTGTTGGAAATATAAAAATAGAACTGGAGAATAGTGTGTGCAGTTGTACTCACTGGAAAGCATTTTCCCATGCAATGAGGAAGATGCAGCCAAGATGATGGGGGTGTCACTGAAGTGGGACACTGACTGAGCCTCACTAAACTGTGCCTTGTCAGACCCAAGCTGTAGCCTGTAGCCCTCTGCCTTGCTACAGCAGCCTGACAGGAGCGACCAGCTACGGGCAAGCAGGACCCCTGGCCTCTCTCTCTCTCTCTCTCTCTCTCTCTCTCTCTCTCTCTCTCTCTCTCTCTCTCTGCAAGGACAGGCCTCTTGGGCCTGCCTAACTTCAGTGGTGGCCTTTTGCCTGCCTGGTAGGTTATTCTTCCTAGAGTTTTCTGAAGCCTACATGTCACTAACTGTTTTTCCTCCACCATCCCTGATTGCAAGCATTTCATCCATGTTCTCCCTAAGTTTCAGCATCCCTGTCTGGGATTTGAAGATCCCAGTTTAAGAAATTAGGGCAACTAAGCCGACCATGATCACACACGCTTTAATCTAGCAATTGAGAGGCAGAAGCAGGCAAATCTTTGTGAGTTTGATGCCAGGCTGGTTTACATAGTGAAGTCCAGGCCAGCCAAGGCCACACAGTGAGACCATATCTGAAAAAAGATTAAAAAAAAAAAAAAAAAGCAGATAAAAACCAAGGGCAACTGTCTTGAAGTCATATACTGGGCTATAGCGTGCTAATTGTGCAAAAGTATGGACAGTTACCCTAAAATTAGCACATGCACACATGCCATGCATAACTATGGGCAAAGGCCATATGAACATGTAACTGTACAGTGGGAGTCTTTTCTCTTAGACAATGAGGGGTGCAGACTCTACAAGCCACATATAAGTAGATAGAGCACCCCCAATGAGAAAATGCAGGGTCTGAACTGACCCATTCTGAGCCATCTTTAGCTGGCAGATAAAGGAAATCCCTCCCCAATGAAGTTCATTTCATATGTGAAGATATAAAATATCATATAAATTACCTTCATGCTACATGAAAATACATATGCTATGTGAAAACACAAATAAATTTCATACTTAGGTTTGGGGTTTATCCCCAATATGACTCTTTAAATGTATGCAAACATTTCAGAATTCACAAAAATCTGAAACGCTGCTGGTCCCCAGCATCTGGGATGAAGACTACATCATCCAAACCTAACATAGTTGCTTCCAAACACGTGCACAACAGGTTGAACGCTGTGCTGAGAAAGACATATTGTTGTTTTAACTGACTCTATGTGATTGCGGGAGAGTCTGCCGAGTGTGTTCTGGGTTTAAGTCCTGTTGTTCTGCTCTCCATGGCGTGCTCTTTCTTGATGGAGGGGATTCAGGCAGTGCTAATGGTGACCGAGAGCTAGGATCTGTACAGAAAACAGACTCTAATCTATGTTGTTATGCATCTCATTAGGAGAGAGTGAAGCAAATTCAGTGTAGGGATTTTATAAATATACAAATGTGTACACACACACACACACACACTAAGAAACATGAAAATTATATTATACCTGCTCTATAAATTAAGGGATTATTCTCAATGATGTCATTTCAATTAATTAATTAAATTTACTTTTTAAAGCCCAAGCTAACCTGAAACTATGTAGCCCAGGCTAGCCTCAAACCTATGACAGTTCTCTTGCTTCAGCATCACAAGTGCCAGTCCACCACCATACCTGGCAGTTATGACATTTAAATGGTTAAATAATGGAGCCTGTAGATACTGGGTTATGTTTAATCTAACCTTGCAGTTATTTATTTATTTATTTATTTTTAGTTTTCTGTCAGCCTTTGCTTTTCTTTTAAACTTCATCATGGCATTATTTACTTTTTTAAAATTACTTTTCATGTAAAACTAAAATACGGAAATGCCCATTCTCTTGAACCCGTTTGCTGTCAGAGTGGAGCCTGTTCTGCAGTCACAGGGCCATTTGCTGTGAGCGCCACTCCTGTCATAAGGGCAAAGGCTCTGCCATGAGAGGGATCTCCTTGTCTCTGTAGGGGAGAACACGAAGGGAGCCTTCGGATGAAGACGGAGCTGCTGGTGCAGATGGATGGCTTAGCGCGCTCGGAGGACCTCGTGTTTGTCTTAGCAGCCTCGAACCTGCCATGGTAAGACATCAAGAGAACATGCTGCACACAGTTTCACAACCCACTAAATGGATTTCAGTGGCGTAAGAGCTACAGGAGGAAATATGGAAGCTCTACACAAACTGAATCTGCAGTGGGTGAAGGTGTGAACAGGAACCAATCGCCTTTGGATATGAAGACCTAGCATAAAAGTGGGCAGGGCCACTCCCTGGGGTTGGGTTCTAAACTGTGAGAGTAGAGGAGTTGAGATGACCAAGGGGCGTTGTTCGTTCGTTTCTCTCTGCTCTTGACCGTGGGTCCTTTCCCACCACGATGGACTCTAACCTGGAATTGTGAGCTAAAATAAACCATCTCTCCCTTAAGCTGCCTTTGTCAGGCTTTATTTCTTTTATATTATTATTAAAGCAACAGAAATGAAATTGGGACATAAGGACTGACTATACCATGTTTTTAAAAATCAAGCAGAGGTTTTGCACAGAACTCTAAGAGCTTAATATCTCTAGTTCTCAAAGAACATTCCAGAAATAATGTTTTGGTTTTATTGGTATTAAAATTAAACTTTCTTAAGTTAGTAGAAAAATTCTTTCTTTAATACCATATAGTAAATAGAAAACTAAATAATCTCTAATTGAAAATATAATCTACTCTCAGAGTCTTTTATTCAAACCATGTCCCAGAGTGCTTTAGGAACCATTCTAGAAGAAGAATTGGGAAATAAGAAATGTTGACTAGGGGAAAACAATATCTATTTGGAGAATATATTTTAAAAATGTTACAATCTTCTTACAGTTCTCCAAACATTTTCCCATTATTATGTTTTATGTCCTGGATAGGGAAGGAGATGCTGGGGGAAACATTCTTAGAGGACATCCAGGGTCAATAGAGGCAGATCAGCTGTGCTCAGCAGCCATGAGCAGAGCTGGGCTTCTCACCCACCCACATCTCCTCCTCCACATCTTGAGGCAGACAGAAAGCTCGTCTGTAGTACTTGCTGATCATCTGGGGTCCCAAACAAGAAGACACCAAGACAAATTTTAGGCAGTTTATGTGTTAAATACATTCATAATCTAAGCCTGGCTCCACCCCCTTATACACTTGTAAGACTTGTTTGATTATGCTTAGATAATCAGCATTTTACATTTGAAGATATATTTATAGATAACGTAAAGTGGAGTCCAATCGAGAATCACTATTCCTGTTTAAGTAAACATTATTAGAAGCCATCATATGGGGCTAAGCTTCTGTATGACATTGTAATGGCTAAAGTCATGGTGGGCCCACCCATGATAAATTCCTTTAAGCCACACAGTTGTTATTTAATTCTAAGATATTAAACAGGCCAAGGTCACATAAATGCCTGGCTCTGGGTGTTCCCTTTGTACTTGTCACGGCAACACAATAGCCTGGCTTTAGAAAGTGGATCTTGTTTTGTTTTGTCTTCTGCTGTTTTGTGTCTTTGTTTCCCATTTTCCAAGGCTCTTTACTTTGAACCTTGTTCTTTATTCCACTGTCTGGTCATGGGTGTTCACCAGGTGGGCAGAAGCTGTTAAGCTTCTAACATGAATACGGCAGGTCTGTGCCTTGAGAGACGTAAAAACACCTTTTCCAAAAGAGTGGAGAGCCCTTGCCTCTGTGTGTGCATCAAGTAGTTCCGGCTGTGCTGCGCTGTGCGTGTTCATTGACCAGGCTCAGCTGTGGTCTTGCCAGTGTCTTCTTACTGCTGTGAGTGCTCTAGGCTGAAACTGAGGCTGGTGACTCAGTTCAGCAGGTTTTGTTTTGTTCCTTAAAATTTTGACTCAGTGTTGGGAGCATCACACTGCATCACATCCTGAGGTGGGCGACGTCTTGTTTGCTCATGTTTGCTGATGCTAAGATTGATCTGTGGGTCGGGGTGTATTTGGTCTGGTTCCTCTACGGTACATCTCTCTTGATTGTAGCATCCCCTGATCCAGGTTGCCTCAGTACTTAAGAGCTCTTGTTGCTCTTGCAGAGGACCCAGGATCGATTCCCAGCACCCATGTGGGAACTTCACAATCACCTGAAACTCCAGTCCCAGGGGATCTGATGTCCTCTTTTGATGTTTTCAAGCACCAGGCATGCATGTGGTTGATAGACACACATGCAGGCAAAACACTCATGCACATAAAAAAAAATAATAATAGTAATGAAACTTCAAAGCTGTTCTTTGGTTTTCTGTGAAAACTCTCTGAAGAGGAAGCATGTGGCCTAGAACCATAAACTAGCATGTTTAG
Organism: Arvicanthis niloticus; assembly: GCF_011762505.2. Lineage (NCBI taxonomy): Eukaryota > Metazoa > Chordata > Mammalia > Rodentia > Muridae > Arvicanthis > Arvicanthis niloticus. The sequence continues at coordinate 12,684,942 of NC_047671.1, forward strand.
AAATGTGTACCTTACCAAGTATACTCAGAAGTGTGCCTGCCCCTAAGCGTGCTTTCCTACCTGAGTGTGTAGGAAACCTTCCTGTTTGCTTAGGAAGAGTATAGCTTAGGAAAAACCTTGTTATGTTCTTGCTCTTCCTCAGCTGCAAGATGACCTCTTTCCCTGACCTTTCACCTTCTGTTCCTTCTGGCTTGGCGCTCATCATGATGTGACCCATCCCTGGAGGTTATGGTCCTGTCAGTGCTTCTGGCTGACAGCTCTCTCTCTATAAGCTGTCAGTTAGGATCACTCAAGGGTTTCTCTCACCCAATGGGCTTGCTTGATTACCCTGATATCTAGAAAATGAGGCGACACACCAGCAGTGAGCAAGCCCCCTCCCTCACTTCTCCAAACTGAGAAATATACTTTAGAACTTTCTACCTGTTCCACAAGTTCTAGGCTTGTTTCATATAATACCATTAGGTTTTGTCAATGATTTTAGTTCTGGGTTTTGTTGGGTTGGTTGGATCTCAGCATGTACTGGAGCTGACCTTGAGTTCCGCACCTTCCTGCCTCTGTCTCCTGGCTCTTGTGATTACAGGAGTGCAATACTCACCCTGGTGAGTTTGTAAGTTTTAAAGAAACTCTCTTGAGCTATCAGCCACATGGTGCAGAGCTCATGACCAATGCTTTTAGGTAGTCATGCCGTTTGTTGGGCTGCATATTTTTGCTGTATTATTATTTCAGCTGTTGGCTGCATTGTGTGGGGATTAAAGCCAGGTCCTTGTGTATCTTGTATTATATTTCTCTAGAGGGATGGAACCAACAAAGTGTGTGTGTATTATCAAGCAGGATTTGTACTGGGCCTGGTTGAACACACCTTTTATCCCATCTGTCCTGAGGCAGAAGCAGGCATAACTGTGAATTCGAGCCAGCCTGCTTTACATGGTGAGTTCCAGGATAGCCAGGACTCCATAGTGAGACTCTGTCTGATAAACAAATCAAAAGGAGATGTTTACTAGAACTGATGGGTAGTCCACCCATGGCCATCGGCATGCTGGGATGGCCGAGAGTCTGGTAGCTGCTCAGATCCTAAGCCTTAGCTTTCCCTGTGTGTGCCGGAAGGCCTTGGAAGATCCTGGAAATCATCATTTTCTGTCCGCTCTGGAAGGCCAGACAAGCTAGGTTCTGATGTTAGTTAGGCACGGTTCAGCAGCAGCATGGACATGGTGTTGACACACTCACCAGCAAGGTCTTTCCTAGACCTTTTTTATATCTAGGCAGTACAATCTTTTTTTTTTTTTTTTTTTTTTTTTCAAGACAGGGTTTCTCTGTGTAGCCCTGGCTGTCCTGGAACTCACTTTGTAGACCAGGCTGGACTTGAACTCAGAAATCCGCCTGTCTCTGCCTCCCAAGTGCTGGGATTAAAGGCGTGCCCCACCACTGGGCTAGGCAGTACAATCTTGAAGAGAGTCTTCTATCTCAACTAATCCTTCCTCACAGACCTGTTCAGAGGACCCTTTAGTTGACTGCTGAGATTCCCCATCACACAGGAGTGCAAACCTAGATGATGTAAGTCTCCCACTCAATGTAGCCTCCGGATGCAATCAAGAAATGCAGTACCAGCCTGACAGTGGTAGCACAGGCAGATAATCATTGTTGGTCATTGTTGGCTGCATGGTGATTTTGAAGTCAGTCTCATCTTCATGAGGAGTTGGGGTTGGAGAGAACATTTGTCCTAAAATTGCTTGTGGTGCTAATTGTGTAATCTTGTTAACGTACTGAAGCCATGCACTACATGCCTCAGGCGATGATGGGCTGCTTTTCCAACAATGGTCTCCCCAGTGAGATAATAATGGAGCCACAGAGACTCCACATCACAGAGTGTGAACACATTGCTCACAAGTCTGTTGATGCTGGTGTCAATAAACCTACTGAAATGTTATCAAAGTGTAGCATACACAATACAGTGCATAACACTGAGAATGAACAATGGTTACTGATTTACACGCTTTAGTGGGCATCTTTATGACTCTAGCTTTTTATTATCTTAAAATCTACAACTTCCAGTTATTTAAAAAGTTTTACTATAAACAGCACTCCATGTTTTATAGGCAGCAGCCTCACACAGCTTGTGTTTATCTCATACACAAAAGGTGGCAATACCACAACAGGGTGTATATCTGGAATGTATCCAGTCAGTCACCCAGTGATGACAACAGGGCTGCTCTTGCTATTACAGATGGCAATGCAGTAAGGAGTGGGCTTCTCTATACTACTTCTGTGTTCTGCCAGTGCAGCTCTGGGATAGGTTTCTGGAAGGAAACCCACGGGGTCAAAGGGTAATGGGCATGGAATCATGGGATAGCCTGCCAAGTTTCCCTCCATAGAGGTTGTACTAGTCTGCAATCCCACTAGTGTCTTGTGTTCATTACTTAACATTATAGTGAGAACATTTCCAATGTCATTAACTAGTCCTTGAAAATTGGATTTGGTAATGGCTGCCCAGAAATTTCCCCACATGGACTATACCATAATTTAATCATTCCTTCCCATTGAGCACATATGGCGTTCCCGGACATTCCCTATTAATAACTAACATTGAAACGAACGTCCTTGCACTAAAAGCCTTTGTAAACAGGACAGGGAGAGAGCTCAGAACAGTGCTTGTAATCCCAGCTTCGGGGAGGCTGAGGCAGGTGAATTCCTGGGGCTTACTGGCCAGCCAGCCTAGTCCATGTAATGAGCTCCAGGCCGGTGAAAGGCTCTTTCAAAGAAGTGGGGGTGGTGGTGGGGCTGGCACCTGAAGAATGACACCCAGTGATTGTCCTCTTCTCTCTACACATACATGTGAACATGCATACACACACACACACACACACACACACACACACACACACACGGAAATGTGCATACATAAACCAGTATGCACACATACACAAAGTAAAATACCTTTGGGTACAGTTCTGGTCCTTAGGAAAGATACCTGGAAGCAGGGTTACTGAATAGAAGGGTTTTGTATTTTAACCCCCTGTGATATATTGACAAACCCTTTTATAAGGAAAGATTCTCTGAAGAAGGAGTATTTTTTTATTTTTTTAAAGATTTATTTATTTATTTATTTTATGTGTACGAGTACACTGTGTCTGTCTTCAGACACATCAGTAGAGGGCATCAGATCTCATTACAGTTGGTTGTGAGCCACCATGTGGTTGCTGGGAATTGAACTCAGGACCTCTGGAAGAGCAGCCAGTGCTCTTAACCGCTGAGCCATCTCTCCAGCCCAGGAGTACTGTTAATGAATAAGACTTTCCTTGGTCTCAGGATCCCATGTGAGGAATGGTGCTTATCTACTTCAAGCATTCTATCCCAGAGAAAAACTAATTCAGAACAAGTATGTGAAGACTCGGTCCTAAAATATCAAATCCCTTATAATTGGGGCAGTTCTCATCTAAAGCATCCTTCAGGCACGGGGGCCTCCTTTACCACTGTCTCAGCAGTGAGGTGGCTGACAGGTTTTGCTCACTTGCCATGGCTGGTCTATACCACGAGAGAAAACAAGAAGGAGCCACTTCTCTGTGTCATCGGATGTGTAAGTGAGCAGTGAGAGGCACAAACAATGTCGCACATTTAATATTACCACTTACTGTAATGGCGACATGAGACGCTCAGCGAGTATAATTAGGGCGAATTTGACCTGCCTTGATTGCTGCATACTTGCAGGCTCAGGCCCGGCAGCCCAGAGGGAATCAACGGGGCCATGAAGGCAAATTCCATCTAGAGATGTCTACTTAACTCTACGGTAGCTTGTACCAACGAAGTGTGGGGGCTGTAAGTGAGCGACAGGCCAACACTCATCTTCCCTGCTGCCTGCCAAACAGCTAGACATTCCAGGAACCCTTGACAAAAGCAGGTACTGACATAGCCAAGCTGCAGGCTAAAACTACCAGGAGACAACTTTCCTCTAATATTCAAAAGAAGGCATAAGAGCCAAGAAACCCCTGCTCTGCAAATGAGTCTGTCCTGGCTGGTTTAGGGGACACCAGCAGTGGCTCTCACGGGCCACCCCCTTGGAGCTGTCCTTCCATTTTCTACAGGATTTAAACCATTCCTTGGGCAGCGGCCAGCCCAGCTGCCTTTCTACTGCTTGTGTAAATAGATGTCTTCCCATATGGACTCTCCTTCCTGGTGTGGTGTTCCTATAGAAACGCACGCTTGTAAATGGAAAAGATCAGTTAACATAATCCCGGTCCTTTTGCACAGTAACCACCAGTGTTCTGAACTTGGGGGAGGAGAATGATCTTTGAGGCTCTGTCTTTCAACTCTGGGCTTTGACCAGGTCTACATTTTCCTAATGTGGTCTCCCACAGGTCAGTACGCATTGCGCAAAAAGCAGGATCTAGCTGGGAAAGCAGTGCTTGCCTAGCGTGTATGACCATGGCCTTGGGGTCCATCCGGCACAGCAAACCAACAAAGTGGAAACAAGATGTGGACATATCATGTGCTCAGCCCCTGCACAGGGTGCACAGATGGTGGCGGAATGGGACTGTCCTGTGCGTGGAATCGCATTACTCTATAGCCCCTGTGCGTTCCAGGCTTGCTGTACTGTGCTCACCTTTGCAAACTTGCTTCATTCTGTAAACAGTTCCATTATGTTAGTGGTCCATCATTCCCTTGGCTTTTCTTTTGGGGAAGTACCTTTGTTTGTTTATGTTTCCCACTGTTTCCTCCTTGCCACTCCCAGTCCTTCGGTGGGAGGGGTATCTTCTGCAGTGCTTGGCTGGATTAGAACAGATACTATCAGAAAGGTTTCTGTCTTATAAGTCTCCTTTTTCTGATCCTGTGGCTGGGGAGAGCAAACTTTTCTTGGTGTTTTGTCTGTGTAGGTTTGAGTTATGGGTATCTCTGGTGAACCATCAGGACAGATGAGAAGCAAGCAAGCTCAGGGCCCTCGGTGCCATGGCAGTTCTAAGTCCCGAGGTCCCCAGCTATTCGACCTTCTCTTCCGGCCTTCCAGAATCCTTTTGGTTATTTATTGTAGGAAAGCCAGTGGTCTCAGTCATCAGAAGTGACACATGCAAGTCTCTTGCTCATATTTTTGATCCACCCTTTTCTTTCTTTATCAGTTTTAAACATTATTCTCTGGCCAATGGCGTGTATTTTCATTGTTAGGTTTTTTTTTTTTCTGACTTTCATGGTGGTTGTAACATGTTTTGTGATTTTATTAATATGGAAGTCACATAATGGGATCTTGTAGCAATAATTTATTTGACCATTTCAGATTTTGGACCATTTTGACTTAAATTTTCTTCTCAGGTTAAGATATCTGAGACTGTGACAATAAAGCCAATAGTCTTGAACTATCCATGAAGACTTTCCCTCCCCTAAGTGCAGTACAGAGACTCATTTTCCTATGGCGTCCATTTCTAATGGGAGACATCCTAACCTACGTTATCCTGATGGGCATGTGCTCTTCGGCCATATAGGGATTTTCTTGATGTTGCAAGCCTTGACTCTCCCTCTATGGAACATTTAAAATGCAATCCATTGTTACCAAGAGGCAAATCCATTGTTACATCTTTATCTAGTCTTGGTTTTGAGCTTTTTTTTCTTTTTGCCACTTGAGAACTTCACCCCTGCCTCCAAGGGCATTCCATGGTACACTCAAAAAAGTATTTTTTGAAATAATCAATTAAGTTTTTAAAGGGGCCTTAAGATGAGATTTCTGATCTCATTCATCCTTTTGCTGTGGTCAGAGCCATTATATTTTCCCCCCTCGGTTATTGGTATCGTATTTTGCGATGGGGTAATCAATAGATAATGCACGATTTTTCACTGCATTAAAGTGATACTTAGAGCTCACACATGAATAGAGCAATGACTCACTCTGCTAAGGCTCCCTTTCTGGATTCTCTGGCCTCTCTGATGAGAGGAGAGGTCCCAGACACGCATCTCTTGAGTCGTCCTCAGAAGCGCTGCCAGGTGAGCCTGGCAGGTCACCCTGAGGCTCACAGTTTCCATGGTTTTCACTGAGAGTGAAAGTACAGCGCTTCGTTCTCATCCTTCAGGTCCATGCAGCTTCTCCCCACTAATCTAAGCTAATGATGGCTATAGTGTACTAATACAGGCATGCACACACATGCACACATGCACACATAGATGCTTGAAACTTAGGACATGGATAGTACCAAGCATATTCCCCTTAGTAAATAACTCAGGGAGTTTAAGAGAGCAGGCCATCTTATACAAAGCCACTATCTCTGCACGCACAGTCCATTCATGCACCCAGCAGAGTGGGATTCACTGGAAACTTTTCAATACTCTGCAAGAAGGATGAAGCAGGGATCCAAGACATATTGTCCGTTTATGCACTGAGGATGCACTCAGCACCACGCGAGCTGTGCAGACAGAAAAGAGTAGCATTTGGTTTTCATTTTGTCTCTCAAGACACACTCTTGCTATGTAGCTGAGTGCATGGCTCAGGTTCATCTCCACCTGATGCTCTGCCCACCTCATCTCACAGGTGTTGGAATTACAGGTGTGCACCACCATGCCTGCTGTAATAAGTATTTTTTTTACAATAGATATTAAAGCAAACAAAAAGCATTTACTGCATACAGAGCACTCGCTCCGGGTTTGACAAAGTGGAGGGTACACATGAGGAAAATGACATGAAGATACCCGTGGCAGCACTGTAGTTACTGCCCCACCCTCCTCCATGCAGGGTACCCAATAAACCACACATGCACACACATCAGAACTAGAATGGAAATTGGGTTCAAGGACAGCAAGTGTATCCGTCTGGGAAGTGTGTAAGTAGACAGCCTGCCATGTGGGCTCACTATAGAAGACAGCACTCGAGTCTCTGGCTCCCTGATATCTGTCAAAGACAGCTCAGTCTGCTCTTCCAGGATGGTCTTGTCATGACCATCCACTTTATGGTGGCTATGGTTGGACTGCAAAGACTTTGTCTACAGCATAGTGGTTGGCTCTTCTGTTAGCATACTGAAATAGATAAAACTTGAAGTACTGGAACTCTTGAAGGAACGAACTTGAATCGTGCTTGGTTTCTACATGCTGGGAATTGTGGACTGATCTCAGGTCCAGGGTGATGCAGTACAGTGGGAACGATGGGCAGAGGAGGGTACCCGCAGGTCTGATGCAGACACTTAGGCTGTCTGGTCCAAGGCATTGTGGCCCAAGGGAGCACTCAGGATGCCCTGGGGTGTATAGTGCTTTGTATCTAGAGGAGGCAGAGGTCTGAGAGCCTTGCTGGGTTTCATGTCTTATATGCCTCATGCTTATTGGTTTATTTGACCACTGATGGGAGAGAAGTACTAAGTAACCAGGAAGAAGGAGTCATAGCAACAAAAATAACTAGTGTAAAATCTATGTGCAAGAGCCAGGAGGATCCTTCTCTGGTGGCCACAAGTTACATTTTTGTATATATAAATATATTGACATAAAGAATGATTTCTGGGTACATTCCATTTGTCCTTTGTTTCCTCTCTCATATGATTATATGATTATTGATGTCATTAAGACTACATTCATCAGGCCTGGCTGTCAGAGAGTTGCACTTATTTTGTACCCACAAGCAGTTTTGAGGTAAATCTCTCACTTTAGGGCATTAGTTTATCAATACAGACATCTATAGTGAGGGATTGCTTCCCCACCCCTCTATGTGATTCTGTTGTCTTGATCGTCTTATAAAGAAGCCACCCAGGATGAGATGGGGACAAGAATTAAGTACTGTCCAAATCAATACTTGCTTGATACTCTTAGCTAGACCATTCTGTCAAGTTCTTCTCTTTGCAGATACACGTCTTCCCCAACCTTTAAACCCGGTCCAAACTGAATCGCTTGTCTGCAGCGACCCTGAGCTCTTGCCTTGCCACCCTGTGATTTCCTTTCTTCTGTGTCAGTGTCTCTGGTGGTTGGATCCCGCCAGCTTTGGCCTGTTTTATTGTTTAGGCTTCACACATTGAAATTATCTGTACTGCCGATCCATATAGTTTGACCAAGCTATATTTTTTTCTTTATTAGAAATTATTTTCTTCCTTAGAATTTAAAAGTCTCATGTTGCTATGGATAAAATTTGTTGTTTGATTACACGTGATCTAACTCTGCTGCCTTAAACTGGCTCAGAACTCGCTGTGTAGCCCATGTTTATCTTGAACACTTGATCCTCTTCCATTGGCTTCCCAAGCTCTAGAATTACAAGTATGGATTGCCATGGGTGGCTTGAGAAGTGTTACGTTTAACACATTGTATGTGACCTGTTGTTTCTCTCGGGAAACTTCTCATCCTTTCTTGGTGCCCTAAAATCTCTCCACGATGCAACTTAAGAATCAGTGGGCACTGAGCCATGCTAACCTCAGCACGGCACCTGGCACCTCTCCCAAGTCATTCTGGGTGTCACCCTGAGTTACTTTATTTTTTTTAAGCCTTTTGGTTTTTTGTCTTCAAAATGCAAGCAACAATAGCACAGCATCAGGAGGTTGCTGTAAAAACTAAATATATTAGCATCTACAAAATACTTGAAATGTGTCTGTCATTTAGTAAATGCTGTTTAAACTTTAGGTCTCCTTAACATTTGAAATATTGAAACCCTGTTACTAGCAATCTGGAACATTCTCTGGAGTTGTCTTCTTCATGAGACTCCTCTGTTCTTTTTCCTGGAACTCCTGGTATTGATCTGCTGGCCTTCTAGACTAATGCTCTCATTAAGAAAGAACCTTCCCTTCATGGAGTATGATGGAGCCAGGAAACCAAGGGAAATCTGTGAAATTGGCGCAGTCAGAGGATTCTGTGAAGGGCTGTAGAACAAAGACATGTGGGCCTACTGGTGCAAGACAGAATTCAGATAAAGGGCTGCTCCTACAGGCAACATTAAACGGAAACACGAGGCTTCAGAGTTTTTGAAGGGTTTCTAGGTGCATCAGGGCACTCATGTTTGACCACTGTCACTGTTCTAGGTACTGACACAATTTTTAAAAAACTTGTATATTTATGTGTTTTGTTTGAATGTTTGTCTATGAACTATGTATGTGCCTGGTACCTGTGAAGGTCAGGAGAGGGCATCAGATCGCCTGAGATGGGAGTTACAGATGGTTGGGAACTGCCCGTCTCTGGGTAGGAAGCTGGCGCCTCACTGTTGAATGAGGGCTGCTGGGTGTTTCTCAGCAGAGACCCTCCACTGTGTCCCTGCCAGGTGTGGCAGGCAGAGGCAGGCCCTTCCCATAGGATGCAGGGAAGAAATTGTGACCTGTTTCTTAAACACATTTAAAGCCAGTCTCCCTTCCCCATCGGTCTTCACCTCAGCCCCAAAGGAAAGGGACGCTGCCAGCCCCCAGTGTCCTTGCGGGGAGGGCTGTGTGTGTGTGGTTCGGATCAGCTTGTTTCTTGGTTTTCCTTACTGCTTGGTTAGTAAGAAGCTTCTCAGGTTTTGCAAATTGGTTGTCCTCAAAAAGTATGCTTTCCAGCTTGACAATTCTGTTGTTGTTACCAGTTCTCCTGTTCTATTCACTTTTGTAGGTTTATGGCAATTATTAACCCTTTCTAGGGTGTTACAGGAAGAAATGGGGTGACTATCCCCTCTCAAGTTTAATAGCATCTTAGTTAAAGTCTTCCTCTCACCTCTCCTTCCTCCCTCCCCTATATGAGAAAAGGTTTCTCTATGTAGCTCAGGCTGGCCGCCAGCCCTCAGTCCTCCTCAGCCTCCTGAGTGTGGGATTACAGTCCACTCTCTTGTTACTTCTTATCAGAAGTTAAGGTGGATGAACATACAAGCATTTCCTCATTTCATAGAAAGTTAAACGTTTCTACACTTTTCGGAGTTTGAAAATTTAACATATGAAGAGCTCACAGGTCACACACAAAATAACCATTAATAATCGAAATGGTAACCCACAGTAACCAAGCTGCTCTACCATAGAGAGGAAGAAAGCTTCCCTTTGCAAAGCAGTGCTACAGAATGCCACGGCCCTTCCTAGTAAAATATCTGGGATAAAAACAATTTTAAATCCCTATATGAAAGCATATACGAACAATAATTCCTTCAAATAGAGGTCACTAACAGTTTCTATAACTACTAATGGAGAGAAGATGGGGGATCCATGGGGTGTCAAAGGCTTTTACACATAATGTTTAATACTTACTTTAAGATGTATCTTTTATGATGGAGAGTTATGTCATCAGATGATCTCAGAAAGTGACACCATGTCACTGATGGTGAGACACACACAAACACATCCTGATGCGCTGTCATGTACAAACACATCGGCAGAGAAACTCTCAGGAGTGAGCACCCTGGGCCCAGTCAAGCCTCATCCCAGCTTTCATCTGGAGCTGAGTAACAGAAGGATGTATCACACAGTTAGGATGTGGGGCATTCACAAGGAGCCTTGTTCCTTTTTAAGAGGCTGGGGCAGAGAGGCTGGCTTTGAGTAATGGATTTAGGAGATATGGCTGTGCACAATCCACCGTCATTGGATTTGGTTGGGAAGCCCTGAAGAGAGATTTTTGCCATCACTGGAGAAGCTGAACCTGGGCTGAGCAGTGGGGACGCTACAAGTCGGTCTCTACTGTGTCAGGTGTCACAGTGGTAACCATGAAAGAAAGTGTCCCTTTCCTCAGAAGTATGTGGATGTTAGAGATGGGGTTAGTGATGCAGTTTATTCAGAAAAGCTGACTAAGACTGCATGGGAAGCCACACGAGGCAGGTGTGGACAAGTGTTCCCTGCTGTTCACTCAGGATGGCAGGTAGATGGGTGGATGGCATTCTGTTATTCTGCCTTTTCTGTTTACTTGAAGTATCCACATTAAGAGGTTTGGGAAGAGGCTGGAGAGATGGCTCACTGGTTAGGAGCACTGGCAGCTCTTCCAGAGGGCCTGAGGTTTTATTCCCAGCAACAAGGTAGTGACCCACAAGCCAATCCCCTCTTCTGGATGAACACTCATATACATTAAAAAATATTTTTAAAAACCCAGCTATACCTTTAGAAAAGGAAGATTAGGAAACTGAAGTTATGTGAAGTTGCAAAAACCTGGTCTGGCAGAAGCAGGGGCGAGAGTTCCAGAAGGCCACATTGGTGCGGGCACTCAGCACGGAGGTACTGGTGCTGAGTTCACCAGCTCTGGAGTAAGGCGGTTATTCACTCCAGCAGGGATGAATGGTCGACTGGCTGGCAAGATGGAGTCCAGCAATTGACGTTAAAGTCTCAGTGAAGTACTCATATGCTCAGTTGTTGTGAGTTGTCCTATCCCATTGTCACTGAAAGGACCTCTATGTGAGGAGTCTGGAAGGTGCTGTCTCTTTTCTCCCTTCTTCTCCTTTTCACATATGTAAAAGAAAAACCTCTTTTTTTCAAGCAACATGGAATAACTGCAGTAACCACTCAGTTATAGCTACACAGTGACAGTTAATATACAGAATTGCTTCTTGTAAAGCTAAAAACACTTAGACTATAGTTACTGGGGCCAGTGAGATGGCTCCCTAAGTACAGGCAACTGCCGCCAAGCATGATGACCTCAGGTTGATCCTCAGGACCCTCAGGGTAGAAAGAGAGAACCAACTTCCAAACTCTGTTTTCTGATCTCCACTCATGTGCGCGCGCGCGCGCACACGCACACGCACACGCACACGCACACGCACACGCACACGCACACGCACACGCACACGCACACACACACAAGAAGTCTGTGTATCTGAAGCACTGGTTGCTGCTCCATCCATTTCTGTTTTCTTGTGACACAGGGAGCTGGACTGTGCCATGTTACGGCGCCTGGAGAAGAGGATTCTGGTTGGTCTCCCCAGCCGGGAGGCCAGACAGGCCATGATCTACCACTGGCTGCCCCCTGTGAGCAAGAACCATGCCCTGGAGCTGCACACAGAGCTGGAGTACAGCGTGCTGAGCCAGGTGGGCAGTCTGCAGGGCAGGCGCAGGTTATGGGTGCAACAGACACCAATCTATGACTCTTAGAAAAGGTCCGGGCTGCCCAGCAGTGTGGTGGAACCCGGCTCTGTGAACAGCGGACTCCAGGAGTCCAGCTACAGAGATGCAGAGAACCAGAGAACAGGAGCTGCAGGGAGAAGTGCAGGGTTCTGGTTCAGGGAGCTTATAGTCAAATCCTGGCCCTGTGAGATCTTAGGGATGTGATTTTACTCTCTGAGCCTCAGCTACTCCATTTCTCAAATGGACAGCAGAGAGTCCACAGAGGGTTACTGTGGTTAACGAATTGATGAATCCTTTGCAAAGAAAAACTCAAGGTACGTATCTGTTAATCCTCATTGGGTATTGTACTAATAAGGGTTCTTCTGTAGGGGAGCAGAGCTTATAAAACAAATACACATGTTCAACACATGTGTGCACACAAGCATACACACACACACACACACACACACACGGGGGGGGGGGGATTTATTAGAGTGGTTTACAGGCTGTGGTTCAGCTTGTCCAAAAATGGTTGTCTACCAAAGTAAGGTCCAAGAATCCAGTAGTTGTTCAGTCCATGAGGCTGGATGTCTCAGCTGGTCTTCAGTATACTCCAGAATTGCTCTCTAATGGCAGTGAAGGAATCAACTTGCCAGTGAGAGAGAGAACAAGCAGGCAGAGAGCAGCTTCCTTCTTCCATGATCTTTGGATAGGCTACCAGCAGAAGTTGTGGGCCAGATTAAAGGTGGCTCTTCCCACCTCAAAGAACCACATGAAAAGTAGGTCTTCTGACTTTAAATGATTTAATTAAGTTAATATCCCTCACAGATATACCCAGCTTGGATTTTAGTTAATTCCTAATGTAGTCAAGTTGACAACCAAGAATCGCCACCACAGGTATCCATTCCTAGGATATCTGTCTAGGTAGACATTTAAACCTAATGTTTTCTAAAGGCTCTCAAAAGCAGAAATGGCTTTATTTAACACAAGAACAACATACTCTCATTTGGCCATCTTGGATTTAGGATTAGGGGCCCATGAGGCAACGCTGAGTGGTTCAGTCCTCCACTGGCGTCTCACAGCGCATCTGATGGTATGAGGGAGCTATCACCCAGATGGCCAGGTTAGCTGGACTTGTTAGCACCTTCTCTCCCTCCAGTATTGCTAACCCAGGGATGTTGGTGTAGTAAACAGGGCTGACAAAACTCTAAGCTAGATCCTGCCTATAAGAATGAAGAGGACGCCAGCATTCTGCCTGCTGAGCCTGGCTTTGAAACTGTTTCAGGAAACAGAGGGCTACTCAGGCTCTGACATTAAGCTGGTCTGCAGGGAGGCAGCCATGCGGCCTGTGCGAAAGATCTTCAGTGTGCTTGAAAACCACCAGTCAGGTACGGCTGGCCTCTCAGTGCTGGGGCCTTGGGAGGGAAATTTGTCCTAACTCTCGGCAGGATGTGGAGGTACAGGCTTGATTTCCTGGCCACTTAGGAACAAAGGTGGGAACAAATTTAAGGCCAACCTGGATTATATTCTGAGCAGAAGGCTAACCTGGGCAACTTATCCAGACTCTGTCTCAAAATACATATTACTAAAATGGGCTCAAGACTTGGCTGAATGGCAGAGCATTTGCTTTTCGTACAAAAGTCCTGCCTCCTCTCACCAGCAGATGGAGCCCGGTGCCTGGTTTTTTTAGGCTCTGAGGTGTTTACATTTGTGTGCTCTGATCAAATTGTCATCCTCAGTGCACTCTGCTGCAAGATTCAATGGCTGGCTGATGATCTAGCTTCTCAGAGTTTGGGCTTTTATTTTTCTGGCACATGCTAATGTGGGGCTGGATCCATCTGAGGCACTATACAAATAGTAAATAATACTTTGTTAATATATTTAATTCCCTTTTGGCGGCAGAATGGTGGGGGTGGGTGGGGTGTCACAGCTTTAAGCCCCATCACCCCGTAACCCTCTTCAGATGTTTGAGCTGAATTAGTCATCAAAGATGGGATGTCTGCGCTCTCTGCAGACCTGGCCCTAGCCTTCCAAGAACACCAGCCCCTCCAAGGTGCAGCGCCATGTTTTGACTGTTGTCTTTCTGTCTAGAGAGCAGCAATTTACCTGGGATCCAGCTGGACACTGTGACCACGGAGGACTTTTTGGATGTGTTGGCTCACACCAAGCCTTCAGCAAAGAATCTGACTGAGAGATACTTGGCCTGGCAAGAGAAATTTGAGTCTGTCTAAAGCTGTGCCCAGCCTGACCTGGCCAGAGGCAGCCAAGAGCCTCCTCAGTGTGACTGGGATGGAAGGGAGGAAATTAGCCTTGAACCTGGACTAATTTGGACAACCGTGTTACTTTGGAAACATGAGCTCTTGTGTCATGGATGTCAGCAAAGTGAAGATTTCAGTTGTGAGTGTGTGCTGTTGGGTCAGGCAATAGAGGTTTTTCTCACAATTCGACTATAAAATTTTGAAGAAGTTTCCTGTGTTTCTCCTCATTTGTGAACTGAGATCTTCATTTTGAAGAAAAATATCTTCTTAGTCTCTATTCTTAATTTCTTTCTTGTAAAACATTCTCAAGCCTCCCTCCCTCCTTCACTCTCTCTTCCTCTCCCTACTCCCTCCCTCCCTCCCTCCCTCCCTCCCTCCCTCCCTCCTTCCTTCCTTTTCTTCTTTCCTTCCAAGACAGGGTTTCATTGTGTAGTGCCTGCTTGCCTGGAACTCACATTGTGGACCTGACCAGCCTTGATTTCACAGAGATTCATCTGCCTCTGCTGGTGCTAAAAGTGCTGGGGAGATGGATATATATATATATATATATATATATATATATATATATATATATATATAGAGAGAGAGAGAGAGAGAGAGGGGGGGGGGGTTTCTCTGTGTAGCCCTGGCTGTCCTGGAACTCACTCTGTAGACCAGGCTGGCCTTGAACTCAGAAATCCTCCTGTCTCTGCCTCCCAAGTGCTGAGATTAAAGGCGTGCGCCACCAACTGCCTGGCTGGGCTGTATACTTTTTAACTGGCTGAATGCTTCCTGTAACTCTCTGTTCTCCCCACTGCCTGCTCCAGGAAAAGGAGATCACCATAGAACCATGTCCACCCTCTCCTTTCAGTCCATCTTACCCTAGCTGACCACCACGATCACTGTCTTGCCCCCATACATACTGTCCTCAAGGCCTTAACTGCTGCTTTCCCAGAGGATAAAGGAAAACCTCCATTCTTCCTGGCTACTGGGGTTCCAGAGTCGAGCTAGTTTGTCAGCTAATTTTCAGCCACTTGGCCTTCAGTCTTGCCTTACATTTCCCTCTACACAGTTCCTCAAAGACTCCAGTCTTGGAGGGAGTTCTGAAGGACAGAATACATATGTAGTTTGTTTGGTTTTGCCTTTGATGCCCAGTTTGGTTATTAGCACTCCACTTCGCATCTCCCAGTGTTACAGCTTCTCACCTGCATCCTCTTACTGGCTGATCCTGTGGGCTTATGACCTCTCTACTTCCTTCATTTTAGTGGGGTTTTGAGAAAGGAGATCAACTCATACACAAATTTACTGTAGACTATCTACAGTTACTTGTTATTTGTGTGAGTGAATGTCACATGTGTACAGATGCCACAGAGGCCAGAAGACTGTGTCAGATCAGATCAGATCAGATCAGATCTCTGGATCACCTATAGCTGGAGTTACAGGCAGCTGCAACCTGCTGTATACCAAACTCAGGTCCTCTAAAAGAATGCAAATGCTCTTAACCACCAGTCGTCTTTCCTGCCTCTGCTTATTAATTAAATGTATTCCTTGACAGTTTCCTATGTATGTATAATGCACGCTGGCTGCTCTCACCCTGCCCTGTCTTCCCTCCCTCCCACTCCCATCACATCTTTCTTCTTTCCCTTGATAATGTCTTTGTGACTCACTGAGTTTAATCAAGGCACGACCATGTATATGGAACTGTCCATTGGAACTGGTGGGCTCCTCAGAGGGTGTACGGCTCAATATAATGACCCCTCCTCCCTCAGCACCCATCAGTAAGCAGTAGCTCCCCAAGGAAGCATAAAGGATTCACGAACCCCCCCAATCCACGACTGACTCTTGACAGTAGTCTTGTGCAGGCTTGGTACGGGTAACGGCAGCTTCTGTGAGTTCACGACTGTAAAGCTGTCAATCTAGCAGAGGGTGTTTTGTAGCTCATCTCGTCACCCAACTCTTATATTTTCTTCTGTTCCCCTTTCTGAGATTTCTCTGAACTATAGAGGGAGGGGTCTGTCATTATTTTTTTTTAGGACAATAGCTCTGTTGGTTTGCCTTAAAATTTGAAACCTGAGTTTGATCCCTAACATCCACATAAAAGTGCAGGTCTAGTGCTGCATGCTTGTAACCCCAGTGTTGGGGAGATAGCAGAGCCAGGAAGAACCCCTGGCTCACTGGCTAGGCAGGTTAGCCTAATTGGTAAGCTCCAGGCCAATAAATCCTGTCTCAAAGAAGGTGGATGGTATTTCTGAGGGTGATACTTAAGGTTGTCCTCTGGTCTCTAGAACATGCACATATGTGTACTTTATATAATCTTTACACACACACACACAAACACACACACACACACACACACACACACTAGTTTTTTGAGACAGGGTTTCTCTGTGTAGCCCTGGCTGTCCTGGAACTCATTCTGTAGACCAGGCTGGCCTCGAACTCAGAAATCTGCCTGCCTCTGCCTCCCAAGTGCTGGGATTAAAGGGATGCACCACCACTGCCTGGCTATATTTTTTTATATTATATATGCTATATAAATTATATAAATTATGACATGTAGCTATTAATATATAAAACTATATAATTTATAATTATATATCATAGTCTATAACTATATAGATATATATCTACATAGATTATGTACATAGATTATATTATATATAGGTGGATTATATGTATATAATATATATTTACTATATAGATAATTGTATAAGGCATTGACTTCTTCATAGTTGGGATAAATAAAATTTATCTTAACACGTGGGAATTTTGTCGACTTATTATTTTTTTTATAAGTTGTTTACTGAACACTTCCTTTATGCCAGGCACGACTCTACACACTTCAATGTTTAATTATTTGTTTTCTATGATTTATGTTGTGCAGGGCCAGAGATGTATCTTTCTTTCTTATTTATTTATTTATTTATTTATTTATTTATTTATTTATTTATTTATATGAGTACACCACTGCTCTCTTTGGATATACCAGAAGAGGGCATCGGACACCATTACAGATGGTTGTGAGCCACCATGTGGTTGCTGGGAATTGAACTCAGGACCTCTGGAAGAGCAGTCAGTGCTCTTAACCACTGAGCCACCTCTCCAGCCCCTTGACGACTTATTTTAAATTAGAGTCTACAACTGAAATGCCCACAGCAGCACAGAAAGTGATGCCACATGCGTAGCGTGCTAGGTAGAAGTCATTTGCCTGGAGCCACATCTACATTATCGTGTTTAATTATCATAAATCAGAATGGCCTTTCCCCACACAAATTCATGGGGGGGGGTTGTGTTTGCTGGCTTTTTATGATAGCAGCCATCAAGACCTACTAACTAGAAGTACAGGCATCAGATCAAGATTCATAGACTGCACAGGCAGAAGTGGGGAGGGCGATGAACTGGTGAGAGCCAGAGACTCTCTGAAAGATACAGTCATGACTCAGCCCAGTTCAACATGGAAATTTAGTGTAATATTGCCAGATCTCCTGATCTTCCTAGAAACAGCAGCAACTGACTTGCACCTGAACATCATTTTCAAACTCTGGTGACTAGGGTTAGCAACCCCTTCCTCCTGTATCATTTGCATCCTTTTTGTCTATCTGGTTGACCACACTTACCTCCATCCAATACAGCCTTACTGTTAATGGTTGTCTTCATCACTTACCAGACACTCAAACTGTATTAGGCAGTTGTGTGTTTGATTCATTGTTTGTCTTCCTCAGATGTAAGCTCCATGGTTTGAGGTCCCTTTTTTTCACTCTTACCAAATGAATGAATCGTTCTTTATAACAGTATAGGCCAGTGGCTACCTGAGCTCCAGGAGTTATGAATACTGTTCCCAAGCTCTCAGCTTACTGCACTCTATATAGGAAGTCTATGATTATTTTGAATTGTCAGAGCCCTTTGTATCGGTAGGTCTGTTTCTGTATGCCTCAATGCACAGACTAGAAGATACACGTCTTAAGCGACAGAGCAGGGCCTGCTGTCTTCCTGTGCTTTGGCCACAGTAAGCATTTAATAAATACAAAGTTCTCAGGCACGTCAGCCATGGAAACAGTTCCAATGTATACAACACAAGAATGAGCACTGGAAGATACTCGGAGTTGTCAGCGACCTGCAGTTTGTATGATTTTTGATCCACTGCCTCTTAAAGACAGAAATGTGCTTCTGGCTAGTAGGTCTTGATGGCCTTGCAAAAAGCCAGCAAAGCCCTCATGAGCGTATATGGAAAGGCCTTTGTGATTTATGACAGATAAACATGATAATGTAAGCACGGCTCCATGCAAATGACTGTAGTGAGAAAAAGGGATTCATTCTCCCACTCACGGTGGAGTGTTTTGGTCAACTAGATTAATGCAGTTTTAAAAATTTTTTATTGCAGGTGCCTAAGGACTTTAATTTCATGTTACTGGAGCCATTGATCCAAAGCTAACTGAACATAATAAATACAGGAATGTTTCCACCTTCCCCACCCTCCAGGATACTGGAGTTTTAAAGTGTGGGATTAAGGGTGAAATGACAGCACCATCATTCCAAGGTGGTATCTGACATCATACCTGGGGACATTTGTAGAGCCATCACAGTGAGGTGGTCCCTTGTCTATGCCTTGTCATTATGATAGGCTCTGTTAGATGTGGTGTGGCAGGCAGGTAGAGCTGCCCGCAACCTGCAGCTGTGGGTGGTGTGATGGAAACACATCTGGCCACCAATGGGTTGGCTCTACATCTTACCAGTGTTCACTGCTCCCAATACCCATCATTCCCCATTGCACCCACGGGCCTTCCTACTCCCAAAGTATTGTTCAGTCCCTTTTCTGACCAAGGAGACGATAACTGTGAAACTAATGTGAATAGTCTTTCACATCAGCACAACCCTTTGCTTACAGGGTGGCCTGTGCCATGGTCAGTGCTGTTCCGAAATAATCTAGAATCACTCTGGGCTCCTTACAGGGGATTCTCTTGATTTTGCTGAGGTGGTGAGAACTGTGTGCTCTGGGTGGCACCACTTCCTGGTGGAGATCCTGGACTGCAGAAAATGGAGAAAGGCCCCAAGCAATGAGTGGGGGTGTGGCCTGGACAGTTGTTTCTGCTGACTTGAATTCCCCACCATGAAGGACTTGTACTGTAAACTAGAAGTTAAAATAAATTTCCCCCTCAAGTTTCTTTTATCAAGGCACTTTGTCACAACAAGAAAAGAAACTAAGACAGCTGGTAAAGGAAGCTCCCTAGACCCTTGGATTACATTTCCTCAGGAGGTCAAGATGACCAACCAGATGAGGTTACTGGAGTGTTTCTTATTTTAGCCAAGTCTAAGATAAACTTCTGAGTTATCCTCCTGGACCTCTCTGTGGACAGGCCAGTTAACAAGCCCTAATGTATGTTAAATACGTTAAAGAAATACCTCGGACTAAGATTGCCATGGTTCTCAGGGACACTGGAGCCGGCTGCTACTCCAGGCTGGATGCCTGCTTGAGGTCTTCCATCCTGTGAGCATGATACACCTGGACCATCAGCAGCTTTCCTTGCTTTAGCTCTGTCCTGTTTCTAGAGCATTAGCTCTTCTGTCTGCTAATATCGAATGAGCCTTCCCTCTAGGCATCTGTGACAGAACACTGAGACTGAAATGTTTCCTCTCCATCCTCACGTATGCCTATTAGCATTGACTTCCTGTGATACTGAGTTCATTTCCATTGCTTTAGTTGCCTGTGTGGCAGCAGACATAAAAAATTCAGTCTGGTCCAGTGAGGAGATGTGGGACCTCCTGGGGGCACTGTTACTAGTGCCACCTGGGCAGGAAAGTATGGCGCCTCATTCCACCCTGGAGGAGGAGGTCAGCAGAGATGACGTGGACTCGAGTCTTCCTAGTGACCTTCAGCCCTGTGTCCTTAGCTCCTCAACTAGAGGCAGAAGCCCCCTGCAATGACCAGGGCCAGCACGGCAGTTAGTCCACACAGCTTCAGAGTGTCTGCAATTCCTGAACAACGAACAACTGACCTTGGCACTAAAATCCCAGAGTGCAGATGAATGTGGCCCCTTCCCCAGGCTCCAGAGCAGGGTGCTTCCCTTCAGGCTGAGCTTTTATCAAATTGCAGCTCTCCAAGACCAATCCTCATCAAGCCTGCCCCTTTCAGGTTTCCTAGGCTAAGTATTTAGTATGGGTTCCTACATTCCATGCTCACAGCAATACTGTGTGCAAAGGCGTGAGGTGACTTACTTGCTCTCTAGTCAGAGGGCTTTGGGCTCACCAGGCACCAGAAGCTCTGCCCTCAGCCATTCCAACTCTATGGTCATATCACACTGTCATCATCTGTCCTTGCCAGTGTGTAAGGACGAAGTTGGGGCATCTGCAAAACCAAGACCAGAGCACTCAGTAAAACACCACTTCTCTGGCTTTGTTCCCTTCCGTCTAAGATGGGGCTGATCTCTAAACAAGCGTAAGAGCCGAAGCTCATTAACATCAGTGTGTGCCTCAATAAGGTGAGCACTGCAATGATGCACAATTACACTCTAATAATTCAGTGCCCAAGAGCCCTGTAAAACAACTGCCACGGCCTTGGATTAGCACAGCATGCAAACGCACCAGGAAAATCATTACCTACTTAGTCTCCTTCATTTGGGTGGGTTTAACATGAGAAGAATAATCCAGGCACCGAGACGAGATCTCATTTTACAACTGTAGTAAGAAGTACATAAAAGCTTGAATCTGTCCCAATAGTTCCTAAAAGATTTCTCCCATAGTGTCAGAGGCAAAAATAATGAAATCTTGCAAATGTACAGTTAATAGGTCCCTAGTGGACACTAACTTCAAAAATGCACGGTCTATAAGACATTAAAGGCTTGATTTTGGTTTCTGCACTGTTCCTGTTAATAACAATGTCTAATTAAAACATCTGTAAAATACTGATAGTTTTAATTTTACATAAAATTTCCAAAACAACTGTTACACAGTATAATAGGTATCTGCAATGAATAGGTTATTAATGGAAATATTATTTTAAATTAAATCCGGGTTCTAAATTTAAATTAGTCATCTCTGGCTAATGAAGAGAAAAAAGTCATCTGCGCTGGGAATACAGTGGAAGATCTGGCTTTCCACATCTGTTAAAGCAACTTCACGGGATCTCAGCTGCTGTCTCTTGCTTCTCCGTGGTTTGTCTGCTGGGCTCCACAGCTGAACTCTGGCATCTTGATGGCAGCCTAATGCACCTCTCAGTGCATCTCTGTGAGCCAGTCATCTGCACAGAGGACCCCTCATCTCCATCCCATCTCTCAGTGCATCTCTGTGAGCCAGTCATCTGCACAGAGGACCCCTCATCTCCATCATAGAGAAATGGAGAACTACTGTTCCTTTATGGCAGCAGGAGTGTCTCCTCCCAGCCCAGTGAACCTGATGCACATTTTAACAGAATGGCACACAATCTCAGCTCCCCCTTTCTTCAGATCTCATCTTCTTTTATAAAACAAAAGAGATTAGCAAGGTTTAGGGCTGGCTGCAGTTCAATACCCCTCTTTCTAATTAATGCACAATGAAAGGGTTAAAAGGGTCAGCACTGGATGGTGCAGCCTACTGATGCCACCTTGTCAGAAAGGGATCCATCCAGTCCAGACAACACATGCTGGTTCACAGGAGATGCTGCAGAATGTGGTCCACAGCGTGAGGGAAGCTCTCGCAAGTTAAGTAGGGAGGTGGATTAATTTTTTCTTCATCTGCTGCTTTGTATTTCCCTGAAATGAAGGTAAAGCCAGTGAACAAAAGCTACGGTAGAATGCCAAGTTCACCACACCCAGGAGCACCCACCACCCAAGTTCACCACACCCAGGAGCACCCCATCACCCAAGTTCACCACAGCAGGAGCACCCCATCACCCAAGTTCACCACAGCAGGAGCACCCCACCACCCAAGTTCACCACAGCAGGAGCACCACCCAAGTTCACCACACACAGGAGCACCCCACCACTCAAGTTCACCACACCAAGGAGCACCCCACCACCCAAGTTCACCATACCCAGGAGCACCCCACCACCCAAGTTCACCACAGCAGGAGCACCACCCAAGTTCACCACACATAGGAGCACCCCACCACTCAAGTTCACCACACCAAGGAGCACCCCATCACCCAAGTTAACCATACCAGGAGCACCCCACAAGTTCACCACACACAGGAGCACCCCACCACTCAAGTTCACCACACCAAGGAGCACACCATCACCCAAGCTCACCATACCAGGAGCACCCCACAAGTTCACCACACACAGGAGCACCCCACCACTCAAGTTCACCACACCAAGGAGCACCCCATCACCCAAGCTCACCACACCCAGGAGCACCCCATCACCCAAGTTCACCACATCCAGGAGCACCCCATCACCCAAGTTCACCACACACAGGAGCACCCCATCACCCAAGTTCACCACACCCAGGAGCACCCCATCACCCAAGTTCACCACACCCAGGAGCGCCACCCCTCGCCCAGAGTCAAGGCTCCACCTCTCCCCAAAGCACCTTTTCCTGAGACCTTAGTAGGCAAAAGAGCAATCCAAACAACTGTGACATTTCACCTTCCCAGGCCCTCTGGTCTTTTACAATGAATAGTTCTAGGAACAGTCACCTCACAGTTAAGGTTTCCTTCAAGTCATGGAAGCATTCTCTCCCTGACCTTCAGTACTGAGGGTAGACAGGTAATTTAAATCAATGCTTTTTAAAACAGAAGACTAGACATAAGCCAGATGCCAAGTGCTGCCTAATTTGTGACTCAGGAATTTGTGGGCCTGGTACACAATTCAGCACATCAGCCCAGAGAGAAGAGGAACCAATTTGTGCAGGACTGGAGAGGTTTTACATTTGTACAGGAGGCAGCAAGGTCCCCTTTCATCACCCTTACTGGGCCCAATGCATTTCTGAATGTCCTCTTTCTCTCTGAGCATCCAGTTCCCTCTCTAGTATTGGTAATTTGTAGCTATCTGTTTGCTTGTTTTACAGCTATGGAGACTGTAAGTTTCTGTGAACAGGGACTGTCTCCTTTACACACTAACGGATTCCTAGTACCTAACACGATGGGCACATCACACGCAGTCCCTCGATATGTCTAAAAAATGATTGGGAAGGAGGACGGGGAGGTAGCCAGGCTCCAGGCTCAGCGAGAGGAGGGTGCATTTGCCTGTGGCCTGCAGGGCTTTGCTTTTGCTTTCTTTCTTCTCCTCCTCCCTTTCTATGACCCTCATTCATTGTTCAGCTTTATCAGGTTTCCTTTCCTAAATTTAGCTTCCCTGACAAACCAGAATGATTGTTTTCTGCAACTCCCTCTTGCAGAAGATGGTTCCTGTTCTGTCCTACTGGAGCTCTTCCAGTGAAGGAACAGCGTCAGAAGTCTGGGGCCATTAACACACACTGCACCCACCCTCATATCCTCAAGGTGCAGTTCCACCCAGCAAACTCTACTGCCTAAATCTTAAATCCTATTACGAGCAAATCAGTAGTCAGGGCTTCTACTCAGCATGTCAAAGGCTGACTACTGCTGTTCCACCTACTTTCTAGATCTAGTGGTGTAGGCCACAAATAAATGTCTAAGCCAGGGGCTTCTGGAGCGCTTCTGCTAGACCAGAGACAAAGAAGGATTTCTACAAGGCTCAAAAGACACAGTGTTCAGCTGCATGTCTAATTGTTGCCCACATCATGGTGTCTGGCTCAAAGCAGGTGCCCAACAGTGCTGACTGAATGAATGAAGCACCTCTGGCTAATTCACCCAGGAAGTCACTGGGTCAGTAAGGATGAGGACAGAGAAAGCCAGGAAGCTGTGTTGACGCTGTAAGAAGAAGAGCCGTGTCATTGTTCTCTGGATCAGTATTTCATGTGCTGAACAGAAACAGATTCTGGCTAGGACAAATCCTGAATCTTTCAACCAACTGCTGAACATAGGAACACTGCTCACTTGACCACATGCTCCCACTGAGACACAAAACTGCTCAGGATGGTCCACGAAAGTACTTATCACTGAATATGAATCTACATGTCCAGAGTCATTTTAACTGCTGGAATAATTTGTAAACTCTCAGGGCCTTGTATAGACAAGCATTCTTCCCCTGAGCTATAATCTCAGACCTCTGAATGTGTGATCACCAAACCCAAAGTTAAGAGAAAAGAAAAATGTTTTTTGCATGTAAATTAAAAATGCAAATGAACATGCAGGATAAAGGCATTAGCAGGCATTCCTAACGATGGACTTCCTCATCGTGCAGCCCACACAAAGTGAGTTCTTTTCAGAGCTCCACGACTCAGGCCTCCTGCTTACTGTGATTCTAGGACGTCCTGCAAGGGTGAACTGTCCACTGTGTTATCTCTGGGGAGAGTTCCCGTGCCTCTGGCCTGCTCCAGCTCTGCAGGGCACAGCACCTGTCACTGTCACTGCTCTTTGCTGGAGTCTGAACTCATTTCCCGCTGGCTTGTGGTAGAGAGAGAACGAGAGTGCTAAAACCCTGCCCCTTCTACAAAGGCTGCTCTTCTGGCCACTCTGGGTTTCAGGGAGACAGTGTTTCCTGGCTGGCCAGGAAAGGCTACATAGGCCAGACCGGTACAAACTTATGGCACTCCTCCACTCAGCTTCCCAAGTGCTAGGTTAAAGATGCACCAGCATGCCTCACTCCATCTGCATCTTAGAAAAGGTCCACACAGGAAATACATACCAGTTTTAACTAAGATGCCCAGCATGCCGATGCTCTGAGCCCCGCCAACGTCATCCCTGCAATCCTGGAAAACACAGACACGGAGTCCAGAGTCTTCACTCAGCCTGCCAACCAACTCTACCAACGGCTGACTGGGCTGCACTGGCTACACCAAATTCCCTGCTTTTCTTCTTCATTCTTAAAATGCAGGAAGAGAACATGTGAACAAAGAGTTAAGTAACTCTGTGTAAACATTCTTGAGGAGGAACCCATGCTGGCAGCATCATCAGGGCAGAAGGGGAGCATTAGAGCAGGAGCCCCAGTAACAGAACACAGAGCACAGTGCTGAATCTCTGTGGTTTTGTACACCTGTCTATCCCTTTAAAAAAGATCATGAGAACCTGCATCCTTGTGGAAGTCCACCCAACCAGAGAGAATCAAGTCAAGCAGCATGCACAAGCAGACTGTCTGCATTCACGTCATACTTGGGAATCACAGCAACCTGGAGGGAGCTCCTTGGACTGAGATGAATATGCTGAGTGGAGCTGGGAGTGGGGCACATGCCTGCGGTCCCAATACTCAGGAAGCTGAGACAGGACAATTGAGTGAGCTTAAAAGTCTGAGGCTGTCTGGGCAGCACAGTGAAATTCCATTTTGAAAAACATCCCCAAACCAGAAACACAGCCACCATATACTTGGTTAATGTTGACAATGGTTGTGGGGTAAATAAAAAGTCAAGGCCTGGAAGAAGCATCAGAGCAGTCGACCTTGCCAATTCATGTTTGAAAGCACACTCACTTAGATCATGCCTGAAGATAATTTCTTTCTAGAAAAAAAATGGTTCCTATTATTAAACAATAGTTATTGGAGATGATTTTCCCAAATGCCAAAATCTTCCTTTGAAGTCCACCAAAGACCTTCTATGTTATCACAGCTAAATCCTCCCTGTTGAGGGAACAGGGATGGGGACATAGAGGAGAGGACCTACCTCTCTCCTGGACATCAGCAACTGCACACAGCTGAGCACATGGCTTGCAGCTCCCCACCCTCCCTTGCCTGCCAGCCCCAGATAGTTAACTTGTCACACACATCTGTCTGGGGAAATCAGGCAGAATGCTAAGAGAAAAAGGTGGAACAAAAACCATAGTTTCTCAAACTACAACCAAGTTCCATGAGCATTCTATCGGCATTAGTAGATGATTCCAGAAGCAGAAGACAGCACCAGGAGAACTGTGAGTCTCACCACTTGTTGGAAGCCGACTTTAAGCAGAAAGCGGCTAGAAAGCAGCTATCAACTGCAGCCATCTGGAACCATATACCCTGATAGAGACTTGTTTTTCAATAGCCTACAACAGCTGAAGCACACTCTGACAAACATCTTGTTTATCCCACATAGCTTGTTTTGCTGTTTAGTGACCTCAGCTGTATGGTGCACGTGGTGGTAAAGTGTTTTCACCTGTGTTCTCCTGCTTGTGCTTATAAATACCCAGGATTTCCTTGTAATAGGATATAGGCGTGGTGGTAGCCAGTAGGAGGTGTGAATATAGTCTGTGGGAGACAGTAAAGGAGACTTAACTACAGATCCTCTGGCTTGTCTCTATTCTTTGCGTCTCTTCCCCTTCTTCCCCCTACCCTCTCTCTTGCTAGACCCTGACCTGCGGAACAGAGCAGGCCGTTACAACCACCATGGACTAAGAAAGAGGGGGAGTCTAAACCCTGTGGTCTACATTCAGCTGTGCTAGGTAGGAGACTCACCTCTCCAGGCCTCAGTTTCCTAATGTGTAAAATAAGGGTTGGGCCAGACAATCTCAGTGGGTGCTTCATCTACCAAGCTGTCACACAGAGCTAAAAGAAACCATTCATACCAACTTCCCACACATGGCACACACAGGAAATAACAGCAGCTCATTCACATGGACAAAAGCAAGGCGCTCATCACCACAGGTGACTATTAAGGGTCTCCACTCATTCCAGGCTGCACCTCACTATGAAAAGAGCTAAAGTGGCCAGTATCCCTAACTACTGGACACACTGATTGGGTAATTCTTTCATAAATATATGCTAAAAAAGGCAAAAATGGTAGAATTCTTTTGTTTTCTATATTAATAAGCTATATTTATATATTCTCTATGGAGACATGTTAGACACAACATCTCTATTTTTACAAGAATACACTGACCATATACAGGAAAGCTGCTACAGGAAGCAGGGGTTTGAAGCTGTCTCTCCAAGCACCTCAGACAAGTCAGGACATCTCTTTGGGTCTTGTACTTACATCTCCTATCATGATGGCCTCCTCGGGTGCACAGTCAGTGTCTCTCAATGCTTCCAGAAAGAATGTCTTCTCTGGTTTCCCCACTACTACAGCTTTCGTGTCTGTGGCATACTCTAAGGCAGTCACAAATGGTCCTGGTCCCAGGGCTAAGCCATCTTTTCTCTTGTAGTACCTGGCCTTGTGGATAGCTATCAGAGGGGCTCCATCCAGGAGTAGCCTAGAGGGATGGAGAAAATGTAGACAGGCTAAGAGCAAGTCTTTTATGACTGAGAAAAAAATGTCAGATTTACCAAGTGGTTGTACTCACACTCACAGAAACAAATAGCTTCTTATTAACTTTTAATGACTTGCTGTCTCCTAATGAATTCACAAAGAACTGTTGGGAATTACACACAGATACACTAAAGGTGATAGATTATTAAATTTGGGATTGCTTCAACCTTTTACCTTTAGTGATTTCACACACTTTACCCAAATCACCAGGGAAAGAGAATTAAGAGAACTAAAGCTAAATAAGGCACTGGAGGGAAGAACTGAACTTAATGAGACGAGTTGTTTCCCTTCCCTAATGGGAAGCAGGAGGCTCCCAGGCCTCCAAAGACGCACGGGTTGTTGCTGCAGTGACTGAGCAGCACGCTTGCAGAGTGCTCAAACTTCTGTCTCCTCTACTTCACAGCCTAAGTTTTTTACTTTAGAAGTTTAATGGAGAATTTTCTAGTTTCTCCTTGTAATTTTACCGTGTCATACAGCCTTCTGATTGCTCTCCGCACTGCAAGCCAGGCAGGCCAGCATCCTGAAGTACTCACTAGCGGAAGCTTAAAGGCGAGTCTTACACAGGACAAACTATACTCTTACCTCGATGTCAGGACTTCTCAACAGTGTGAGAAACACACTCCACACGTAGTAACTAGGGAGCTTTAATGACTCAGGCAAAAGCATTGCCAATCTCTACAAACTTCATGCCCCCTCAAGTCTGCCACCTACTTCAGCAATGCAGCTTTAGTCAAACAGAGGAAGTCACACTTGGATTACTGTCAAGTGGAATTTGAGACAGGATAATATTACTTAATCTGATTTTAACCAATGTAATAAATGACCTCACTAGCTTAATTGACTTGAAGTCATCTTAGTCACTTAGTTAAAATATTTAGTAAGTCCGTGGAGGAAGAATTCATCACATCTTACCCCTCACAATTATGAGTAATTAATCGCTTAGCTATGAAGCTGCTAAATTATTCTTGTCAGTGGGCACAGAAATAACTTCCTGTGGGAGATGCAGAATTCAGACATTTATGATTAAATATTTTATTAAGTAAAAGCCAATACCGGACTGTTCCAGGGGTTTGCTGTTAGTTACTACAAATGACTCAGGGCACCGGCCAGAGCCTGCCTAGCCCCTCTGCTGGTCTTCATAAGCAGTGACTTAGTGCAGCACAGGACAACTCACCTAGCCCGTCTCCCAGAAGCAAATAAATGGTATTTGCTTCTGCACCACAGAACGGGAATACTTTATTAACAGACCTCAAAGTTGTTTTCCACTTACATAGCTAAACTAAGAACTCATTTGACTTAGCTTGGTTAATATTTGATTATATATTAGCTAGGGATGAGAATTATCATCTTGATGGATGTGTGTACTTAATTTCGAGTGTCTTCCCTGGAAGGGTGGAACCTGTGGGTTCTCTCCGTCTGTCTAGGCTGGAGCTGGCCCCGTGGAGGCTGGGATGGAGGCTCTTGCTACAATGTTCTCTGTTCAGCATGAGCGTCACTGGGCCTTGCAAGGGTTGAAGCACACTTAAGTAAATGTTTCCTAGGGTACCGACAAATGTCTTTTGTGGTTTGATATTTTTCAGAAAATATGAAAATAGGGTCAGGCCTGGTAGCACACACCTGTATTCCCAGAATTCCCTCTGTGGAGGCAGAGGCAGGAGGATCTCAAGTTCAAGGCTACCTTGATGCACAGTGAAATGGCTGTGTCAAGAAAAATGATGCATGCATTAGAAGTAGCTCATTCTAGACCATGCTCCTATATCCAGCAAGTAGGTAACAAAGGGTGGCTTCCTACTTGTTACTAGAAATAACTTGCTGGCAGGAAATCTAAAATGTTCTAACTATATGGCTACTGTGGCATTAGAAACAAAGGGAAAAGATAAAAGCACCTGACACCAAAGCCTCTGGCTGGCAAAGAAAAGAATTGAGAAGATCCTGGCTGGGGAGCACAGCCACAACAGAAAACCCACGGCGATACAGCCAGGGAGAAGGTGCCTGGAGCAGACAGGATAAGTACAGCTGGAAGCTGTGGTGCATGTTAGTTACATCAAGTCCAGTTCGCCTTGTTTGGAGAGCCAGAACCAGGGTCAGAAGCTGGAATTCTTGAGCACTCTCTTAGATACAATCTTTTCAAATAATTCTCCAAGGCCATTACCAGTCTGCCACCATTCCCACTGAAGACAGGCTATAGCTTGAGACTGTCACACCCCAGCACCTAAAAGCCAGTCTCCCCCACCTTAGTCCCTCAAAAAAACTCACTCACCAGTGACTCAAGCCAGGAACCAGAATTACCTGGATCTCTCAGTCTCTCCTCATCTCCATGTTCTGATCCACTACCCTCATTCAAAACAAAAGTCATAGTATCTCAAAGAATCCTTCTTTCACCTGAAGGTGACACAACAGCCTTCTAACATGCCATATCCCACAAGTGACACTGTCTTTCTGCATGCTTCTCTGGCCCTAGTACTCTAACCCACTGCACAGGCCACAGGAAGGGCTCTGTTCCCTCCTCCTAAGATCAGTAATAAGTTCTCATGAAGGTGGGCTGTAAGGAATGCAGGTCACACAGCTCCCAGGACTTCCCTTACCTTGAACAGTCACTTCTCCAGCCACCTTCCCAAGTATGGATGGTGTTCAGACACCAGCTGCTCTCAATTCCAGGGAAAACTCTTTAGAACTCTGTCCTGTCTCACAGACTCCATGTTCCTGCCACCTGAACAGTATGGGATTGTTCACAGCTTTCTCTTGCCCATCTGACAGATCTGAGTTTAAGTGTCAGAACATCAGAGAGAGCATTCACAATGTCCTCTTTGGACTAAATGGGCTTCTTTTCCACTTGCCATGGTAATTCTGTCCATCTGTGTTTGGAATATATTCCTCGTTGGAATATAATCCCCAAATGCCTGTCAGTTTTACTCCTCTCTGCGTTTTTGGTTTAAAAGAAAGGCCTGGCATGCCTCACAAAATGGTTCTGAGCAAAACTCTTAAATAAATAAAAATACACTTTATGTTTATAGACTGGAGGATGTATTACTATTTAGATGCAAATCCATATATTTAAGCACCAGTGGATGCTAGGGAGCTCCTAAAAGGGAAACTAACAAGCTGATTCTAAAATTTATATGGATGTGCAAAGGATGGAGCCTTTGGAACACCGGATGAGAGCCAAGGCCATCACACAGTAGTCATGGCAGTGTGAAGATGGAGAATCCAGAAACAAGCAATGTATATTGTCACTTGTTTATGTCAAGGAATTCCCTGGGGGAAAGAGCAAGTCTCTACGATGTTTCTGGAACAAGTAAATACATATGAAGATATGAACTCTTCTCTGGGCATGAAGATGAACACTCATAAGCCAGCTCTGGGGCGGCTGAGGTAGGAGATCACAAGTTCAATACCAGGCTAGGGTGTGTAGGAATCCCCTATCTCAAGCCTCTCTCTGCCACTCATTCTTATCTCATATGAGTCATAAAGACTCAAAAAGACCCCATGTCTAATTGTTAAAGGCAAAACAACAGCTTACAGAAGAAAACATAGCATTTCATGTCCTTGGGGCATTATGTATTTGTTAAATAGAACAGAAGAAAACACTGACAAACTGAATTCCATCAAAATTAAGAACTTTGCACTCTTATATTAATTGGAAAGCAAAAATGCAAATGCAGTCCAGGCTGAAATATCTGCAGTACCCTATGGAAACTACGACTGGTGTATACAATACATACAAACGCCTCTTACACATCAATACAAAAAATAACTCAGCCAGAACAGCAAAAGGTGTGGACAGGTATATCATAAGAAAAGCTATCTGATATTCCAATAATACATTAGAAGTTTTCCAATATGACTCATTAGAGAAATAAACTTATTAAGAAGCTACCATGGAGACCACATGGACAGCCACACTTCCACAGACTGCAAAAGACTGGTAGGAATGTGGGCTGGGTGGAACTGGCAGATTGTGTGACATGGGCTAGCACTGAGTGAACTGGCAACACTGACCAGGCTAAAGCTGTTACCTACACCACTATCTGGCAACTCCACTCCTAAATCCATACCCAAGAGAACAATGTGTGTGTCCCCACAGACATGCAGAAGAATGTTCCAGCAAGACTGAAATGAAGCAAGAGCTCAGGAACAGCACACAAAGAGGCCTGGGAAGCTCATCCCACAGGCCACACTACACAAGGCAGGAAGAGAAAAGGAAAAGTGAGGGCCCACTGCCTGTCACACATGACACAGTGACAGAAACCAGAGCAGGGTTACATGGGGAGCAGCACTGTCTGGCAAAGGGTGCAGGAAGTTCTTTACTGTGAGCACATTCAGCTTACACAGGTGTCTAGAATCTTCTGGGTTGTATTTTCTACGTTTCTCATGTCCACAGCTTTGGCTTCTGGTTTGAGCTTGCAGGGGTAGGTTCTCTCCTTCCACATGGGCTCCAGAGATGGTGCTCAGGTCACTGGCCAGCAAGCGCCTTTATCCTTTGTCCTTTATCAGGTGTCTTGCTGACCCTTTTTGGACTTTAATTAGGACTGCATAGCTGACAGCCATCTCACAAAGGAAGAGTCCCACAAAGAAAGTTTCTAATTTGACCTCAGTACCACACTATTGTGAAATTTCTCCTGTCCAGGTTCTAAATACTTAGACTCAAGTGTTCTAGGCAAACAGTCCTCAGAGGCTGTCACTGGTCTTCTCTTGTCCCTGTTGTTTTCTCCTGGTTCATAATTAAATACATTACAATACTTAAACCTGACTTTGTTGCTATTAAAAAAGATATGCCCCTAAGTGAAGCAATCCTCCATTAAACAACAACTGTAAGAATTTCCTCCACATCCTGTTGGAAAGGGTTTCAGTGGGAGAGGGAAGAAGATGAGAAAAAAGAATGAGAAGGAAAAATTCTGAATGTCTTTACTAAATGTCTTTATATAAATGTATGGAACTATAAAAATTAAAAATTATTTATAAGTATGAATGTTTTGCCTCTGTGCCTGCATCCAGTACTCTTGATGGCTGAGCCATCTCTTAGTCCACCCCCAAGTATTTAATTAAGAAAGAAAGAAAGAAAGAAAGAAAGAAAGAAAGAAAGAAAACCTCTCCAATCCAAAAAGTACCAAAATCTGCACAGCGCTGACCTTAGAAGAGTGCTCAGAGCCTGTAACAGGAAAGAGAATTACAGAAGAGAGGTCCTCAGTGAAGCTTTAAAGCTGCCTCTCAGACAGGACTCCCTTAGGGAGCTTGTGATGCCCTCCATCTTTGTGAGTTGTGACATTCCAGTATATACAAAAATGTGCACAGAAACCAATAAATAAGCTAGCTAGCTATGTGCTCAAATACCGATTATGATTCTCTTCAGGTGGCAGAAGCAGGTAACTTTTAGTTTATTCTCTTGTGGGTTTTCCAGAATTAAAACATGCTGTTTCCATGATCACGTACTCTTTAGTGTTTATTAATGCTGGGTTCATGATAGATTATTAAGTAATCTATTTACCTGTGTAGTCTTCCTTCCAATTGGTCCATTACATAAAGGTTCAAACACTGGGCTTCTAGTTAAGATAAACAGGCCTTGAGCTAATGTAGTTATACTGCTGTAGATTAAAAAATAGTACCTCATTCATATTAATGAATCATACAGTATTTCTACGGAAAAAGGGTGAGTATTAAAAAATAAAAAATGAATACTTTCTATCATTTAGGGAGAGCTACATATATGCTACTGATTAAGAAATACATGAAAATAAGAGCATCAAATTCATGGTTCTAATATTACAGTCATTACCAAGGAGGGTGGGGAAGGTATCTGTAGGGGGTAGCAAATGCACTGATATTTCTACTTGTTAAATTAGTGGAGAAGTACAGCAACATTGATTATTCCTGTACAGTGTGCAGTAAGCGGAGAGGAAAAAAGTTACCACAGGTTCTTAGGATCTGAATGTTTTAGACAAAACAAACCCAGATCATACCTTCATACCTGCTTTTTTTGTTTGTTTGTTTGTTTTGTTTTGTTTTTTTTAAAGAGCTGATTTACATCGTTTCCCCAAACCAATTCTTTAAAATCATTCTCAATTTAGCTGAGGCAGGTAAGATATATGTATGTGCCATGCATTTTAGAGAGGCCAGTTCATTAAAAACATAATAGGGATGAAGCAGTGTAATATGAAATTTGATGCATCTGTCTTGATGCATAATGCCTGTGAAGGCAGTTATGCAATGGGCTTGAACATCCAATGTTTATTCTCATTATCAACGTGAATAGTAATTTAATCGGTGGTTCATTTGAGATGCCTGTATTTGCCACATATAATCCAAACAGCTGCAGTCACTGGGTGGAAGGCACAGTCTCTGTGGGAACATCAATATGCAAACAAGGCCAAGACCTAGAATCTTTGTAAACTCTCCCTCCAGCTGTTAAGTGCATCTGTGAAATTAGAGCTGACCTATGAGCACACTATAATGCTCTAAAATGTGGTGTTTGGAAAAATCAATATGGTTAGGAAAGTGTACTAATTAGACAGCATCCGAGCAATTATGAAGCCAGTATTATGTCAACATACATTTTTATTACCCTGAGTCTCGTATTCATTTAAAAGAGACCTCCCAACTTCCTATTAAATGTGTCCTTCCCAAATTACCAGCTGAAGTCAATCAATAGCTGCTTCTTCAAACTGTGGCTAGAGGAGTGCATGAAAAGGAATGGAAGAAGAACAAAGTGGGCTTCTCTTTCAAGTAAACACTGACTTTGATATCGCTGGAGGCAGACCATTTCCCAAGAAACTAAAGCAGGACAATTAAAGTATGTGAAACATAGGGTTTTTTTTTATTATCAATCTTTTTTACAGTCATATATTGGGAAGTGCATTCTCAAGCCACTTGGTAGTGACTAGATGAATTTTTAAATAAGGCCTGAGCATCACGGCGACCGTGAGAGCTGCAGACGATGGCTGTTCCACTAACCAAGCCCCCTCAGTGACCATGCACACAGTAAAGCACACTTGACCTCAAACTGCAATTTCTGCTCATTCAGATTTTACATGAGGATGGTCATTTTCTAAAAGTGGCAGCAAACAATGTGGGTGGATGTGTAAACCTGCGTAATGAGGGTTTCCTACAGGGCACACACAGTGAGATACATTCCATTACGTGTGCATTAGGGTGACTCTTGTTTGTTCTCATCCTGCTAGGAAAAATAAAAAGCAGTCTTCTTCTAGTTTTGACAGACATCTCTCAGGCCATTGTTTGGTTGGTTATTTTGGCTGTCGTTTGGAGATACGAGCATCTTGCTCTCCAGACTAACCTTGAACTCTATGTAGCTGAGGATGACTGAACATCTGATCCTTCTGCCTCCATCTTGAGTGCAGGGATTACACATGCGCACAACAGCACCCCACTTTATGTGGAGTTGGGGACTGAACTAGGGGCTTTGTGCATGGAAGGCAAGCACTATACACTCCACTTCTCTGTCAAACCATTCTTTCGTAAATTAATTCAATATATCTTTCTGTAACATTTTAAAGTATTCTCCTGTCATAAATACAAAGGCAAATTACACTGTTTAGTTTGACAAGTCATAAAAAGCAAGATGAGGAAACAAAAACTTTCAGAAAAAAAATAACAGTCTCTTTCTCCAGATCAGATCTGTGAGTAAATTTTGTCCCACTTATTTGGGGAGTAGGAGAGCATGTTCATAGTTTCCCTTTTAGAAGTTGTAGGAGTTGGTGCAGGCTAAACGCACACATGCACTGGATTTATAGCTTTGGCATGTAATGTGCCTGCCAATACCACTGGAGTCTCTCCGCCTGGCTGTCTCAGGGGTCTAATGTCTCCACCCACTCCTGACTCCTAAAGAGAGCCTCTTATCTACATGCAGAGGCTGGGATCTAACGTTCTTCTGGGGATTCTGTAAGTCACGTGGACACTTGCTGACTCTGTCTTTCCAGCCACTTGCTGGGGCAGTCCTTCATTAGCTATCAGTCTTAGTCACTTTGAAAATATGGTCAAAGGCCTCACTCTTTGTTCGTAGCCTGGCCACTCAGTAAGCGGAATCACCCTCATAGTTTTCAGTTGATTAGCTGGATACTATTTTCTCTCAGTGACCAGCACTGCTGGTGAAAAATGCCAAAGTAATAAAATGATAATAATAACCGCAAAACCCTACTTCCTTTCCAGTTGCAATTTTATTGTGAATTCCTGTTCTAGAATATTGATTCTCTAGATAGGAGGAAAAACCACCATCACATATTAATACAGATGAGTAGAAAAACAAACACAGAATGAAATGATGAAGGCAAAACTGCTTGCATTAAGCCTGAGACTAAACTTGATCCTCAGGACCCACACGGTGAAAGGAGAGAGCCAATTTCTGAAAGCTGACCTCTGACCTCCACTCAGTGACAGCTGTGTAAGCATGCACAAACACACGCATGTGAACACACATGCCACACACTCGTGCACGCACACACAGCACAAAAATAAGTGTAATTCAAAAATTAAAAACAAGGCTGGGTATAGTGGTGCACACCTTTAATCCCAGAACTCAGGACACAGAAACAGATGGCTCTTTGTGAGTTCAAGGCCAACCTGATCTACATAGAGATTTCCAGAAGAGCCAGAGGTACATAGAGAGATCATGTCTCAAATACACACATTACAACACACACACACACACACACACACACACACACACACACACACACACACACACGTGCGCGCACGCATGTCAAGATAGTTACTATTATTTGATGTTGACACTAAAGTGACTTTGAAGACGTTTATCCTAATGTGTAATCTAGGTAGTCAGAAATTAAAACACAAAATCTTATGTGCCAAAATATAAAGAAGAATCGAGGGAGAACTTTTGGTCAGATGAGAGGCAGCAGCTTACCGGAATGCTTGATTCAGAAGCTGGTAATGAAAGTGCTCTGGTGCCAGTCCTACAACCACAGCGTTGGGATCGTGGGTCTGAACTCCTGGCAATGGAAGAAATGTAAGAGTTTCAAGCTGTCAGTCACACTGTGTAAGACAATGTCCCACATGTTCACATTTTGCTATCATCATAATCTGAAGTACATTTTGGAAGTCTAAGAGGCGAGAGGAAAAGAGAGAGGGGTAGGTGGGAGAGGAGGGAGAAGAGAGAGGCATTAATATTTTTCCATGTTCTTCATAGATGTTTTTATAGCTAGAATATCTGAATTGAGAATTGCATCCTGATATTTGTGAGTGACTTCTGATTTCAAAATGCTTTATTGATTACAACCAAGAGAACATTTATGAGTTTTATCAGAGCAACTGATGAGGGAATGGAGTTCTAAGAGGCAAGGGAATTAGAGTTCTAATTGACACATGCATGACAAACATGAAAAGCACCACCGTGTAAAATCCTACAGTTTTATAACCATTTCCTGATGTATGTCTGGTTTCACTCATATTAAAGCATGTTTTAAGAGCCTGGTATCTAATACTAGGACTTCAGATATGACAAACCAGACAAAGTTGTGCACCTCTGTTGTCTGATCACGAGGTCTGTGAAATATGTGTAGCTAAGTCCCGTTTGCCTTTCACTGTGCTCAGAAACCCATTTTCAAGTTTCTTTCTTATTAATTGCCATGAGTATTGAGTAACTTGTTAAAGTTTGTTGAGGGAAGAATCTAATTGCCTACAGTGAGAACTGAATGTTTGTAGTGTTATTTCTTTTTATTACATCAACTACTGAAGCAGATTTTGGCAAAGATATTTTCATTTTCTTCAAATATTCACATATATTGGTTATTTTCATAGAGATAAACATGCTCTAAGAGGTACAGTTCACCACTGAGTGACAGGTCTCTTCCAGTCCTGACCAGATAGCCTGCTTCTACATCCCAGTTCTAGCATACTGCTACTACATTATTACTTAAAAAAAAAAAAGCTAGAGTTTTAATATTGTTTTACTACAGTCAGAAAGGAAATAGCAGATTCAAAGATTGCTTTGCTATCCTTCAGCTTGCTCAGAAACAACGATGTTGATTACAGAATGGACTCAGCTTCTGCATCCCATTGTAATTGCAGAACTCCCTGGCTCTTGTGGCATCCTAAGGGTAGAGGCAGAGAATACCAGGATACCAGGTTTCCTTGCAGCTAAGGAGACTGGCCAAAGATTTAGCTCTGTTGGTCATAAGCCCCACTCAGAGCTTTGAACTGGGAACTTAAAACACAGGAAGTAGGAAGTTGCTCCTGCATTAAGTGGCTACCAACCCTATGAGG
The DNA here is from genome assembly GCF_011762505.2 of Arvicanthis niloticus. Taxonomy (NCBI): domain Eukaryota; kingdom Metazoa; phylum Chordata; class Mammalia; order Rodentia; family Muridae; genus Arvicanthis; species Arvicanthis niloticus. The sequence continues at coordinate 12,722,533 of NC_047671.1, forward strand.
TTCCATATGTAGTGCCTGGTGGAGCCACAGGTCTGGCAGAGATCATTCAGCAGGGACATCAGTGGAACTTGCTTAGTTCTATGGGTGCTGCACACTGCTTCTGGGTGTACAACCCTCAATACTTACTCTCCAGCTTCCTTGACAATTCTGTAGGCTACCACTGGCCTGTCACAATCTTACATTTTAAGTGTGTGTGTGTATGTGTGTGTGTGTAGGTCAGAGGACAACTTGCAAGAGTTGGTTCTCTCCTTTGACAATATGAGTCCCCTTGGATCAAACCCACATTGTCAGACTTACGGCAAGTGCCTTTATCTACTGAGACATTTTATTAGCCCATGACCTTTCTTGTTATGGAAATATCCATAAATACAAAAAAGCAGAGCGCCTAGTGACGAGCCTGGATAGATTCACCATGCAGCTTTTCTCAACCATCAACACTCTGCCAGTCCGCTTTAACATGGGGCATGTCAACTGGCAGCCAGCAAGGCCATGCTGCCTTTGACTGAGTCTCAGTCTCACTTTGTAAGTTCACTGCGACTCTTCCTTGGTGTAATTAGACATTAACCCTGGAGAAGCCAAACTGTCTGCATTTGGCTGGTTCTGTAGTAGCATTTAAGTTGTCTCTCTACCCTATTCTTCCTGTACCCAGGGCATTAGACTGGGAGTCTGAATAGGCTCACATCCAACTTACAATTTCATAGATTATAAACTTCTTACTGTTTTATATGAAACAAGGTTCTGGTCCCTCCACTTGTAGCGGTGTGGAGACTGAGCAGTGGTGTTGAGGAACTGTTATGAGACCCCTCCAGTTTGAAGGTCATATCATCCTTGTAGCTAATGCTTCAAAATCTATTGATATTCTTGCCTGTTTCTTGGGGGCTTATCAAGTGGTGATGGTTAATTCTCCCATTTCGATCTGTGATTCCTCTAAAAGAACTTAATTTTATCAAATATTTTGTTATTCTAAAGTATAGTTTAATTGAGAAAAGTAAGCTAAGTGCTCGGTGCACTCTTCAGAGTCAGGAGCTAGGCCCGCCTAATCTCCAGTCACAGCCAATCAACAGTGTGGCTGAGCATCACGGGGATTTTGTCTATGTGGCATGTTGTAAACCACACCATTTTTTTCAATATTCAAATTATCCCTTCTAGTTGGTTCTACTGTTCTTGGGACATGCCCTTATCATGAGGTCTTCAGTAAATTCCCTTCCTAGCATAATGCATTGGGCTATAACTGCTCAAAGGCACAGCCAGAGGCAGACCTACACACCCTATCAACTTCCAGGGATGGCAATACATTTATTTTTCAGCTGAATGCAGTCAAAGTTGATTCTGTTTCTTAGAAGTAATAATTCTAATTGACATACTGGTATATTTCCTACTAGCACAGGTTTGGAGGTCCTGGCCAACCTGTTAAGCTATTGCATGGCATAATGAAAATAGTCACATCTATTTTTGCATATTGCATCATTTCACACAGTATCATCTATAACAACAATGTAGCAAAGCTTCATATAACTAGGACATTTTTCTATAGTCACTTTTTCCAAAGTGAAAATAATTTATTCTTTATTGAAAAATATGTCACAATCATTATGGACTAGCTGTACTACCTAGAATGGCATCTATTTTTAAGAAGTCCCTGATTTATCTCATTTAACCAAGTTAAGAGAGCACATCCTGGATTAAGAGTTATAATACTCAAAAGAATTCTTTTAAACCATGGCTCATGATTCAGGAATAAAGTACTAATTTGGAATGATCTACGTACCATTATAAATCAAACAACCCAAACAGATAATGTAGCATATCCCACAAAGTGAGTATAGTATTTAACACATAGAAATACACCACACACACACACACACACACACACACACACACACACACACGCTTCACTATACACTGAGTCTCTTTTACTGTAGATGGTGGTCAAAAAGGTTTGAGAAACATCAACTCAGATTCAAACTCTATAAACACAGCAGGGGACTTGGGAAAGTCAAATTCTGGGTGCAGAGGCAGGTCTTACCTCCTAGTCTACAGCAGCAGCTAATGAGGTACAGCTGACCAGCTAAGGGTTAGAGGGTAAGCACTGTGCTGCTATGGACAAGGTGGGGTAGAACCGACCAGCTAAGGGTTAGAGGGTAAGCACTGTGCTGCTGTGGACAAGGTGGGGTAGAACCGACCAGCTAAGGGTTAGAGGGTAAGCACTGTGCTGCTGTGGACAAGGCTGTTTTTGTTCTGTCTGTCTGTTTTGTGGACCATTTCAGTAACAGGAAGACCTGTTCATGCCTCTTCTGCATGATTTCAGGGATCACTATGTGAAGAGGTTGTTTTCAACATCTTCCAAATCTCTCACCTGTGAACTCAGGCAGTGCACGATCATCAACCAGTAGCATGGGCCTGACTTGTTTCTGCTCTATTAAGTTTCGGGCTGCTGTCAGAGAAGTAAATATTTCATCTTCGGAGATATCAAACTCCAGTTTTTTCAGTCTTTCCAGCAGGTCTTTCTTGCTCTCTTTAGTTGTATTGGTCACAAAGCGAACCATCACAGAAGCGGCACGCAACCTGGAAAAGTCAGACTCAGAAGTGCACCTTTCACCTCCTAGTCCATAAAGCCTGCTAAGCTGGCTAGGTGTTAGTGCGTGAGCACATGTCTCTGTGCTGTTCTAGACAAAGATTAGTTTGCTTTTAATCTACTCAGAATGCTGACAAATGATCTACACCCTGTGGACAGTGTCTCACCTCCAAAGGCTGGAATGTCAAACTTCAAAAGCCATCTCCACTTTGTGGACGTTAGCTGCCCTTGGCTGGCTGAGGAGTTTCATAAGGACATGAAAGGCCACTGTTCTCACAGGGTCTAGAAGTGAACTATCTTAAGGATCATCCCCTGATGTAACATGACAAAACTGAGACTCATGGCAGCAAGCAACTTTGCAGCTCCATTCTGCTAGCAGTGGAGCCACGGCAAGGCTCTGTGTTCTGGCAGTGTGTTCTTGCTCTTACTAGAAGGACCGAGGACGCCACAGTTATAGAGACTTGTGAAAGGGACTGGAAGAGGGTAACAAAAAAGACCAAACTGAGATGTTAGCAGAGATAGCTACATACCAGGGAGTTGCTGTGCTTTTAAAGAGACTCCTTGGACAGCTCAGAGAGATGCTCAGAACTCATTTTCTTGTCAGACCCAGCATCTTGGAGAAGAATGGAAAGTTCGAAGCTGCCTGAGCCGTACAGGGAATTCAAGGCTACCAAGTAGGCCACTCTGGTCTACACAGCAAGTGTGTAAGTACTATTAATATACAGGACTGATTTGATTCCAATGATCTGGTTTTGAATAATAAATTGATTTCAGAGAAAGAATTTGTGAATCTAGCCTTCTTTAGAAATACTTTTCTTGGTTCAATATGTTGAACACTGTTTCAACATAAAATCTAAAGGTAATTATAATTTAGCTATAATTTAGAATTCATATTAATAGCCTGTTGCTTTTAATGTCTTCCCCAGAAAGCTACAAGGCATAAAAGTGCTTGACATAATTTAAAACAAGCAAATAAAACAGAAGAGAGTTTTAAGAATGCACTCAAAGAACATTAAGTAAATTTATATGATTAAATAATCCATTGTAATCATGATTTCCTCTGTAATATTGGTATGTCAGCTTTTCAGTAGAACACATTACATTTGGTAGTTTATCCCGCAGAAGAAATTACTACTTCAACATGGCTATTATCCTTAAAATGAGCATCACTGTAGAATAACCATGTCAGTTTTAATGAGTTTTGTTTAAAAAACAAAACAAAACAAAACTTTTTATGTAATTAGTCCTTCACCGTCCCTTGTCTGTTTCTATAGAAACCACAGTGGCAGTGGCAGTGGCAGTGCAGGGATTCTGACACAGAACCCTCCAGTGCCCCCCAAAGTTCAACAGACGGTCTCCTGCCTGGCAGAGTGGCAGGCTCAAAGGTTACACAGATCAGAGGTGTCACTGTTCACCAGAGATGGAGAATTTTCTTTCAATCTAAGCAAAAAGACCATCTTCAAAGCAATGAGATCTAGGACAGAGGTGTGGCTTCGCTGAACTTGTGGACAAAGATTTAAAGACAGGTGGGAAAATAAGTTCTTTCTTTCCACCTAGAACTCATTGTTCAGTGTGGGTTTTGATATACATATAAAGGAATAGGATACTTAAGACAATTAAAAGTAATGAAGGTACTGACAATAGGTTTTCATCTTGAACACGAGGTCTGTAGTTGAAGTTATGTATCTTACTGTGAATGAGTGGTGTTTGTTTCACCAAAGCTTTGGCATATCCCACAGAGATGCAGTCCTCAGTGTGGCCAACAGCTTATGGGTGAATATTATCTGGGCTCACTCATGTTAAGAGAGCTGGAAGTGTCCATTCTAACAAGGACTCTGAAGCACACTGCTTCTAGGAATTAATGTTTATAATCTTAGCAGGTAACACTGACACTGCATCAGTGTTCATAATTCAAGTGTAGATCAAAGAAAATCAGAGAAAAGAACTATGGGCTGGGAGGGCAGCTGGAGTGAACACCAGCTCGCTCTGACTAGCAGAAGGCCATCTGGAAGAGAGCTCGAGCTCTGACTTTGGGGGAGTTCTGGTGACTTAGACAAGTGGTAGTGGAATCACAAAGGAAATCCCTTAGACAAAAAACTAAAGAGTTTAAATAATTCTGCCCAATTTTACATATTTTTATAAACCCTCTTTTACACTTTGTACAAAGTCAGCATGAATTTTTGGCTCAGTTTCTCTAGTGTTTTCTATGGAGGAAATAAAAATTAAATTTAGCTGTTAAAAAATAAATAGAACTGGGGATGTAGCTCAGTTGGAAGAGTGCCTGCCTAGTGTGTACAAAAACCCCTAGGTTCTACTCCAGACTGCTTGAGCTGGGGGTGGTGGCACACACCTGCAATTCCAGCCCCTGAGACATTCAAGTGGGAGGTTCAGACCGGCAAGGCCACCTTTGGATAAATTTTGAGTTCAAGGCCAGCCTGAGATACTAGAAAAAGCAAGAAAGCAAGCACTAGAATGTCTATTCACAGAAGCTCACAGTTCAGCGGACACCCATCCTGGCCCTAGAAGGCCTGGCTGAGACAGAGGCTCAGGTTTTGTTTGTTTGTTTGAAATAAAGCCCATCATCCCTCCAATTACAAAATTAACATCCTAACTCCAAATGTAAATGAGAGCTGTACCCAGGGAGCACAGGTACACTGGCTTTTATGTCTGGCTCTCTGAGTGGACAGTACATACTGGAGAGAGGATGGAGCCTGTATTGCTGTTGCCCTCATACAACAGTGCTGAGGCTCGTTACCAGATTTTCTTATGGACAGTACACAGTGGACATCCTGGAGTTTGAAAATGACAAATTCCAAATTTTATACCATTGATTTTGAAAACCTCTAACTTTTTTCAGGATGAATACACTTAATAGTAAATTTTTTTTCGTGATACCCAGAAGCAAACATCCGTACCTGGCTCACATACATGTGTATGCACACGTGTGTTAATGCATATGGCCAGAGGACTGCCTCAGACGTTAGTGCTTTGGCACTGTCTACCTCTTTTGAGACAAGGTGTCCCATTAGCCTAAGGCTTGTGGATCTGGCTAGGCTGGCCAGTCAGGAAGCCCCAGGGAGCCACCACGCCTGGCTTTAAGTGGGTGTTGGGGCCCTCAGGTTTGCAGAGCCACCCTTTACTTAATGACCACCTCTAGCACGCTTTTATCATGTAGTCTCTGCTTGTTTCTAGACTTGTTTAGTATTGTACTTAGTGAATCAGAAATATAGTCTTTAATCTTTGAAAGTATTAAATGAAGTTGACAGAAATCTTTCAAAAATTCCAAGTCTTTCAACCAAGCATTACTTTTTACAGTTGTAAACTCAGTATGAGATCTCAGGTGATCAGGAGGCAGAGTCTGTCTGTTTGCTTAGAGATGCATTTCAGTTCAATCCTAGGACTCGTGATTTTTTTCCCCAGTGCTATTGATTCCGTAGTTTTAGAGTTAAATTACTATTTTAGTTTCTTGAGTTTTCATCTTCAAATTTACATTATCGGTCTTAAAAAACCAGAGTGGCGGGTGGGGCGGGGGAGGAGAGAACAAAAAGACTAGAGCAAAAGGCCGAACCTAATAAAGCAGGGACAATGCTGGGAGGAGGATATTACAACGCATACGTCTTCTAGCTAGAGCCAAAGCGGCTCTGCCATGGACGGTAAGCTGGTGAAATGCCATCTTCAGGCCATCCATTTAGCTAATGATCCGCCTTGCTAAAGCGGCACTTAAAAACGTATTTGTCATCTGAACCTGGAGGATAGCTTGCCTTTTAAGAGCTTCCTGTGCGCCTGGCACAGCTGCATCTTCAATGTGAAGTGTACCATTGAGATCTACCAAAACAGCTTTTAACACACGGCGCGCTGCCATCCTTCATTCCCTAGGAGAGAACAAATGAAATTAAAAATACAGTTTAACAAACAATGGACAATTAAAAACTGGTAAGCAATCAAAAATACCACTCACTTCCAGATATTGTTTAGCATTAAGCTGCTTCTCTTTTAGAAAAAAATAATATTTAAAAAAAAATCAAAACCCAACAGTTAAGGCATGAAACTTTTATAATGCTTAGGTTTTTATATATTTTCTTTTTAATCGAGTTAAAACTTGGAAAGAAAGTGTTTGAATGAGAAGCTATGGCTTATTTTCAGGTTTCTCAGAGTAACCGGTGAGTAACGCGGGTTTTAAGTATGAGAATGATGAATACATACAGGAGCACTGCATCAGAAAGGTCTTCCAGCCTCGGCTGTGGACAATTAAAACACTCTAATTGCCACTGCTATGTTCTCAGCTGGTATGTGTGGCCAAGTAGCTGCCTGTATTCACAGGTAACCTATAAATTCCTATAAATAACTTACAAGTTGAGGGGAAAATCAAGTTGTATTGTAAAAACAAGGTCTCTCTCTCTCTCTCTCTCTCTCTCTCTCTCTCTCTCTCGTGTGTGTGTGTGTGTGTGTGTGTGTGTGTGTGTGTACTTCATGCACACAAGGCAGGCATGCTAAGCTGCACCTCTAGGTCCATGCTGCAAATTGTAAAGATCATATCCTCACTTTCTAACGTGTGCAACTTTACTTTGCAAATTTTCCCCTCAAGCACTTGTTAAATACTTCTCTGTTTAAATTATTTGACAAGGTCTTGTCTACAATTAGTCCAGTCTAACCTTGAATTCATAATCCTCCTGCCTCCTAAGAGCTGGGGTTACAGTCCTGTGCTACCATATCTGACTTCTTTAATCTTTATTGTGAGTTGTAACACACGAGGATAAATTTGGTTTATAGATCATTAGTAACGGGGGCTTAAAATATAGATGCTTAAGAAAAGGAATGAGATTTAATTGAGACTTAGGGTTTATTTTGTTTTGAGACAGGGTCTCACTATGTAGCCCTATCTGACCTGAGCACTCTGTAGCCCAGGCTGGCTCTAGTATTACAACAGTCCTGCCTGACCTGAGCACTCTGTAGCCCAGGTTGGCTCTAGTATTACAACAGCCCTGCTTCTGTATCCCAAGGCCTGCATTATATGCATTTGCCACCATGCTTGGTGATTTATAGGTTTTTTTTTTTTCTTTTTTTAAGTTAGGGAATTAATTTATTAGTCACCTTTTCCATTTGTTTCTTATCTTTACAAGGTGTCTTAGGGTTACTACTGCAACATGACCAAAGACACTTGGGGAGGAAAGGGTTTATTCAGCTTACACTCCCACAGCACAGTTTATCAGTAAAGGAAGTCAGGAGAGGAACTCTCACAGGGCAGGATCCTAGAGACAGGAGCTGATGCAGGCCGTGGAGGGAGCTCTTTGTTCTGGGGAGCCTTCGGATTCAGAAATGTCCTTTCCAACAGTCTCCTCAACCACCACCGTTTGACCCCAGACTATCACGTGGGACACTGTGTCATATGTCACCTCAAGGCTGAGAGACGGGCAACACAGAGTCTAAACCTAACCGTCAGTCACCTGGGGTGCCTGCTACCAAAATTTTCCAAAACACCTTTGTTCTATGGCCTGGCTTCAATAAATGGCCACCAGAGAGCATTCTGAATGTCTTAATGTTAATATCCTCCATGATCTTAAAATTCCTGCTGATACATGAGCAAATGGTCTGAACTGCCTTCTGCCCAGGTTTGTTGGGAACTACACTCTCCTCCCTCCTCTGTGGCCAATATTCTAAGGTTCAGGTCCTACGAGTAAGGATGATCATTCCAGCAGACCCCTTACCTCCAAGGACTCAGATCGCAAACTGGAATCCTCCTCCCTTGAGCAAGCCCTGCCTTTCCCTGACTTCTTCCTCTCCAAACCAGGCTGCTAATCTAATCCTCCTTAGGTATGCACGGAACACTTGTCTGTGAATTTGATTCTAAATTTCAGAGCCTGATTCAGCCTGCTATGTCCTTCACATGGCCCTGGCTCTTGCAACACCCCCTCCCCTCTTCCTTTCAGTTTGCCTGAGGTCCAGGAAAGCTCCAGCTGCCCTCCTCCTCCTGGTAATCCCCCCTTTTCCTCACCTATTGGGCAAGGCCACACTCATTCCCATGACAGATCCGCCTACTCTGCATAGTGCAGCCTGGCCTGGCAGGGAGCCCTCAAGGCTCAGTACTGAGCACACCAGCCTTTCCTACACTCTTGTCCCTCCAAACCTACAGCTTCCTTTCCTTAAGCCTATGGCTGGGCCACAGCAACCATTCTCCCCTCCCCCCAAGATCTGCCCCCCTCTGCAGTCCTGGGTCCCTAAACTTGTTTCAACTGCACCAACAGTCCCACCTCCTCACTGAATTGGCTCCAAAAAAGCCCCTCCTTTCAGCCAAATGCACTCCCCTTCCCCTTTCTTAAAGCTAAATTCTACACTGGTGATAACCAAATAAGCTACAATACAATTTATGATTCTGTGATAACAGTTTCTGCAGCCAAGGTCCTAAAAGCAAAAAACGGCCATTTTTTTTTCTCAAGGTCATTAACCCTTTCCTGTCCTAACAACTGAAGTTTAAACATATTCAAGCACTGTTAAACATAATTAAAACATACAATTATCAATTACCTCATAATCATACTCTTCAGTATGTTCATAACTATACTTATAATTACACAAGTAAGATTTATTCAGCTTCCTATAGTTTCAAAGTCAAAACAATAACTAAATAGCCAAAAACCAAATGTTTGTCTATTTATACTTTAAACAAATGGTCCTCAAACACTTCAAAGACATACAGAATATGGTATTTAAAATGTTTAATAAAAAGGCTCTTTGTAATAGAGACACACAGGCTCCTGACAGCACCTTTGATCTCCAAAGATGGGCACAGAAGAGCCTCCACCTAAAGCTTGCTTTAAATGTGACAACGATAGATTCTGGGCTATAAACTGCCCTTTGCTTTGACTGCTGACAGCATACTGTCCAAACTGGCAAGCAAGACACTGGGAAGTTGACCGACAAGCTTTGCCTAGACAAAGCAGGTCAGTCCTTCTTTACAATTCTGCTTCACAAAAATGTCTGGCAGATTTTCTGGGCCTGATGGCCAAAATGGATGTCCACTGCCCACAGAAGAACCCTGGATGACTGACTATCCAGGTAGCCCAGTGTCTGTGTCATTTTTAAGACTTGGAAGCTGTTTGCTCAGTTAAAATTTATCCTTCTAGGGTCTCTGATGGGTTTGAAGATCAATTTAAGGACAAAAACCACGCTTCAGCTGCCTTCTCAGTCCTCTTCATGTGTAAAAATCAGGCCTCAAGCCTCACTCTCCTAGAGCTGCCACTACTAGGTCTAGACACAATTTACCTTGTTACTAAAACAAACAAACAAACAAATCAATATAACTCTTTGCTATTCCTTTATCTAAAGAAGCTTGCTTTGCAATGGCTATGCCCAATGGTCAGCCACCTGTGTCTAGTGGTAAATAGCTAGATAAAAGGAGGTAAGGTCTTTTATATAAAAAAGAGGTAAGACCTTTAGGTAAGGTCTGAGGATATGAAAGCTTCTAAGAAAATGTTTGAGGGTCTGGGAAGGTGTTTTGAGGTTGGTAAATGAAGTCATGAAGGTTGGAGGATATGAAAAAAAAACTTAGTTGGTGACAGGAAAGCAATATAAAGTATATATGAGAAATGAAAAATGCTTCAGATTCTTCCCTTGCTATGTCACTGTTGTATTAAGACCTCAAAGTTCAGGGCTTTAATATTAATCAGATTTTAATTGTTTTCCAAACCTCTACTATGATACAAAGATATGACTCTATTGCCTTTTCCATAATATGGGTTTCAGTACAGATTACAAACAATGATAATGCTGGCATGTTTAAAATGTATTTCTTCTTCTTTTTTTAAATCTTAGTAAGATTCTCATAAGTTTCAATGGCCTTATAAAACTAGAGGGCCCTTAACCTCTTCATGACTGATAAGTGTGACACCTGTTCAGGGAGAAAAGTGAGTCTGGCATGGTGGAGACCCAGATCAAGTCACTCCACCACTACAACCAGGCCACATCTCCATTTCATGCTTTTTAACAGTCTTAACTCTCCACATGGCTAGCTGTTCTTAGGGCTTTCTCCTAGCATCTTGCCCTCTCCTCTTCCTCCAGGAGTACAATTTCCCAGTAACAGTCAACCAAATGCTCCTACACCCATACCTCCTGATGACCAGGATCCCACCTACTCCCATGCTCTCACCCCATGCTGCCCCTCTTCAGAAGTAGCGAGATCTGAATTGGCACCCCTATACCCAAAGAGGTCAGGATGTTAGGCTGGAACCCTGGCTCATCCCTTGCATAAGCTAGAAAATTCTCCAGCCCCTAACCTTGTCTGCAGAGAAAACTCCCGTCTGTTTTGAGAAAACTCAGGGCTAACAAGTCATCACTCCTCATCACTGTGTTTTTGTTAACCCACCCAAGAGTGTCCACTCAGGGGCTCAGTTCTTGACCATGTATGAACATCATTCCAGGTCCTAGTTGGCATGCCATCACTCTTCGCCTAAGCTCTATAAAACCCCTTGCTTTAGTCTGGATGCGTGACTGCATTGGCCTCTACCTATGAAATCAGTGAAACCACCCTAGAGCTGCCTCCTAACAAACCTGCCTTTATCTTTAATCTGGTCTAATCTGGCCTATATCTGTGTCACTGAGGAAGAGAAAATGCCTATCAGTGTGTACACTTAGCAATTTCCCTATTATAATAGATGTATGTAGGTTACTATAGGTAGGTCTAGACATTCATTTTTACTACTGTATTCTATTATATAAATGCACTATAATTATGTTCTCATAAGCATAAATAATTGTAGTTTTACAATTTTATTACACCACAAAGCACACCTATCCACAAATTTGCATGTTTCCTTGTGGACACCTATAAGCACGTCTGTGGGGTCTTGCTGGGTCTGAAGGTGTACAGTCAGCCTACCCTTATAAAATATTGTCAAGTTGCAATCATGGTCATTTTATAAACTCAGCATAAAACTCTGAACAAGAATTTGTTGGGAAAAATGCTGGGTGTGGCAGCCCAGGCCTATTATACTAGCTCCATAGTTCAACAGCATCCTCAGTTAGCTATTGAATTTGAGGCCAGCCTGGGCTACATGACAACCATAGCCCCATCCCACCAACCCTAAAAAAGGGAAAAATGCATTCTGCTTGTCTTTGCCAAATATCTACTGGGAAAGAGTGCAGAGACCAACAAATAAAAAGATATTAAGAGCTGTAGAGATGGCTCAGTAAAGACTGTTCTTGCACAGAACAGGGTTCAGTTCCCAACATCCACAGGGCAGTAACTGCCTGTTCTAAGTAACTCCAGTTCCAAGGGGGTGACATTTTCTTCTGACCTTCTTGGCTCCTGCCTGCACACAGATACACTCAGCCATACATGCACATAATTAAAAAGAAAGCTGCAGTCAATCAAGTCTCACATGAAAAATCCTTCCTTTTATGAGTGTTCTTGATATTCTATGGTGATCCTTTGTGACCTTTAAGATGAAGATGTGTTGTGTATGCCTGGGAGGCTGCAGCAGGATCGCAGTAAGAGGCCAGTCTGGGCTGCATATCAACATCATGGTCTACGTGATCTATTTAGCAAAACTTTGTCCCATAACTAAAAGGAACAGAAGACTAGAAAAACATCATCAGAAAGAACAGTACTGTTAAATAACTGTCCAGCTAGTGCCAGGGAATAATCATAAAACTACTGCTGTTAATCCCTCCAGAAGCACCCGAAGGTGTAACGTTAATTTAAAAGCCTACATTAAAAAAAAATCACTGCCATAGAACATACCTTACTTTTTTGGAGCTTCACACATGTGAGAGGAAAGGAGACAGAAGTTAGATGTTCCAGTCAAACTTTAAATCTCACTTCGTCAGACAGCCCTATGAAGCCTTGGTCAGATCTGTCAGGTTCCCTATTCTCTTTACAATTCCTGTTAGCTGAACCATAAACCAGTATTTGACAAAAGGAAAACCCGGTATCCACGGACTTGGTCCTAAGAGCCCCTAGAGGTGCCAAAGCTCCAAAGTCCTTTTTCTAAAGCAGTACAGTACTTATGTACGGCCATCCCCTTCCTAGTAGATGACTGGAGTCATCTTTCTTTCTTTCTTTCTTTCTTTCTTTTTTTTTTTTTTTTGGTTTTTCGAGACAGGGTTTTTCTGTGTAGCCCTGGCTGTTCTGGAACTCACTCTGTAGAACAGGCTGGCCTCGAACTCAGAAATCCGCCTGCCTCTGCCTCCCAAGTGCTGGGATTAAAGGCGTGCACCACCACTGCCCAGCTGGAGTCGTCTTTCAATACAGTACTTAAAACAATGAAACAGTACTTTAAAAAATGAACTTAAAACAATACAGTACTTAAAACATCCTGTGCACGGTTGTCATACTGAATCCTTTAGGGAATAATGACAAGAACTTCATCTTGTTTAGCATAAACAAACTTTTATTTCTCCTTTAGAATATTTCTTACCCTCGTTCCCTCTCTCCCCTTTTCCTTCCTTTCTGGCATTTTTACTCGTGAATCTGTCTCCTGAGTGATGGAATTGCTGGTGCCTACCACTGCATCTGGCTTTTTTGGAGTAGTTCTGATCTGTGGTTGATTGGATGTATGGAGACATGAAGGGCTAAATTAGAACCTAGATAAAATATTAAGGCTTAGAAAGACTTATATTAATATTACTTAATATTAATATTAAGGCCTAGGTAACTGTTACCTGTCTAACCTGCCATTGTAAGGAAACTTTGTAATGCCAAGATTAACTACATATTGTCATATTCTTGGAAACCAATCATGATAGAAGTCAGTAGAACTATTTTGTATAGTTACCCACAATAACTAACCTTGAACCTGAACAAACCACCCAACAGCACTTCCTGCACCTATGTATAAGCTTTTATGGTATATAAGAAACTATTTAGAATAAGATTTCCATTTTGAGTAGTGGTTTAGTAAAGTTTAAGTTCCCAAGACCTCCCTGGGAACTGACATTCTACGTGGCAGAAAGAGACACGTATGTGGATAACTGACATCCTGGTTTAAAAGTTAAGAGATGAATATTAGATAAGGTAAGTCCCCTGCCACAGTTGGATACCCCAGCCAATGGGAACAGGATAAAGGTACAACAAAGACATGTTCCTAAGGAAATCCCCAATCCCTAAATCTTGATTGGTGGAATTAACTTGCACAAATGTTTGTGGATTTTAGGCTTAAAAACCCTGTAGAATCCTCACTCAGTTCCAGATTCTGGACCATGTCTGCAGTTGGCCAGTCCTGGGGTGTATGCTTGATAAACGATCCCTGTCTGACTGAGATCAGTGTTCTTGTGGTTTGTGAGGCAATTCTTGGACCCCAACAGTAAATGAGTATTAACATGGAAAGAAATAATAAGGACTTCAAAGGGAGTCCACGGTAATGTTCTAATCTGGAACCAACATTGACCATTACCCCTAGTTTGAACAAATTACACACTAATTTCTCTTGGAAGAGTTATAAACAGCTCAATCTCTGAGGCAGGATGAGGGAGGGGCACAAACCAACCAAACCAACCAACCAAACCAACCAAACCAACCAACCAACCAACCAACCAAACCAACCAACCTACCAACCAAACCAACCAACCAACCAACCAACCAAACCAAGAAAAACCATGGATTGACTTTTAGACCAAGCAGAACTGACCCAAATACTCAGAAGTACAGGTGCCCTCCCAGCCAAAAATCACTGGGGGCAGTTCAGTCTTTACTTGAAAGTTGTCTTTTCTTTGAAACCCTCAAAGTTAAGTACGAACAATGAACAGTGGTATACAATGTGGTGTCCTCCACCTCTTCAACTGGTTTAACTTCACTCCCACACCAGCTCGCTCAGTCTTTGAAGACTTCTGCTTCCCTCAGGGGTGCTGTGTGAAACTGCCCCTATCCCTCCCCATCCTCCTCCACCTCCTTCAGTGCTCAGTCTCAGGTATCACTTCTGGTTAACTTCAACTTTCTCTCAGCGTCTGAGCATCCCCAGTGTAAAGACTCCCACCCTGTCCCACTGCTTGCCTCTCCCACTAAACTGCAGAGCTCTGTAAGTGGAAGAGCCATTGCTTTTTCCTCTGTGGACGCGCTAAAGAGAGCGTCCACTTAAATCAACTAAACTCATCCACTTAGCTCTGGGCTGGGAAGACTTAAAACTAGACTGCAATGGCTTCCACCTCTCGAGGATGGCTTCCGCATTCTGCCCTAACTCGAGTTCCAGTGTCTGGGGAGGCTGGCGTCCACATTATACAGGGCCAGACGGTAGACATGATGACCAGAGTAATCACCCGCCCGGGGAAACTGAGCCCAGACCCCGGGAGAACAGTTCTGCGCGTGCGCAAGCCGCAGAGGGCCGGGCGCCACAAGGACGCGGGGAGGCCAGGCGGGTGAAGCGCGATTCTCTAGGCAAGTGCAGGCCTTTCCCCAACCCGCTCCACAGCAGATGCCGCCTCCGGCAGGAGCGCGGCCGCCATTCCCAAGCCCTCCGCCTCTTGGTTGCGCGAGCGGATCCTCACCCTCGCAGCCCCGCTGTCCTCTGGAAAGGCCCGCGCGCCTCCGAGCACACCTCCCGACCCGGATGCAGTCCTGACGCGCCGGAAGTCCCGCCCAGCGTCCCAGCGCAGTCCCGGGTTTCCGATGGGCCACAGGAGATGTGGATGCTTCTGCCTTGGATCAGTATAGAACCGCATACCGTAGCACCATTGCTCAAACGTTGCCTCCTCCCTCCTTCGCTTCCCTATTTCTTGTCATTTTCAGAGGCCTTCATAGTCCTTTAACACCCTATGCCCCAATTTTGTTACTTAAACAGCGTTGGCATTTACATCTGGGTCCTTTTAACTTCAGGCAACAACATCGTCCCAACAGCTTTCCTAGACTTTTTTTTTTTTTTTTTCCCATGATTGCTCCCACGGGCCTTACCCGTGTTTAGATGGGGAAGATCTTGGTCTACTTGCCTCAGCCTTCCTTCCTTACCATCCTTTTCTGCACGTTAATAGTCACTGCTTGTCTGCTTTTGATCGAAATACATTTCGTGTAGGCATAGGCTTCCTTATATGTACACTGTGTGTGAGGGTTAATTTTCTTTCGTTCTTTCTTTCTTTCTTTTTTTTTTTCGAGACAGGGTTTCTCTGTATAGCCTTGTCTGTCCTGGAACTCACTCTGTAGACCAGGCTGGCCTCGAACTCAGAAATCCGCCTGCCTTTGCCTCCCAAGTGCTGGGATTAAAGGTGTGCGCCACCACTGCCCAGCGAGGGTTAATTTTCATTGTCAACTTGACTATGTTTGAAATCACCTAATGACACACCTTTGGATATGCTTGTGGAGGTGCTTCCAGAATTTGCCCTAGGGAAGGACCCATCCTTAATGTGGGCTTAATGTACCATCGTATGGACCAAGGTCCTAGGCTGACAAAGGGGTTCGGGAGAAGCCAGATGAGTGTCGATATTCATCTCTGCTTCTTGTGGATGAATATGATCAGCAGCCTCATGTTTCTGCTGCCATGCTTTTCCCCCACTATGATGGACCATATCCTTAAACCATAAGCCAAAATTAATCCATTTTAAGTTATTTTTGTCACAGCAGTGAGAGTACACTTGAAAATGAGTTAACTTTCTGGAGCAGTGTGACAGGACAGAATAGTTTACATGCTTGGAACCTCTTGTGTGAGATCGCTGCTGACTCTGACCAAGAAACCATAGCTATTAGAGTACCATCTAACAGTCTCTACCCAGCGTTGCAGTCTGCAGTGTTACTGAGACAGAAGAGGGAGACCAGACCCACCTCTCCTTGAGGCATAGGGCAGATAGGTGGTGTTAACGCACTTTTCAGATCTGTTAAGATCACTTTGTGTATTAACGTTTTTACTGTAGGCATTGCTCTACAATCAGAGAAGACACTGTAGAACAGGCTGCTGGCACATTCAACCTTGTGGCCCTGCTGCTTTGAGCAAAAAGACTGAAACAGCCACCCTGACTTCTCTATGCCTGCATTCGTCATCCAGGACACTCCACAGAGACTGTAGTGGCTTGAATGACAATACAACAAGCTCACGTTTGCATGCTTAGTTATCAGTTGGTGAACTGTTTGGAAGGGGTTAGTTGTGTCCTTGTTGGGGGAAGTGTATCACTGCTGGATGGGTTCTGAGGTTCCAAAAGCTGCCTGGCCCTGTTTTGTCTTTTGTCATCTGGAGATCAGGATGTAAAACTCTCACATACTGCTCCAGCACCAAGTGTGGCACCATTATGTGCTACCATAATCATGATGGTTAAGTCTGATCCTCTGAAACTGTAAGCAAGCACCCAATTAAATGCTTTTTTAAAAATGAGTTGTCTTGGTCATGGTCTCGTCACAGCAGTAAAACAGTGACTAGGACCTGTGTCTTTAGATGATATCTCTGATAGCTATTCTTGGTTGTCAAGTTGACTATAACTGGAACTAACTAAAACCCTCACTTGGGGACACCTATGAGGAATTTCTTTTTATTGCCCTCTCCACCCCCCCCCCCCTTTTTTTTGAGACAGGGTTTCTGTGTGCACTCCTGGCTGTCCTAGAACTGAAGACCATAATGACGGAATTGTTTTCCCAATTAAATCATTCGAAGTGGGAAGACCTACCTTTAATCTGGGCCATACCTTCTGCTATAGAAAGGACATGGAAGAAGAAAGCTTGTACTCTCTACATGCTTGCCCTCGCCCTGCTAGCAATTCCATTCCTTCACTGGCATCAGAGCCCATTTCTTCTGTATTCTAGCATATACTGAAGACTGGCTATCCACCCTTGTGGACTGAACAACTACTGGACTCTTGGACTGTTCATTGGTAGACAGCCATTGTAAACCACTCTAATAAATCATATACATGTGTGTGTGTTCATCCTATCAGTTTAGTTCCTGTAGAGAACCCTAATACTACTACACCCCATTACTGCCGAATACCCTACAGTCTGAAGGTGCAACCTAAGGCAGGTCTAGATCAAACAGTTTGTATCAGGCATTTTGTTAACAAGCCTCATACAATAAGTTTCAGACTTGAACACTATTCCAAATTAAATTAACAGAAAGGTGTTTTTATTTCTTACATGGGCAATGAGGTAGGAACAAAATATACTGTATGACCCAGTCTGTAGAAACAGGAATACCCTGAATTGACTGCATTTTAAAGATTTGATTTGAGGCTCAAACTTGGATATAATCATCTTCGACAATTTAAGAAAATTAAATGAGGTGTGAGTCACCAAGACTAGTCTGTTAGTTCTGAGGCCCGAGGAACATCCTAGAACCAAGTTCCTCACAGGGGCCAAGGATTTGAGGACATTTTCTTGGTCCAGCTGACAGCTCGTAAGTCCAAATGAAAGATCCACTTTCTCCAATTGAGACATTATCAGGAGATCTCCAATACCTGTTCCAGTTAGAAGTAACTTAAAAGTTATTCAAGGATCCTCTTGATTTATGTCAACAATTCAGTTAATTTAATGAAGAACCAAAGATTATGAATATTAACATTCATTACATTTCTACTCAGCAATTTTATAGTAAAGAACAAAACAGAGATCAACAAATTCATAATGCCAGGTCTATACAAAAGCATAAATCAGAATTTAAAGTGGAAAGTCAATTTTATTTATAAAAGTTTTCTATACAAAAAGATGCCATCCCACCCCTTTAAATTACTGTAACTGAAACATTTCACACAATATTTGCATGGTTTAAATCTACCTATATAAAACTGAACAACAGTATTATGGGATGAGCAAAGAACCCCACAGAGTTGGCCTAAGACATTAACAAAGACATAAGACAGACAAAAGCTACCTGGCATTAATGATCTACTGACAGGCAGAATGAGAAACTAAGAATCACACCTACAGCATGCTACTCCACCAAGAGATGCCTGGGAGAGACAAACGCTTCACAATAAACTAGAGCAGGTTAGGTTGTGACTATATGGGCTGATTTTGCCAACTAACAGTTACACTGATTTCATAAAACAAATCCTTGTAAGACAGGGGATACTTCCTACCAAGGAAAATATGGTAAATGGTCTGGTCTCGCTGTTCAGGTCAGTTAATAAACAATGGCGTAAAAAGAACTTAAAACAACAGATAACTGGTTTCCAGAATTAGAGTTCTCTCTGAAATCAGGGTATTGCCCTGTATAGTTACCTATAAATTTCTTTATAGCAGAAATGATGTAGACTAGTTAACCAAAGAGTTCAAAATAAATTACCCAAAGACCAATTTGTCAGTTAGATATAACTGTTACTTTAAAAAACTCTTAAGTTTATATAGGAAGTTAACACTCAGGTCGTATCTAAATGGTTAGGTATTCCAAAGCTTTGGAGAAAATCCATCCCTGAGTTGTGAGAGAGCTGTGTGGAATGGCACAGGCAGCAGTCCTATGCCCTTTCATAGCCTTTACCTATTTTAGCCAAAACAAGTATGCTCCAATCCTGGAGTGTTTCAGCCTCTGAAGATCTGATCTACAGGTACAACTACAATTAAAAAAAAATCAGATAAATGAAAACTCTGCTTTTATTGTCAACTTTACATTTTTTGTCAACTGCAAGATGAGCCTGGTGAAACACGAATATTCCAGTCACAACAGAAACAGTAACTTCTGGGCTTTTCTTCTTCTGAGTCTCTGATTTCCCAATGATGTTCAGCCAAATAACAAAAGCAATACAATAGTAATTGAGTTTACTATTATCAATGGCACTGAAAGGAAAAAAAAATGTCTGTTAGTATAAAAAATAAAAACAGAAAAATTAAACAGCAATAAGTAGCTTCCAAGGAACATGGAAGTATCTAACAGTATGCGTCATAATCATACAGTAATAGTAATGACAGACAAGTACACCATCATAAAACTGGAGACATTTTCTTTTGGTGGTGAACCAGGGATGCCTCTGTACCCCTCCCACGGGATGGGACCGCAGGTTTGGACCACCATGCCCTGCCCCACTGCACGTCTGGATGTGTGGGGCAGCACTGGATGTTTCTGGGACTGCAGGTCTGGACCAGCATGCCCCCCCGCCCCCCCGCCCCACTGCACATCTGGATGTGTGGGGCAGCACTGGATGGTTCTCGGACTGCAGGTCTGGACCACCATGCCCTGCCCCACTGCATGTCTGGATGTGTGGGGCACTACTGGATGGTTCTGGTGCAGCTCTGGGAACAGAGGACCAGACAGATCCGCACAGCTGCACACTTGAGAAGAAATACAGTTCAAAGAAGGTTCTGCAGGTTCAACAAAGAATCCAATTATTAACAATGAATCCTAAGTTATGATTAAGACATGAAAAGTTTCTTATCCCAACGAATAAATACAAGGTGTCTGAACTCTTTCTTGATTGAAGAGTTGCTCCAAAGTGTTTTTCAATACAATGGCACATATAGAACCTTCATTTCACTCTTGGAAAACCTGCATGATTCTACATTAGAGGTGGAAGCCACAGTTTTTAAGCAGTAAAGACACCATTTTGTCTTTCTGCCCTGACAGGAAACACGCGGAGTGTTCTAGTAACATTGCATTTCCTACAAGGTACAACAGAAGAAAGAGGCCAGCAACTTTGAAGCAGTAAATCTAGGTTACAGAAGTCCATGTTCCCACTACACAGAGAACCTGACAGCTCCCACTCTCCATGCTTTGTGTCTGAAATCCGACCACGAACTGTAACTTAAAATGCCCTCTAAGTTCTTACCTCTCATCACGGTCCTTACAGAGCGAATAAGGTTCATTAGTTGAGATTTAATTCCTGGCTCCTCTCCAAATCCACCAATCCCCTGGTCTGTTCCCCAGCCAACTGTGCAAGATAAAGATGGTTAGCTGAGTTAAATGTATTATGCACTCCACTTGTTCCCTCATTAGTCATCTTGTAAAAATTAGTTTAAGCCCTGAGAAGATATTTAGTATAAAGTCATACATCTTAGAGTCAAAATACTGAGTTCAATGGTTTTTTTTTTTCTTTTGATAGTGGCAATAACCATATTTTCTTCATTCCACTATGGTTTTATAAAATCTACAGTTCAAATGATTCCATAGTGTTCAATTCAGTAAAGATGGCAACTGTCACAACCTGACTTTTTCTTTCTTCAAAATTATCAAAGGAACCTTTTGTCAATGCAGAACCAAAATAATAATAATAATAATAATAATAATAATAATAATAATATAATAATAATAATAATAATAATAATAATAATAATAATAATGCTAGGGTAATAATAACTATTAATTCAATTTAAAAGTTCTATTACCTAACAAAGTACCAATATGAAAATGCCTGTGTGTGCCAATGTTAAGGTGTGGTTTAGGTAGGCCTCTGGAGCACAGCTTTTCCCTGACTGCCCTTCTCTTCTGCATTCCGACTGTGCTCTGCACCAGTCCCTTACCTCCTACCATTGGTCATTTCCTGTTACAAACCACTTTTAGCCGGTATATGCTGGTTCTTTAAAGTGTCTGTCACTTCTTTTAAAGAGTGCCCACCTCAGGTTCTCTTTCCACTCTCCCATGACTAGAGTTTAATTAATTCCTGGCATGCTAACCTCTAATTGTGACGAATGAGAACAAGTCTCTTTTATACATGAAAGAACCGAGCACCCAGCAACACTCACTTGTCGGGCTTTTGATTGGGTTTACTGGATTAAATAATGGCTGCCTGCATTTGTGTCATGCTGTGGCATGACACTAATTTAAACGTCAACTTCACAAGGAGCCGACTTTAAGCTGACACCCCACCACCCCAAGCCTGGCTGAGGGTCTGCTTCTAGCCCTTCAGCTTCAAGGGTGTTAGTGGTTTTTGTCTTTCACAGCTGTTCACCACAGCCAGTCAAGTTAGATGTCTCTTAAATTTCACTGCTTCAATCCCTTTACATTTTTCCCTTAGAGTTAGGACTTTCTATTTCAGAATTGGGTGATGATGTTCACTGGACTGCGAACCCCTTAAACTGGCATTCTAGAATGTGCTAACTACCAATAATCAGCTTTGGCATCTATGGGATAGGTAAACTGAGGCAGTCAGTGTTTAGAACCACGACGGGGAGTTGGTCCAGATACTGATGGGGCTGTTGCCTATAGCAGCCAGTGACTAGAGATTACTCAGTAGACTTTTCTCTGAGGAGCAAAGCTTGGTTTCCTGGGGCTGGCACTCCCTCTGGCCAGTGAAAAACTCTGAACTCTTTTAAATCCTTGGGGCCAGTGAGAAAGAAAAGGAAAGAGAAAATTCATACACAAACATACATACACACCAAGTAAATGAAGCAAAAGGCAAACTCCAGTAACTTCATACATACAAATACACATATACATGCATACAGACAGACATATACATATTCACACACAGAATGGACAGAGCAAAGCTCCAGCAAGTGGACTCCAAGCATTTCTCACATACACACATGTACATATACATATATGTACACATACACATATACCTGGTGGGTGAATGGAACAAAGTTCCAACAAGCAGGCTCCAAACATCACACACACACACACACACACACACACACACACACACACACACACACACACGGTACATGGAGCAAGGCCCAACACACACACAGACAAGCTTTACATTATATACATAAATACATATTTGATGGATAGAACAAAGCTCCAACACACTCTCACACAAACTTTACACATATATATACATACACACATACACACATACATACATACATGGTTGGAGGGTGGGAGGAACAAAGTTCCAACATATTCTCACACAAACTTTACATAGATACATAAATACATACATACATATAGTTGATGGATGGAAGGAACAATGGTCTAACAACTTTATTCTTTCTCCCATGGCTTATACATCCCAGCAAAATCTTTCAAGCAGTATAAAACTACAATGTAATTATGTTCTAGTTTTCTTCTAGTGAATGACTATGAAAAACAAAACAAAAAACAAAAACAAAAACAAAAAAAAACCAGTATAGTCCCTAATACCTTTATAAGAAATAACATTACATAGTACAGGTAAAGAAAACCAATATTCCCAAGAACCCATGTATATCTGTAATGAAGCAACTTGTTATAGATTAACAAAGTATAAGCAAGCAAGGGAGTTTTCTCAGCCAGTTTTTTTTTTTTTTTTTTTTTTTTTTTTTTTTTTTTTTTTTTTTTTTTTTTTTTTTTTTTTACTGGTAGGCAGCAATTTGCAGTTACAAAGAAGGGATTAATTATATTAAGTATTTATCTTTAAATGTAAGCTTATGAGAATCAGCAATCTGAACTTTCCTATAAAGATCAGTCATATCTACTTTATACCTCACAATGCATATATGGACTCATCAGCAATTCTTCTTAAATCATGTAGGAAGCTGAGGGCAAACATGGGTATAAGAAATCAATCATCCCCAGTCCAGCCTCAGTGAGAGTCACGTCAGCCAGTGCTGCCACTGTTCTTGTTCCCTGACCCTGGCTTAACCAATAACAGAGCCTTTCTGAACTTCAAAGTGTTCACTAATATTTTCTACATCAGAGTCAGTAGCAAAACCAGCTCAAGCTAGTTTCACTAACAATTTTTCTTTTTCCAAATGTTTTCTAAGGGTGGTGGTCATTGCTGACCATCTATCTACATCTCTAAGTTCTTTCCTAGTGTGGTGATAGAATCATTCATCTGCCCCACCAGCAATACCTGAAAGAGATCAAGCACTATTATTGTGAGTGCCAGAGATACTGTCCAGAGTAGGGCTGGAAACCCCTTCGAGTTTTCATACAGTTCTTAGATTAAGAGAGATGTGAGGGCAGCAAGCAGAGCAGAACTCCACAACAGCGTGCCGTCCTCAGGACGTGTAGTCCTGGGGACATGCCTGTCCAAGGCATATCCATCGTGGCTGTACTAACTGATGGGCCACATTCCATGAGTCCTAAAGCTGTTCGTTTGTTGTTTCTCCTCATGACCCGTGGCAGTTAATGTGAGCTGGAACCCAGCTCCCGCAAACACTAAGGGACAATGACACAGCTAATTACCATCTGCTGTTAGAGCTGGCTGGTCTGTAACATCTGGACTTTCCTAATGTGCCCAGGTCACAGTAAACCTTCCTTCTCTTTATTCCTCAAATCCCGTCTATTGTAGAGACTCTTCCCCTGGGTTAGCGGGGTTTCAAGCATTTCCCATTTGATACAGATTCCTGGAGGACAGGGACTCCAACTCAGTCATCTGTCTTATGTTTCCACTCTCCCCCACACCACAGCCTTCAAGTACTCAGCAAATGGTTGTGGAACTGAACTGAATTACAGTGGACTGAGTTAATCTGGAAAAATTGAACACAAGATGAATTCTTGGCTGTGGAATTGAACTGAATTATAGTAGACTGAGTTAATACTGAGATAAGGGAAGATACTGGGAATTATAGGATCATAAATTTCTGAATAACCCTATTTATATTACACATGAATTATAAAATGAACAAATCTTGTAACAGCTTTTGGGTCTGGGGAAAAAGTTCCCCGGGTAAAGACTTGCTGTGTAACCACAAAGACCAGAGTTCAAATCCCTGTGCCCACATAAAGACAGTTGAAGGAGCATACACACACACACACACACACACACACACACACACACACACACACACCTAGTAATGCTCGTGTTCCTGTGGAGAAATGAGAGGGGAATCCCCGGAAGCTTGAGGGCCAGCAACCACCTCTCTCAGAAATCTTTTTTCATTATGTTTGTTTTTAAAAGATGCTTATACAAATTTTTAATATGAAAGGAGTAATTCCCAGGGGGGAAAAAACCCATTTTTTAACATTAAGCTATTCTTCAACAAAACAAGCAAAGCCCAGGCATCAGTAGAGGTCACCAGAAGACAGTCATCAGCACTGAAATAGCTGGCAGAAGCTCTTGGCTTACTGTATCCCAGCTGCCACTGCCAGAATGAAAACAGGCAGAAGTTTGGGTAAAGAGGAAACAATCTGTGCAGATACTCCGCAAACACAAATGTGACAGGTGAAGGGCCAGGGAAAGAGATGTTTATCAGTTTCCCTCTAACTGCTACTCAGGGCTTCTCAACTGTTGTTGTCCAAGAAACTGATGTGTGTTTGTGTAGGGTGTTCGTGCACCTGTGTGCATGGAGACCAGTCATCTGCTGTCCTTGACTTCTCTCCACTTACATATTAAGGTAAGTCTCTAGCTGAACCTGAGCTCACAGGTTTGACCAGACTAGCTAGCAAGCTTGCTCAGGCATCCATTGTCTCCACCTCTGGAGTGCCAGGGTTACATGCTCACCTAGCATTTATGTGGACGGCAGGGATTCAAATTCAAGTTCTCAGGCTTCTATGGGAGGCTTACCAAGTTAGCCATCACTCCAGACCCTAGCAACTGCTTTTTATATGTTTTCTTGTGTCCCACAACCATATTAAGCTTGTTATTAGCCTCATGGCTTCCTAAAGAGTTTTCAGGATCCTCCATATACACAAGAATGTATTATCGGAAACAGTTTTGAAACAACGTAGATCTCTTTTATTTCTTGCTTATTATCAAATTTCCATAGCCCGAATCTCCAGCACACTGTTAAACAGAAACAGGAGAGGACTTCCATGTCTTATTCTTAATCAGGGAAAGCATTCAGACTTTCCCTGATAAGTATGATGTTAACTGGGACATTTTCATAGGTGATGTATGGCTGTCTGAGGTATTTCCTCTTATTTCCAGTTTGATACGTATATGTCTGTTTTGTGTGTGCACGTACATGTGTATGCATTGGCTAGAGGTTAAAATCAGGTGTCTTCCTAAATCACGCCCCACCTTATTTTTTGAGACAGATTCTCTCACTGAACTTGTACTTTTCGGATTACACTGGACTAAGCTGCACGCCCCAGACACCATCCTGTCTCTGCCTCGCCAGAGTGTGATTCTGGGCACAAGGCACACCTGGCCTTAGTGATGGTGCTGTGATTAAACTCACATCTTCTTGCTTTTGCAGCAAACACTACCAACCGAGTCATCTCCCCAGGCCTGATGAATACTAATGCTTTTCCTGTGTCTAGTGTATTGGCCATTGATTTCTGTCATCAATATGATGGAATGTTGAACCAATCTTGCAATTCTGGGTAAATCCAGATCATGATGAATGGTGTTTTAATACATTGGTGGATTTTTAATATAAATATCCA
Organism: Arvicanthis niloticus; assembly: GCF_011762505.2. Classification (NCBI taxonomy): domain Eukaryota; kingdom Metazoa; phylum Chordata; class Mammalia; order Rodentia; family Muridae; genus Arvicanthis; species Arvicanthis niloticus. The sequence continues at coordinate 12,748,189 of NC_047671.1, forward strand.
TAACAAAGTTATAAATATTTTATTTGTATGAGTATGTGTGTATGCCTGCTTGATTTATGTGTACCACATGCATGCAGAAGCCAGAAGAGGGCACTGTGAGCCATGGTGGGAACCCAAGCCAGGTCCTTTAACTGCTTGCTGTTTTACTGAGATTGAATATGTTCTCTCAAAAACAAATGCTCCTCCATTTGATGCGTGCGTGCTCAAGAGGACTCAGAAGCGTCTGATTCTTACAGAATCACCACTAATCACAGCTGCTGTGCTAGAAGGTAAGTTCAGGAGCCATCTGGAGCTCTCTCCGTTGGGAGTACTGCTTCCAGATCCTGATGTGGTTCAGTGGGAGAGCATCTGCCTCGTGTGTATGAGGCCCTGGGTTCAAAAAAAGGTTTTCTACCTTAAAAACAAAACAAAACTTTTATGTGTATGGATGTTTTATCTGTATGTCCATGTAACACATGCATGCCTGGTGCCTTCAGAGGCTTGAAGAGGGCATCAGATGTCTTGGAACTGGAGCCACAGGTGCTTGTGAGCACCATGTAGGTGGTGAGAATTGAACCCCGGGTCATCTGGAAGAGCAGCCAATGCTCTTAACTGCTGAGCCATCTCTCCAATCCCTTTTTTTTTTTCACATTTTAAAATAATCACCTAAGTATATACAATGTCTCTTTGTATGCTCTTTAAGGGAACGTTTGTGTTCTTTCAGAAGTCTGGCTTCCCTGTCGGGGCCTTTTAGCTTGCTTCTGTGAAAGCCTGCCTGTTGGGCAGTCAAATCAGGCCAGGGTCTACTGGCAGATTTCCTGGCCTGTTGACCATGGACTGGTAAGAGGGGATACACTTGAAGTTCAAGGCGAGGGGCTGAATGTTCTGTTAATCTTGGAGGAAGCAACAAGGGGGAATACGGAGGCCTCAAGATGGGTAGAGATATTGAATGTACATCAGCCATTGTCTCTGTTGGCTTGTGACTTTGTTTCCCACGATACTGTACAGTATATAAAGCCTAAGAGAATTAAACTTGGGGCTGCCGCAGTACTGACTGGCTAGGCCTCCCACTTTCTAACGTATGTCTCTGAGTCTTTTCCTATAATCCTCACTCCCCCTCAGAGGACTGGACTTCGCACCAGCCATCCTGGTACACTTCCCCATTCTCGCTTAGACCCTCTGTGCTCTTCCAACTGGCTTGGGTGTTTGATATGATAGGTCAAGACTCAATCATTCCTTCAAACCTGCTGTTCTGTATAATTAGTATGTTGTTATACAGTCATTATTTCTTTTTGGAAAATCCTTTCTTAGTTGGGATGGGGAGGGAGTTCTCTTGCTTGGTTTTTGTTGTTCCTGAGACAAGGTCTCCAAAGCCAGCCTCCAACTCCTACGCAGCTGAAGATGCCGATGACCTCTGACCCTCTGCCTTCACCAAGTGCTGGGTTGTAGGAACATGTCACTGTGACCAGTTTTATGTAAGGAATCAAGGCCAGGGCTTTCTGCATCCTAGACATGGTCTCTACCAACTGAACTATACCTCCAGCTGACAATCATTCGCTGACAGGACCATCCTTCAAGAAACAAAACTACAACAAAACCTGGGTGCCAATACTTTGTATTCTGTGCTGGGACTAAAAGCACGTGCCACTCCTGCCCAGCTGAAAACTGTCATTTTAATGAACCTCCACTGTCTAGGTCTTCTGATTGGTCCAGTATGTTTTCCGGCCAGCTGTTCTACCTCCACTTAACATTACATGCCAGAGGAGCTCTGCGGTCCCGGGAGTCAGTTCTGTGTGCTCCCTTCTGCTACACTCTATTTGCCTCTCTGTACCTGTGTGCAGTGCCTGCAGATCTCTGAAGGGATGCCAGAATCCCTGGAACTGGAGTTACAGGTAGCTGTGAACCATCATGTGGGTGCTGGGAACCAAAGCTAACTGCTCTGCTGGAGTAACAAGTGCTCTTAACCACTAAGTCAAGTCTCCAGCCCCTTTTTCTAGTAATTTTATCTTCTCACACAGCTTCATTTACTATCCGTACTTAAAACAACTAACAACTATTCTGTATCTATTTGCACATCCCACAGAAATCTTAAAGAGGGCATGCCCAGGCTTATTCCATGATCGTTTTACTTTCTAACACCACGATCTGATTTTCCTCCAAGCTTTTCCTAACACCTAAAGGTATTTCACTCAGTGGCTTCAGCCAGAAAACCAGGAAAAGTTTTTGGCCTCATCTATTTTCCCTCATCGCCAGTGGCCAGCATACTCTTTGTGTGTGGCTGGGGGCAGCAGGGACTAAACCTAGGGGCTTATGCACCAGAGGCAAACACTCTACCAAGAGCTTATGTCCACCCTCCCTCTGGCTTTCTGAGACAGGGTCTCACTAAGATGCTCAAAATTTTAAACTCACTTTTTAGCTCAGTTTGGCCTTATAATTTTAAGCCTCTCTAACAACAGGTTGTCTTGTTTTCTGGTCTGTATTAGTCTCTTGGGGCTGCCTGACTAAAGCAACACGAACTAATGCTTAATACAATAGAAATCACTTTCCTACAGTTTTAGAGCCCAAGTCCAAAATCAAGCAGAATCTACTCCTTCTGGCAACCGAGGGGTAATCCTGCCCACGCTGCCAATAACATCTGTCTGGTAGATGCTGGAGTTCCTGGCGGCTTCCTTCGCTTGAAGCCCAGCCACTCCAACCTCTGCCTCTGAGATCCCACTCCCTTCTTCCTGAAGTGTGTGTCTGTGTGCCTCTGTGTCTCTCTCTCCTTGTAAGGACACCAATGATTAGATCTAAGGCCTACTACCTAATCCAGTTATGTAGAGATCAATTTAATTATAAACTTTCGAAGATAGTGTTTCTAAATAAGGTAACAGCCATAGGTACCACAGAGTTAGAACACAATTCAACTCATCACATGATCACAAAGAGTTTTCTGTATAGTCAGTCCAGAGGTAAAGAACTGGACTCTGGAGTCAGTATGTTCAGCTGTGCTACCTTCTACCCATGTGATCCTACAAGTTACCCATCACTTCCTGTTTCAGACTCCTTACCTGTAAAGCTGGGCACACACACAAAACACCTAACACAAATCCTGCACACATTAAGGTCATACTCCTCTACCACCCTGAGGTAGCCCTTTCCAAACCCACTCCTCTCCTTTCCCTTCCCTTCTCCACAGCGAACCTGAACAGGGGCTCAGTTACATAAATCTGGCTAGGTCCTTGTTCACAACTATTTCACCTGCCTTGGTTTTCATGCCAGGGTGACATTGCACAAGGCTTCGGCCTCCAGACTTTTCCCAATCCTTTTCTTCACCTAGTTAATATTTATTCACATTATCAGACTTCAGGTCAGACTCACTTCCTCCAGGTCTTTACGGATTCTCATTTTCCTTTATATAGCGCCACATCTTTCTAATATTTAGCATATCTGTTACTCATCTTAAATTAAACTCCATTTTAAAGGCAGATGATTGGTGTAACCAGCTTCTGTTACACAGGTCTGGTACATTTTTGTATTCATCTCTTCCTAAGTAATAAATAAAACGCATCATTCTTCCTTGTGGGTTTGGGGACACAGTTGGTAAACTTCAACCAATCACTCTCATCATGCAGTCCTGTCTCAGTTTTGCCCTATACAGCATGAAGCAATTGGACCAGAATGGCATGAAGATTTGATTGGCAAGTCGCAGAAACCATAACGTGTGCAAGCCTTCGTTTTTGTATTCTTTGATTCCAGTCTTTGGTACACTGTAGGCACCCAATGGGGCGTGCGTCTTGGATGGCTGGAGACCCTGCTACCTCCTGTTCCCATTAACCCAACTCCTACCAACTTCTACTGCTCTCCATCATTCATTCTCCCAGTCAATCATTCCAACAATGAGCACTCTGAAAAAAGCCATGTCCACTCACAGCATTTAAGTCAAAACTCACATGCTAGCTTTTCCTTCTGTAACTCGGCAACAAGAGAATGCAAGTAAATGACTAAGCGAAATTCAAGGCGGGCACAATAGAGTCCGAGTCCCTCTGCCACTGGCCCCAGACCCCGACATCCACCCCAGCTCGCCACGCTGGGACGCCCCTCTCCTGGCCCGCCGGGTTCCCAGAGCCCCGCCGGGGCACTCACTGTTCTTGAGGAAGCGCTCCTCGTGCAGCACGGCGATGGCGTTCACGCACAGCAGAGCCGCCTGCAGCAGGGAGTATAGCGTGAAGGCCATGGTTACTTCAAACTGTCCCCAGGCCCGACTTACTTCTTCCCGGACACCGCCCGGGACGTGGCGCCGCCACCTACCGCGTCCCCGCTACGGAAGCCCGCCCGGTCCGAAACGCGCTCACGGAGCAGCCCCGCCCCCATTGGCATAGCCCCGCCCCACGCTTAGTCTCAGCCGAGTCTCAGAATCTGCATTGGAGAGTGGACCACAGGAGTCTGGAACACAATACAGTAGTCATTCTTCAAGGACAGGGGTTGAGGAAATCACATGTAGAGTGTTGTATAATTTAAAAATGTTCTTTACATATTGAAGTAAATGTTTTTCTAATTTTTTTTCTGCCTACTTTTGCTGGTTTGTTTACTATGGCAGTAAGATCCGAACTACCCTTGAGGCTTGTATTGTGCTTCTGTTGGACACCGCTGCCCCACGTTTCCAAGACTGTGTGAAAAGTCTGTATTCAGATTTTACCCCTGAAGATGTGAAGACCGTCAAAATGTTTAAAATTTACAAGATAACATCTTAACATTTATAGAGAAGCATTCTCTCCTTGATTCTCTCAGACTCTATCCAGTTCTTTCACCCATGGCCGCATGGGAATACATTAACGTTTCTCGCAGTGATGGCTGAAGCCCTAGGAAGATGATGACCCAGCTCTCTCGACAAGTTCGCCCAGTGCTTTGTTGTAGGAACAGGAAACCAACAGAAACAGGAAGTGATTGCAGACTATGAGTGGATGGAACGGAAGCTGGAGCATGCAGCCATACACTAACCGATTCTCTTACCATCATAAAAACCAGGTTAATCACTCTGGGCTTCTGTCACTTACATTTGTAAAGTTAGGTGGTAATCATCACTGAGGCCCTTTCCGGTCCAAAAAATCTAGCAAAAGTAGCTTAAAATATAAGATAGTGGACCAGGCAGTGGTGGTGCATCCAGCACTCAGGAAGCAGAGGCAGGTAGATAGCTGAGTTCAGTCTGGTCTATTGAGTGAGTTCCAGGACAGCCAGAGCTACACAGAGAAACCCTGCCTTGAAAAACCAAAATAGCAAACAAACAAACAAACAAACATGAAAAATTTTTACAAAGAGGCTGAAGACATGGCTCAGCAGTTAAGAGCACTGGCTGCTCTTCCAGAGGTCCTGAGTTCAATTCCAAACATCCACATGGTGGCTCATGACCATCTATAAATGGATCTGATGCTCTCTCTGGCATGCAGTTGTACATGCAGCAGTGCATTCATATATAAGATAGTATACATGTTCCACTGTTGTATTATTTAATTCATTATTTCTCAAAAATCCAGGCTTGTATCCCAAGCAGTTAATAGCAGATTATATCTTTTAAGACAACTGTTGCTCTATTTTCAAAGAAATTTAAAAGTCTACAAATTCTATTATATATATATATATTTAAAAAGTAGAGGTTATAGTTAATTTACTTACCTTGAGAGAGGTTTTCACTGTCTAGTGCTGGCTGGCCTGACATTCTCTGTAGACCAGGCTGGTCTAGAACACACAAAGATCTACCTGCTTCTGCCTCCTTAGTGCTGGCATTAAAGGCTTGGGCCACTATGCCAGCCCAAATTGTTACAGTTTTAAAAAAATCTCTCAAAGTACCTGGGTATGGTGACTCATGCCTTTAATCATAGCACAAGGGAGGCGGAGGCAGAGGCGGAGGGAGAGGTGGATCTTTGAGTCTGAGGTCAGCCTGGTCTACACAGGGAGTTCCAGGACTTCCTAGGATACACAGAAAAACCCTGTCTCAAACAAAACAAAACCATATAAAACAAACAAACAAACAAATATCTTTCAAACAACAACAGTAGGTAAAGACATGTGTTAGCATGCACTTTTGAAGGTTGATTGTTGTAAAACTTGATGTGGTTTGGTGCTGAATTTCTGAAGGATGTTTGAGAAGGTTTTATGTATTCCTGTAATCACCTTATCAGGTTTTTTTGCTGGAGGTGGGACTTTGTTTTTACAAGGTCAGACAGTGATAATTTTTCATCATTTTCTTTAAGGTGCTTTGTTTATTCTCTCTGGGCTAAGAGATAACAGTTTGTTTTCATACAATACTTTATCATAGACTTTCTTTATAACTACTAATTTGGAGTCTGTTTTTATTTGTTTAACAAGAATCTAAGAATTGAGGTCTTCAATAACCACTTTGTTCCTTCCTGCAAGGGAAAGCAGTAGTTAAAAGTATATATGGGATAGGGCTGGAGAGATGGCTCAGTTGGTTAAGAACACTTGCAGAGGACTGGGTTTGGTTCAGATCACTCCCGAGGCCACTAGCATCTATAATGCCGGTTCCAAGGGATCCAACACCCTCTTCTGGCCTGTTCTGGAATTGCACATATGAATTGCATCAATATACATCCAGGCAAAACTACCCATACCCACAAAATAAAAATAAATGAATCTTTTAAAAATAGGCTATGTATGTCTAGAATAATCTTCATATTTGGTTTGAATAATGAATAAATGAATTTGGATAAAGGATAAATGGAGGTTTTTGTAGAAGAAGGAAGTTATGAGGTTCAAACTTGACTGTTATATGTGATTTTTATAAGTGATTTTTTCTTTATCCCAGCTAGCTCTCAAATAAAGAAGGCTGTGGCTATTAGATTTATTTAATCAAGCTTTACAGTACAATATCTGAATAATTATTAATCTATTCTAATTCTGTAAAATAATGTGGCTACCTCTCAGCCAAAAAATCGCCAAGATACTTGCATTTTAGTGTTGATCTGGCTGCTCTGCTCCAGGTGTGTTCCTGTGCAGTCTCTTGGACCTTCTCCTCTTGGTAAAGCTTCTCTTCCTCCCTCTCTCTTCCCCTCCCCTTACTGAGATCGAAAGTCCGGCCCTATTCACTGCCCTGCTCAGCCATTGGCTGATCAGCTTTTATTAACAAATCAGAGAATAAATGGGGAGCAGTGTTTACACAATATTGACATACAGAAATCAGTATTTGAATAATAATGATAATTTTTACACCATGCATAATAGCAATATGCCTATACTGGACATTTGAGCTATGTTCCAGGACTTGGTCCTTATACACATGAGAGACTGCATTTACTGAGCCCACTTTTCTTCTCTCTCTCTTCCTCTCCTTCTCCCTCTCAACCTCTCTCTCTCCCCCTCTCCTTCTTCCTCTCCCTTCCCCTCCCTCTCCCCTCCCTATTCCCTTCTCCCTCCCTCTTCCACTCCTTCTCCCGTCCCTCTCCCCTTCTCCCTCCATCTCTCCCCTCCCTCCCCTTCCCTTGTATGGATGCCTTTAATTTAGAGTTGTCTGATCTTTAACTCAAGGTTCCAGCTTTGGCTAAGACTGAGGAGAAAGCGATAGTGTGCCTGCTTTGAGATCGTCCTCAAGAGATCGTCCGTATGCCTGCTTTCTTTTCTATGCTCTCATATTATTAAAAACAAACAACAACCACCACTTGGATGAATGCCACAGAACAGGGTCACAGCCGAGACCCCCTAATCAGTCACTGTCTGTCCAATCTCAGACCCCTGAGAATGAGTGCTGGTAGCTGTAAGTCACTAAATCTTAGGATTGCTTGTTCTATGGTACTTGTAACACAGTAGACTTCTGGGTCTACATATGCTTACTTTGTTCTAATGGCCCCAATACAGCAATACTTCCTGAAGTCTCACATTTACCTCACCCATTCCGAACACACTCATCAACTCTAGGCTGATAATTTAGCTGACTACCCACCTCCCCCTTGGGTGTCTGTTAGATATTTCAAATTTACCTTGCTCCAAACAGAAATCGACTTTTCTTCTCAAAGTGACTTATGTGTCAACTCATTTGAGTGAATGGCAACTGCAGATTTGAAAGGAAATTTTTAGCATCATTACTGACTCTCTCTTTTACTTATATGACCCAGCAGTAGCTCCTGGTAACTTTAACTTCAATAAGTACTGTGGTTTAAATGTTCTCTCCAAAATTCAAGCTGAAATGTAATCGACTTTGTAACCCACCATGTGTGTGTTTGTGTGTGTCTGCGTGTGTGATATGTATACGTTGTGGGTGTGCATGAGTTAGCAGGTATAGATGCCCACGCTTATGCAACTAAAGCCAGAGGAAGAGGTTGGGTGTCTTCTATCGTTCTCTGCTTTATTCCCTTGACACAGACTCTCATTGCACATGAAGCTCAGCTAGGCTGGCTGGCCAGTGAGCTCCCAGGCTGAGTGTCTCCACCTTCAACCTGAGGTTGCAGGCACAGGCAGGCACAGGCAGGCACAGGCAGGCACAGGCAGGCACAGGCGGGCACAGGCAGGCACAGGCAGGCACAGGCAGCTTTTTACATGGGTGCAGAGGATTAGACTGACTGCAGCTCCTCATGTTTGCACAGCAAGCTCTCTTACCTGATGAGCGTCTTCACATCTGTGGTGATTTGAATGAGAGTGGCCATCACAGCCATATTTGAATACCCAGTTCCCAGTTGGTGGAACTGTTTGGGAAGGATTAAGATGCCCTATTGGAGAAGATGTGTCCTTGGAGGTGGGCTTTGAGGTTTTAAAAGCTGATGCCATCCTGAATTATCCCTCTCAGCTTCATGCTTATGCATGAGCTCCCAGTCTCTGCTTCAGCACCACGCCTGCCTGCCTGCCTGCTGCCATGCTCCCTGCCATGATGGTTGTACTGGCTAGTCTTGTGTCAGCTTGATACATAAGCTAGAGTTATCTCAATTGAGATATGTCTGAATTGAGAAAATGTCTCAATAAGATCTGGCTGAAAGGTTTTTTTTTTTTAAATTAGTGACTGATGGAGGAGGGCCCAGCCCATTGTAGGTGGTTCCATCTCTGGGCTGGTGGTCCTTGGTTCTATAAGATAGCATGCTGGGTAAGCCATGGGGAGCAAGCCAGTAAGCAGCACCCCTCCATGTCCTCAGCATCAGTTTCTAACTCTAGGATCCTGTCCTATTTGAGTTCCTGCCCTGACTTCTTATAATGATGAACAATGATGTGGAAGTGTAAACCTAAGTTTTTTTTTTAAAAAAAAAAAAAACAAAACCTTTCCTCCCCAACTGGTTTTTGGTCATGGTGTTTTGCCACAGCAATAGAAACCCTAAGAGGATAGTCACGGACTCACTTCTGAAACAACAAGCCTCAGGGAGTGCTTTCTTCTGTAAGTTGTGTTGCCACTGTGGTAGAAAAGTGATTAAGACACTGGTACTATGACCCAGGTTTTCAGTATAAGTCTAGGCCTGTGTACTTGCCTCCTGAATGCCGATTAAAGTAAGAGCCAAGAGACTTAGTCAGTGGGGCTACACTCAGAAGAGGAACAAGTGAAAGGCTCTAATGACTCCCAAGACCATATCTGAGGGCACTGATGGGAGGTGTAGGTTTAAGTAAAAGACAACAACTGAGTATAAGTAAGCATCCGACTGAAGGAATTTCCCCGCCGGTCACTGACCTGTCATTGTTGTCTCCCTCTGGTCCCTGTTGCCAGGTGCCCTGACAGCCTCTCTAGAATGGTGTGAAGTCTCTTCCTGTCAGACAAGTTCCTCTTCAGGCTGACAGGAACACTTGGGTCATTTCTTTATTTTAATTCTTTGGAGGCCAGTTTTTCAATCATCTGATAGACAAAGAGAGAGCCATGTGTGTCTTTTTCCAGTATCTCCTTTCCCACCAGGATGGGTACAGGGCCATTAAGAAACAATTATGTTGGAAGACTCTGCTCCTGAGCAGGCTGTTGCTGCTATTTCAAAAGCCAGTTCATCATCATAGGGCAGGCTCGTGTCTATAATAGGGCAGGCTCGTGTCTTCAACAGAAGTTCCTTAGTCTTGTGCATTCTGGCTCCCAGAACCTTGAGCCAATCTGTTTCTTCTCATAATGGCAAAGTGTGGGGTAAGGTATTCTAATGGCAACCCACCTTCTCATCAGCTGATCTCAGCTCCCATCACTTCTTGTGTATTCCTGAGAGGTTGACTTCTGTTTTTTGTTTGTTTGTTTGGTTGGTTGGTTTTTGTTTTGTTTTGTTTTTTTGAGACAGGGTTTCTCTGTGTAGCCCTGGCTGTCCTGGAACTCACTCTGTAGACCAGGCTGGCCTCTAACTCAAAAATTCACCTGCCTCTGCCTCCCAAGTGCTGGAATTAAAGATGTGTGCCACCACTGCCGGGCGAGGTTGACTTCTGAACAAGCTTGTGTGTCCTGGGAAAGTTTTTCTCAATTAAATTTTCCTAGAGTATCCCAAGATTTTTTTCTGAAACAGAATAAAGAAAACAGGTTCTTTGTTGGGAGAATCTGAGTATCTGTCTCCTAGAACTCCTCACACTTCATAGGACCATGGGGTCCCGTCTGAGCCAAATCATGGAAGAAAAATGAAAATGCTGACTGAGCAACGAGAGCACCGCCCTCTTCCGCTGCCTGAGACCTTCACTTGCTCGAAGTGAAGACGATGAGGGTTATGGGAATTTTTTTCAAAGGTTAGATCTTAGAAGTTTTTTTTTTCCCAAAAACTTACTAACTTGGCCCTTTCTCTTCCTACTTTTAAAATTCAGCATCTCTATTCTCGCAGTCATTAAAAAAAAATAGTCCATGGAGATACATATTATGTGTTACTTATTAAAAATTTAGACTCAGGTTGAAGTCTGACAAAAATGGATCATGTCCTTTTTTAAACCTTCTTCTTCTTTTTTTTTTTTTTGGTCGTGGTAATACATTTAGTAGGTATTTTTATTTTCTTATCTATGTCTGCAATGGGAATCAATGATGAATGAAGTTTGCCTTTAATCCTGTTGTTTACAGCAGTAGCCCCGAGTGTAAACGGGCTTACGGCAGCAGAATTCACCCAAATGGCTTCTATTTGGAGTCAGCATTGGACCAAAATAGAAAAATCCCACAAGTGAGTTCCATTCATGATTGTGGACATGTACAAGCTATTTCTGCTACAAGACTCAAAATGAAGCCATTTGCAAGCTGAAAGCTTGCGCATTATAAAGTGTTTCTGGAAATAGAGTCTAAAAATGGAAAGTTTCTCAAAAAAAAAAAAAAAACAAAAAAACAAAAAAACAAAAAAAACTAGTCACTGTACCTAATTTAAAATGGTACTAATCCTAAGTAGCCACACTGATCTAATTTTATTTCAAAAAGTACCAGTAGAGTGGATAAAATCAGAATTAAAAAAAAAAAAAAACCTCTAGAAACTACTTAAATGTGCATCATTTATTCAACCATTCATGCTTTTGTTCACTATTCTTCATTCATCAAGAATTTATTGAACTTTAGGAAATAGGAGGTTTAGAAGCTAAGAGGGCTTGCTTGCTATTCTTGCAGACGATCTGGCTTTGGTTCCCAGCATCCACGTGGTGGTGCGCAAACATCTGTAACTCCAGTTCCAGGGCATCTGGTGCCCTCTTCTGACCTGTGAGGGCACCAGGCCCACATGCACACAGACATACATGAAGGCACTCACACATATAAAATAAATAAATCTAAAAATAATTTAAAGGCATCTATTGAACTTTGAAGAACTACCTTACATCATGCAAGGGGTTGGGCAAGGTGCAGTAGGGTGAGCACAGATAATCGGGCGTGTTTCTTTTGCTGGGGTGGGGAGAGGTTGCTGACTAAGAAAAATGTTATAGGCTGCACACAGTTACAAAGCAGCAGACATTCGGTGCTGAGTAGAATGTGAAACAAGAGAACCGTGTAAGACTGAGCATCGGGATCACCGAAGGCTTTAACATACGTGTAACTTTCTTGTCAAGGTGGCACATGAAACAAGTCGGGGTGGGATATCATGGGCCCCTCTTTTGCTCCATGCTTGGATAGCTTGCTTCTGAACAGGTCCTGTGCATGCAGGCACAGCTGCTGTGAGTTCATGTGTGTTAGGGCTGTCATCCCTGAAGACATGATTTCACTGCAGATGATGGCTCTTAACAATCTTCCCTCCTTGTCTGCAGTGATCCATGTGCTGTGCTGCTCTCCCTCCCTCCTTCACTCCCTCTCTCCTTCTCTCTCTCCCTCCCCCTTCCCTCCCTCCCCCCCCCCGTGTGTGTGTGTGTGTGTGTGTGTGTGTGTGTGTGTGTGTGTAAGACATAGCTTTTCCATTTAGAGCAGGATGCTCCAGTTCCTTATTCTCTGCATGTTGACCAGCTGTGGGTCTCTGTTTTAATCACCAACTACTTCGGAAAGAAGACTCCTTGATGCGGGCTTCGAGAAACACTATTATATGTATGTATGAAATCCTCAAATAGTAAAGAGAGATTCTAAAAAAAAAAAAATAAATAAAAGGAAATACCAACTACCACCAAATGTAGAATGCAAAGGCATACTTGTTTCATTATTTTGGAAGAAAATCTTATATCCAATTAAACGGTCTGCTATCTACCAATATCCACATAATTTAAAATGACAATTTTAAAAAGAAAAACAAAAAGTAAAATAAGGGATAAAAGGTTTTTTTTTTTTTAAAAAGGAAAATCTAATATTCTCCAGGCAAAAGATATTTTAAAAAAAACTTTTTAAAAAAGATGTATTTTATTTATGAGTACACTGTAGCTGTCTTCAGACACACCAGAAGAGGGCATCAGATCCCATTACAGATGGTTGTGAGCCTCCATGTGGTTGCTGGGAATTGAACTCAGAACCTCTGGAAGAGCAGTCAGTGCTCTTAACTGCTGAGCCATCTCCCCAACACCCCCCAAATCTCTTAAATGTGTTCATGACTTAAAATATTTTTTACTAACTTAATATTTCTTTTGATATTTTTCAATAATCATAACACAGTACTAAGAATGGTGGAGCTGTGTCTTTTAGGAAACTTACCGTGAAGACAGGTTTTCACATATCCTCTTTGAGAATGTTATTTGAAGATGTACTCCAGGAACACATTGATTTAAAAACGGAGAAACAGAGGACTGGAAAGAAAAGTTGTAAGAAATGGCAAGCTAGTAAGAGGGTACGAGAGGGGGCAGGGGTAAACAGTACCAAAATATATACATGTACAAAGCTGTCAAAAATAGATTAAAATATATATATTTTAAAATGACAACTGAAAGTAAGCAGTCAGGAGGCAGAATCGTAAAGGACAGTAATCCCACAAAGCTTGGTTCAGATTAGAGCAGTAAGTAAGTCAGTGTGCTCTGTAAAGATCTGACAGCGATGACCCAGTCAGAAGCATCTTGGCTGCACAAACATGGGGACCTGAGTCTGGATTTCAGCATTCCTGTAAAGAGCTAGGTGTGGCATCTTGCAACTGTAACTTCAGTGCCAGATGTGCCAGAAGAAGGAGGAGGAAGAGGGGGAGGGGGAAGAGAAGGGAGGGAAGAGGAGGAGGAGGAGGAGGAAGAGGAGAAGGAAGAGAAGAAGAAGAAGAAGAAGAAGAAGAAGAAGAAGAAGAAGAAGAAGAAGAAGAAGAAGAAGAAGAAGAAGAAGAAGAAGACAAGAAGAAGAAGAAGACAAGAAGAAGAAGAAGAAGAAGAAGAAGAAGAGGAGGAGGAGGAGGAGGAGGAGGAGGAGGGAGGAGGAGGAAGAGAAGAAGAAGAGGAGGAGGAGGAGGAGGAGGAGGAGGAGGAGGGAGGAGGAGGAGGAAGAGAAGAAGAAGAAGAAGAAGAAGAAGAAGAAGAAGAAGAAGAAGAAGAAGAAGAAGAAGAAGAAGAAGTCTCCTCCATGTGAACAGAGCCAGAAACACAAGTCAGACAGCATTAGTATGGTGCTGGCTAACTGAAGCCTTCACAGGGACACAGATGTTTCCACTTGTCCTGTGTTCCCCACAGTTAGGAAAGACTGTGCATAGAATTCTGTCCAATAGAATGCAAGATTCATTTTGAGGTCAAGGGGTCAATAATGAATCTTCTCGGCAATCTCTATTTTCTTTTCTGGACAGATGGAGAAAGCCCATGAAGAGCTGGGACCATCCCAGGATTGTCAGTCATAGCAGGGAAGAACCTTTACATTAGATAATCAGGCTTTTGTCTGCTACTTAACTTTGTCATTGGGCATTTCTTAATCTACCCATGCTAAAACATGCTCTTAAAGAAGGATGCACAAAAAAAAAAAAAAAAAAAAAAGGATTGAAGAAGCTGTGATTCCCCATGGTGGGCCCCAGAAGACATGTGGAGTCCATGGGTTTAAGAGATTTATTTTCATGATGGATGGTAGTTGAGTCTGGATGTGAAACACCACCGTCCCCTGTGAAACTCAGGGCAGACCTGAGTTAAAAAATAGGGAGAGGAAGGCGGGGAGGGTCTGGGGAAGAATGCTTAATTGTCTCTCTAGGGTCTGAGGCCTGTAGTCACGCCCTCTACCTGTGCTCTTTGGGTAAGGCTGCATTGCCCTGAACATGACTGAACTGTGCAAGTCAATGGAGTTCCACAGAGTCTTAAGGAGCCTTCCCTCAGGACAAAAGACTTCAGTTAAGGGGAAATGGGCACAGAAGAGTCATCCGTAGGACAGCTGCTACACACGTGCAGATGGAGGGCAGCTTGGCTCACTTAGCAGTGAGCACTGGCAAAGTCTCACTGGCCTCAGGTTCAAATTCTTGCTTTGTTATTTAGTAATTTAATATCTTAGCCCCAAGGTTCAACTCGATAGACCCCACTTCTTAGGGTTGTTGAGGGGGTTATATAAATTAGTGGATCGAGACATTCAGCACGGTGTTCAGCTTATAGTAAAAGCTCAACTGATGTTGGCCGCTGTTACTCTGATTGGCTGCCAAGTAATTGGATGGTCTCGATGCTTACACAGAGAGATGAGAAAACAAGGACATTTAAAATCGCAGCATCACCGGTGATGGTTAATGCTGAAGGCAAGCAGTATTTAACCATGTTTTTAAAGTACACAATTCGGGGGAAATGTTGAGCCTTTGAAAAAGTCAATCTCCAGAGAGCTGTAAAAGCTATTTTAATCACTACAACTAATTACAAGGAAGTACAAATCAATAAACTTTGCTAAATGGTCTAAAATATAATAAAGAAAGCCATCATTAACAGTCATCCAGGAAGCCGCTGTCCTTAATAGATGATGTAAAAGTTGGAGGGGAGGGACGAGTTTTAGCATGTGAAAACCCCAGGCATTGCTTTCAGGGAAGGCCTTGCTGTAGTGTGGAGTTAGGGGGCTACTCACTGTGGAGAATGTAAAAGTACTATTTCTAAATTACACATGCATTAGTCCGAGAATAGGAAAATGTGGCTGTCTGTAGAGAGGTGTTTAACAAGCAACTGTCTCTCAGTCCCCTTTGACATTCTCCTTAAGACTGCACTTCTGTTTCAGAACACGAATGAACCCAGGCCAAAAGTATGGACAGAGAGTCTCAGCTCCTTTCCCAGGGCATGCATGGCAGTTCCTGGCTGAAATTTAGGTATCCCAAGGCTGTGGCCTGAGTTAACAAACTCTCCCCTGCTACTCTGCTGTCTAGGAGAACCCCTACCATGTGAGGCTTGTTTCTTGCCACCCTGGTTTTTCCTCAGTGTTCTTTTTATGCAAAGGTGGAGATCTGCCCACAAATGTCACATGAACAGCAGGACTCCATTATTGTGAGTGATGATTGACAATCTCCTACTCATGAATTGGCCTGTTCCGGGGAAGCTCCTGCCTTGTTGGCCAACACCGTTGCTTCTGTCACCTTGAACTTGTGAAGACATTGCAGAGCATACCCTTCCATCTCAGTTTCTGTCCTAGCCTAGGGAGCAGACCACATTCAGTCCTCTGGTCTCTATTGTTTTAAATGGATGTTTTACTTGTATGAATGTCTGTGCAACATGTAAGTGCAGTGCCCACATAGACCAGGAGAGGGCGTTGTATCCCTTCAAACTGGATTTATAATCATAAGCCATGATGTCTGTGTAGACAATGAAAATGAAACCTGGGGCCTCTAGAAGAGCACCAGTGTTCTTGACAGCTAAGCCAGTTCAGACCAGTTCCTCCACTCCCTATATTAATCTTCCTATTTGCAATGAGAAATGCCAAGAATGTTACGGACAGGCTCAGCGCTGTAGGGAGGCCAAGAAAATGACAAGAAAGCTTGTCATGAAAATAACTGGGTTTGGGTTTACTCTGTAACTAGCTAACCTTTATACTCAATGGCCCAATCAAAGGGTAATATGTTCACTGATGATATAAACAGCATAAATATCCCCTAGAATGTTACCAGTTGTACACAAGCCCTCCTGCCGGCTGAGCCAAGACCCTAAATTGAATGCTTTCTTCCTTTCTGTGTTGGTTTGAGAGAGTGCCTTTCTGTGTTGGTTTGAGAGAGTGCTATTGAGAGGTGTAGCCTTGTTGGAATGGGTGTGGCCTTGTGGGTGTGGCCTTTAATACCCTCATCCTAGCTGCCTGGGAGCCAGTATTCTGCTAGCAGCCTTCAGATATAGACAAAGAATGTGGATTTGGGGACTTTGGATTTGGAAAGCAGTGGAATGCTTTAAATGGAGCTTAAAGAGCTATCCTAGTAGGAATATGGAAGATTTTTGTTACTGAGTGTGATTTGAATTGTGTGGATCTGGCCCAAGAGGTTTCAGTGGAGAATTTCAGTGGCCTAGAGATGATTTTTGTGGTATTTTGGAAAAGAATGTAGCTACATTTTGCCCTTGTCTGAAGAGACTGCCTGAGGCTAAGGTGAAGAGACTCAGATTAACTGCATTGACAAAGGAATTTCCAGAAACGCCCATCATAGACTTTGTTCTCTGGTTATGTCTCATGAAGAGCATTTTAAACAAGCGTAGCAAGCTGAGAAAGAAAAAAATATAAAATATATGTTCAAGTATTAAAGGGCCACTAGGAAGTAAAATGGAACTGAATCCTATGTTCCAGAGATAGCAGATGAAGGAAGTAGGACTTTGGGGCAGGATCCCACCCAGCTAACTTTAAATCCAGGTATGGTGGTACACACCTTTATTTCCCAGAGATAAAGCCAAGCAGATCTCTGAGTTCAAGGCCAGCCTGGGACAGAGCAAGTTCTAGGTGAAGAAAAACTTAAATCCAGGCTTGGTAGGGCACATCTTTAATCCCAGTGTTCAAGAGACAGGCATGTAGATCTCTGAGTTCAAAGTCAGTCTACACAGCAAGTTATAGAACAGCCAAGCTTAGGCAGTGAAGGAGTCGGAAAACAGAAAGCTGATGATGATGTAATAGAACAAGGGGCCATGTTCCAGCCTCAGCAAGTAGCAGAACTCAGCAGCTTTGGCCATGTCACTCTGACTTTAGAGGTCAGAATAAAAGGGGCTATTGGGACAATTAGTGCTGGTTAGATGGGGCTAAGAAACTAGTGGTGAGCAAGAAGAGGCCAACATCACTGAGGTGAAGTCTTCTGGAAAGTGTTTTCTGAGAGCACAAAGAAGCTGTGTTCCTGAGATAGACAAGATTGTACCTTGCACTGCAGCTGTACTTGGAAATGTGTAAGAGTCACCCAGGTGGTACTGGTTTTGAAGGCATGAAGGGGTCATGAGGAGCAGCTGAGGCTTGGCACTGTGAGAGGCCATGGAAGGCCACTGGTGAAGGTGCAGCCTCAGTTGCAATTGATGGCCCAGGATTGAAGGGTTATGCAAGAGAGTTGAGGCTTGGCACCATGATGAGAGCCTATGAGAGGCTATTTGTGAAGCCTAGTTGCAGTATATTGGATATTCCAGTACCATGGGATGGTCACCAAGAACAGCAGCAGCAGTGGAGTGGATCATGTGTGGATCCCAGACATTGAAACAAGAAGCTGTTACATCGAAGTTGCCTTGGAGACTCCAAGATTCTCAAGATTCCAGACCCATAGGATACCTGCTGAGGAAAGCTGGTAACAGGGAGTGGAACCAGCCCAGGAAAAGAAGTTTGTTGCCATCAACAAAGATGAAAAAGGAGTTGGAGATCTGAAAATTGCTTTGTTATCAGACACGGAGATGCAGAGTTTGGAGTTTGCCCAGCTGGTTTCCTTTCTTGCTTTGGGGATTATAGTTAAGTGATTGGATAAATCTCAGAAGAGATTTGGACTTTTGACATTGTTGATACTGCTATAGCCTATTCGGACTTTGGAAGTTGGACTAAATGCACTTTTTAAATTATTCTATGGCTAGATATGGCCCCCATAGACTCCCGTGTTTGAGCAAACCTATGAGGGTCAGGGAGTGGAATGTGTTGGCTTGTATATGCTTGGCCCAGGGAGTGGCATTGTTAAGAGGTACAACACTGGGCAGACATGCTTAAATAACTATTCTATGGTTCAAAGGACCCCTGAGTGAGTGAGAGGCAGCTGACGAGGGAACACATAAAACACATTTAGCACGTTGCCTTTCTTTGATGACTGCATTTCCAACCTTATCACTTCCATTTTAAAATCTGCAGTAACGGCAAAGCTTTGCAGTTTCAGGTATGCACATCTGATTGGCGGAAATGTTTTAAAATCAGTTAGAGTGAATCTTGGGAACAGACATGACCTAGCAGGATAAGGACTCTTGGAGAAACAAAAGGCAGTATCACTGCAAGTGGCCTCCTCATAGCCTGGCTCTGGGGGCAGTTCCAGAAAGAACTTGAGCATGAACAATAACTCCGAGCTAGGTAAACCCATCTCAACGGGACTTATCAGAAGGACTATGCTCATTTGAATGGACAAAAAGTTAGCATGCTAATTTTCTGCATTTTTAAAACTGTGGTAAGGTTATGTGATTTAAAAAAAAAACATAACTGGGGAGAATATCTGATAACATTATTCTAATATAAAATGAATGTAACCTCCTTTTCCTTATCTATTTCTGATATTAAAACCATCTGGAGACAGGAAGCCCAGAGTTGGAATGGTGACTCAGAAGTTGCCAAGGACTTAAGCTTCTGTTACCTTTCTGTATCTATTAGTGTATTGTTTCCAGCTTCAAAATCACCACATTGCTTCAAATGGCTGCTGCCATAGCTTCCATCACATTATAGACTTCAAGGAAAAGGGGTCCAACAAGACTGGCTCAGCATGCAAAGTACTTGTCATACGAGCCTGATGGTCTGAGTTCAAACTCCTGGACACGGCAAGGTAGAGTCTCTACTCTGGATTTATCTCTCTAGCTTCTGCATGTGCATCATGGCATGTGTGCATGTCCTTCCCCTTCTCTCTCTTACACACACACACACACACACACACACACACACACACACACACCACAGTTCCTTTTCTGTTGCTATGCTTGAATACCGAGTCCAAAAAAAAAAAAAAATGGCTTAGAGGAGAAAGTTTATTTTGGCTTACAGTTCCAGAGATAGATAGAGTCCACTGTGGAGAGGGAGGCTGACTTCATAGTGAGAAAGCAGAGCAAGACCAGGAAGGGGGGTCAGACTTCAAAACCTCAAAGTCTGCCCCTCCCACTGATGTGCTTGCTCTAGCAAGGCTCGACTTTTCAAACATAACCTTCCCAAATAGTGTTACCAAGGGCTCAAACACATGAGCTTATGGGGGACATTTCATACTCAGATCACAATAACACATATACAATTCAGGACTCAAACCCAGGGAATGGTGCTGCTCATAGTGGGCCTTGGATTTTCCCATTTCAAAGAACAGAACCAAGACAATCTTCACAGTCATGCTTACAGCTCAACCTGACCTAGACAATCCCTCATTGTAACTTCTCAGGTGATTCTAGATTGTATCAAATTGGCAAAGTCACTGTTGAACAAACTTTCCACACTGTTGGCCAATGCCTTCTTTACTTCTTAAAGGACAGAACTCTTCTCTGATTGATCATGTCTCTTGGAGCTAAGAGAGAGTTCTCCCTTTGTTTGCTACACTTAACTGCTCCATGTAAGGAAATTGGGATGTGAAACCCTTTCTCCTTGCCTGCAGCAAACTGAGGAGCGATTATCTGGGCATTCTGAGGTCTGGAAGCAGCAGGTTAGCAGGAGATGCTTTATGAATTGGGCTAAAAGCTTTGTTACTTTGTTACAGTCTTTTTTGATCATATAATTTAATTGGACATTAAAATAGAGAACATTATTTGTATCTCTGTCATCTTCATTAGCTAGCATCTGGGTTGACCTTGGATGATGACATGATAAAACAGTGAGAGAAAAGGGTGACATTCTTCTGCTGTCATTTTGGAGACCCAAGGATTCTTATTTGTCCTCCCAAAGAGTGGCTTTATTTTTAGCCCCCTTCAGTGCTGCAGATAGATGTCCTGTCAGCTTCTATAAGGCAGCTCAGACAACCCAGGCATATCCAGTTATAGCAAGAAATTCTTTTTGCACTGGCTTAAAAGCACCACATACTACCTCATTGAGGATGAGGTGTTCTCTGTCTTAGTGAGGAACCTTGTGGGGTAAATGACATGTTTCCACAGTACGTGCTGGATTCCTTGGTGCTTTTTTTATGGAGGCATTTGGGTTCTGCTGAGTTGCTTTATGCTTGTGTGGAGGACCATTGGGCTCTAGTGTTTAAAGGGAAAAGAGACTTAGATAAAAATACCTTTAGAAATGAGGCCCTGGGGCTGGGAGAGGCAAGGATGTCACAGCACTTGGGTGAGCTGTACAGTGGAGTCTGGGGTTCACGAGAAAGGGAAGACCCCAGTGTAGCTTTCCATTCTCAAATGCAGAGGCCGGTGCACTCTGCACTAGCTGTGCTCGTCAAGACAGTTCGGAGCTTTGCTAGGGCTGTGACTTGGACATAGGTTTTGAATTTCTCCTTTACTTTATAACCATTTGCTGGCATTTGTGCAACAATAACTGAGACATTTGAAGCTACAATTAGAAATAAAAGGATGATGTTTCACCTTGGGTTCTCTCCTGCCCAGACCCATCCTTAAGGGAACATTCTTCATGACAGCATCTCCATCCTTTTCCTCAGGAGCCTGCAGGAACCTTATTTCCCATTGCCTCTCACATGGCCTCTCATTCTTCATGAGCCTTGAGCCGAGAAAGAAGGTACACATGAGTAGGCTTCTTCTGATTTCAAGCCTGTGGTGCTACTGGCTGTGATGGGTGGGACCTTGGAAAGCAGAGCCTTGTGGGAGGAAGTGAGGTCATTAGAGGTGTAGCTTTGAGTGGAATATTGGAAACCTGGTCCTCCCTATTTTGTCTCTTGGCATCCTGGTGCCTCTGTATGCTTTCATCACAGTGTGATGTCTTATCAGCAGCCCAAAGTCTGTAAGATCAACTGACCACGGGCTGAAACCTGTGAGGCAAAGTAAATCTTTTATTCTTCAGTTTTCAACACCTCTTCTCTTTGTGTGTGTGTGTGTGTATGTGTGTGTGTGTGTGTGTGTGTGTGTGTGTGATGTTTACATGTATGAATGCAGTTGTGTGCATGTCACAGTGCGTATGTGGATGTTAAAGAAAAACCTCCAGCATTGGTCCCTATCTTCTTTCTACCTTGGTTTTAGATACAGTCTCATCTGTGCTGCATATACCAGGCTAGCGAACCCATGAGCATCTAGAGATTCTCCTGCCAATGCCTCCTGTTCATCTTAGGAACACCGAGATCATAGGTGAATGCTATCAATCCAGGTTTTATTTGGGTTCTGGAGGTCCAAATTCAGTTCTTCATTACTTCTGAGGCAAGTGCTTTACCCTCTGAGACATCTCCCAATCCTCCTTTAAATTTTTTTTAAAAGTGTATTGCTGGGCAGTGGTGGCTCACGCCTTTAATCCCAGCACTTGGGAGGCAGAGGCAGGCAGATTTCTGAGTTCGAGGCCAGCCTGGTCTACAGAGTGAGTTCCAGGACAGCCAGGGCTACACAGAGAAACCCTGTATCAACAAACAAACAAACAAACAACAAACAAACAAACAAACAAACAAGTGTATGTGTGTGTAGGCCTGAACATATGTGTACCATACATGCAGTGTCCAATGAGGCCAGAAGAAAGCACCATATACCCTGGAACTGGAGGTGCAGAGTATTATGAGCCCCCTGTCATGAGTGCTGAGAACTGAATCCAGATCCTCTGCAAGAAGACCAAGCGTTCTTAGCCTCTGAGGCATTTCTCCAGCCCCAACTTTTTATTTTTTATACATCCCTGTATTTCAGGTGTTTGTTACAACATCAGAAAACTGACATTATGTTTCAGCACAGATAAGAACATTTATCTATCAGGAGAAAGTGCATGATAATAGAGCTGGTGTGTAAAAGTATTAAATATCATAAGTATACACTTTTAAAAATTTCATTTTCCTCCTCATCCTTTTCTTTGTGTACGTGTGTATATCACATGAATGTGGAGATGCCCACATAGGCATCAGACCCCTGGGGCTGGACAGGCGGTTGTGAGTCTATGGATGTAGGTGTTGGGATCTAAATTTGGGTCCTCTGCATTAGCAGCGACTGTTGTTTCTCCAGCCTCATGGTGATGCCTTTTAAATATCTTTTAAAGTCTGCCAAGGGATGCCAATAGTGGGCAGTATCCAGTTAAGATAGTCTTTGGCAACTTCAAGCTAGGAAGTCATTCATGGTGGACCCAGAACTACCTTAGAAATTATTACTGCAAAGGGTCTCATTTTGCCTCTTCTGTTTATTGCCTCTAAAAGGCATCTTTTGGCATAAAACTATCATATGGATTTGGATTTAATATCACAGTGAAAAGGAAGTCATGGCGCTAACCCCATCCATCACCAAGTCTGTCAGAAGACCTGACAGGAACTGGAAAGACTCTAAGGTTATGAATTGGTCCTAAGATGCTAAGGGTCTCCAAGACTAGCCTAACCTTTAATAATCATCTGTGAAGGAAATCTGTCTTCAAAAATAATTTATTCAAATACTTTATGCCAAAATAACTCTAAAAAGCATTAGTTTCTGAGTTGCCGCCAAGCAAATATACACTTAACTACAGGAACACATCTATTACTTCATAGTTTTTTTTATTATAGACTTTTTATCCACATGAATGTTAAAGAAACTACAACAGAGTTAAATACCATTTTTGATAACATGATTATATTCTTAATTACACTCAATATTAAACTGTAAAATATTTCCAGAGGAATACAATCTTCATACAGCAGGCAAAGTACCAGAGAGGAAGGGGGTCAGGTGTGTCTGTCCAGCTTGCTATGAAAAGCAGGCTTGTCTAAACATAAGTCCCCGTTCCCAGGATTGTTCTTCTGTCTTCTTTCCACTATGAATCACTTCTGGAAAAGCAAAGGACAATCGTATGGCGCTGCAGAGACCACACGAACATTTCCCCACTCAGCACTTCCTCTCCTCTGGGATCAGGTATGCTTTCAAAACACAAATACTCAAACTTTGGTTCCACCAAAGATGTGACAAGCATCTGCTCTGGTTGGCTCCCCCCTCCCCCCTCCTTGTGAATGGCCGCCACGGTTTATTTTACATGGTTGCCCATGCTAACACGAGGTCACTTGTCCTTGGCTTCTCTCGAACCTGGTTCTGATGCCCAAGCCCTTTCAGTTTGCAGTTCTTCTTTCCACAGGTCCGAAGTGCTCAGTGGTAGGCTGTATCTTACAGCACAAGAGTAAGTGGGTCTGTCACCTGGGGTGAAACAAAAGCACAAGACAACCTAAGAAAACAAGAATACTTAAAGTGATAGAGAAGATATTTTTTATTACAGTTTTAATACATTTCAAATGTGTGTGCGTATATTGTATATGCACGTGTTATAGGTTGTTGTGTATGCATGCACACTGGAGTACATTCGTGTCTATGAGTATGTATGTGGAAGTCACGGGTCAATGTCGGTGTCGTCCTATATCACTTTCCACTCTAGTTTTTGAGGCAGGGTCTCTCACTGAACCTGGGGTTCCTGATTTGGCTAGGCTGGATGGCCAGTGAGATCTGGGGATACCCCTGTCTCTGCTCTACCAGTGCTGGGGTTTCAGAAACACATAGCTGCATGATTGATTGGCATCCATACTTAGACCCGTATGTTTGTAAAGCAAACACTTTGCAGACCCTGGATACATTTTTTTTTAAATGTAAGTATGCTTGGTATCTTTGTACATATTTGTGTGCTATGTTAGAACTCTGCTGACTTTGAAACAAACTAGAACTGTTAGTGTGCTGCTTTGCCTTGCCTGCTACACAGGAAAGGTGAATGACTGGACTGAGAAACTCCAGTTTGTTGTTGGGCAAGAATTAAGCCAGCCTGCCATGAAAGAACAGACACAGTTCATGTTCCCTCGCCTGCTGGTTTTGGTTGGATGCCCTAAGACATGCTATTTTGATTATCTATATTATTATTTTGTCTTATGATGTCAGCGAAACTGTAGAAAAAGCCTAAAGGATTTGTAATTCAAAGTCAACAAGAGTATCAGTCCGTCACACTCATAACTGACGACAAGAGGTGAAGCAGGCCACAGCTTCAGGTCAGAGATCAGAGAAGCACAGATAAAGTTCAGAGTCTCGGGCCACACAGCAGATAGTGTGCTCATGTCTCTGCTCATCATGAAGGATGGAGAAGCAGCTGGCTGCATCTCAGTGGGTGACTTAGGATTAAATAAGACAATTGACATAAGGTGTTGAGGGCAGTGGGGGCCCATGGCTATTCTCAGTACAGGTTCTAAGACCCTTTGTCCTCCACCCTCTGATAAGCACCTTCCTCTCTCCTCTACCTTTCAACATCCTTCTGCAATGCTTTTTCTCATTGTTTTTAAAGTTCTTTCTTTCTCTTTCTTTTTTTCCAAGTGAAGTAGGAAACACTAGGGATTTAGCAGAGATGTGAGGGCAGAAGTCACATTTTCAAACCCTCGAGAAATGCCTCAAGGAGCAGTTGGAGACAGAAAGAATGCAAACAGAGGCAAAAACAGGTGGGTCATCTTCTGAGCCTTGGTTACACATGCTTGCGGTTTGGTTTTAATAAAAGTAGCTTCGGGGGCTGAGAGCCAGCTTAGTGGTAAACATGCACTGCTCTTGTGATTCCCAGCAGCCCGTGACTCCAGCTCCAGGGGGATCTGACACCTTCCTCTGGGTTCTGTGGACACCTGTACTCATGTTTACCCTGCCCCCTCATAATTCCCCACATAATTCAAAATAAAATAAAACTTAAAAAAAAAATAAAAGCAGCCTTTTAGGGTAGGAGAAAGAATGCAGCAGCAGCCTGGGGTTTAAGAGTGACCCTCAGGGCTGCAGAACAGGAAGAGACCTCGCCCCTTTATAGTAGATAACAGCAAAGCCAGAGCTGCTGTGTGGGATTACATCGTGTAATGTTTAGAGTCCTGTCTGCTCCTCAGCAGCTCTAGTGTCCAAGGAAGTCAAACAGACTGTAAATCCTGCTATCAGTTGCCAGCTATGTGGCCTCCCTAAGCTTCAGCGTTCGAATCTATGAAATGGGTGCTGAAATGGGATCTACTGTGAAGACTTACAACATCTACCTTACAGAGCTGTGAACCACAAAGGTAACAGAGCAAAATCCATTTGGTTCTGGATCTGGCACAGTTACTGCTAAAGTAAACTGCAAACGAGCCATTCTACGATGCATTTCCCACTTAGGTAAAACAACTTAATTATTTCCTAGTAAAGACATGGGTGTTTTAGCCAGTTACCTGAATGACACTTGGAAAAGTATGAAGGTAATTTAAAAACAAGTGATAATTAGATCAACGTTGACATTGTAACATTTTCTATTTGCATTTTCTATTTTTATTTCTATTTTCTAATATTTCTATGCTGAGGTGTGTAGACAGTAGCTGGTCAGAGCAATAATTACAGACAAGGAAGAATACCAGAAAGTGATTCTGAGGCTAAAAAATGGGCCCAGAGGCTAGAGAGATGGGCTCAGTGGTTGAGAGCACTTAACTGCTCATCCAGAGGACAGGGTTCACTTTCTAACAGTGAGAAAGCTCATAACCATCTGTAACTCCAATTCCAGGATGACACTTTGACCTCTGTGAACTTCTGCACGTACATGGTACACATACATACAAGATACACTTTCTCTCTCTCTCTCTCTCTCTCTCTCTCTCTCTCTCTCTCTCTCTCTCTTTCTCTCTCAAATAAAGTAGGAAATATTTAGAAGGGCCCAGGTAAGTATCCACATGTAACCCTTGGATATGTTTCTTAACTCTTTCTCATTGCTTTCCTGAGCTTGCAATACAACAGACCAGCCAAGCAGAACAACGTCTAATCTAATGGGGCTTGTTTTAGTAGATGCTTTAGAGATAAATAAACGAAACTACCCTGTACACAGCTGGTTTCTAAACAAATAGAATTCATTGTCCCAAAGGGGACTGTGCCTAGGTTGAAGAAAGACTTTAAATAAACCCACTGATAACGGATATACAAAGGGTGAGTCAAGAGTGTTCAGTGCGCGTGTTTTAATTGCGAGGTTGATGTTAACAGGACTATGTTGTCTTTTCCGGTGAAATTACAGTTACTGGGCCGGCCTGGGTAGATGCTTTAATTTGACACACCATGGAATTTCTTACGTTCAGAGGGCCAAAGAAGATTTGTGGAGCAGTGATATGTGGCAGTACTTGCTGAGCTTATTAAATGGATTGCCTGTGGTTTTGAAAAGCTTCCTCCCCTCAATACTCATATTGGAATCCACTGGGTGGTATGAACACTGCCTTAAGGGTCACTCTTGCATAAGATGCTAATGCATCAGGCCCTAATTTGGAAACCTGTGGTCACTCAGGAAGACAGAACCGTCTCTCTCTCTTGGTGTAACGATTTTTATCTTGTAATCTCTCTTGGGGTAACTCCTCTCAGGCTCTGCACACTGAAAGCCTGAGACCGCCTCTAACAACATGGTCATGATTCTCTGCTTGGCTGAGTTAGCTAAGCAGTTAAGTAACCGCTAATCTTCCCAAAGCACCGGGGTCTACTTAGAGAAATCCCTGTTGTCTGCAAGGATGGAAACAAAATCAGCGTGGGGGAAGCATTAGTTACTGAGCATAAATCAATCTCGTTCGCCACAGTGACACAGCCATGTGCTAGGCGGCTGGCAGAGATTTGACGACGATGAGTGTCACTGGGTAGGTGCAAGGTGGGCTTTTGTGACAAGCAGGGAAGATGGGATGGGAGGGAAAGGAAGAAAGACTCGTTGAAGTTCCTACACTTGTAGCAAGCCACCCTCTAATGGATGAATCTCACAAGCACTGAGTCAAACGTTCAATGCAGTATCTTTTATGAGGGGCTCACAAATATGCAACATTAACTCATATTGGGGTCAGGACACGGGAGAAACTGGCTCGGAGCAAAGCAAGACTGTCATCAAATGCTGGAAACTTAAAAGCAAACTTATCCTGTAAATACTGACACCGGTTTGACTGCAGACTTCACCATAACTTATTTGATATCATAATTTGTAGGCTTTTGCCAAATGACTGTTACCCAAAGGTTGTTTTTAAACACTCACACTAATATTTTTTTTTCATGATTTGAAGAAAATTAGTTTGGCATTTTCAATACTTACTACCCCACTCATTTGGGTTGTTCTTGTCTTGATTACCTTGATACCCTGATTTAAGATGGAATCTGAGCAACATAAAAAAAAAAAATCTCATTCACAGCCGGGCGGTGGTGGCACACACCTTTAATCCCAGCACTTGGGAGGCAGAGGCAGGCAGATTTCTGAGTTCGAGGCCAGCCTGGTCTACAGAGTGAGTTCCAGGACAGTCAGGACTACACAAAGAAACCCTGTCTCGAAAAAAAAATTCTCATTCACTTTAGTAGCAACTTTCTCTACCACAATATGGATAAAATCACTAAATTAACATCAGACTTAGTAAAAATACTTCAGCTGAGAGCTGACCTCACACAAGTGTTTGAGTTTAGCTTTGTGGAGATAGCATAGGATACTTTGCTCTGATTTCTACTGAGAACAAGATGTTCAGGATGGGGTAGACGACACTGTGTCTAAGGTTGTGTACCTTGGCACCTCTTCCTAGCTTGGCAACACAGACACAAAATGTCACATCTCCCCTCTCTGTATTTCATTTTTCATACAAAATGAAGAGACAGCATAGGAGCGTTTCACAGGATTTGGAGAGACAGATGAAGTGCGGCACTATCATCACCAAAGCAAATACTGAAATACACTCCTGGTAGAGATGGCGGCAAGGCCAGTCATGCGCACATGGTAGATACACAAGGTCCTCCTGTCTTCACCGAGAGCACTTCACGCATGCACCGATCCATCCCCCAAGCCTCCGGGTAGCATTTCCTCCTGCTCATGGGCAAGATGGCGGGCGAGAGAAAGGACAATGGACCTCCTTTGTAAGAGTGTCCCTCCCAAATAGACTCCAGCTAGTTAAAAACAGGATTCTGAGGGGGGACTCCTCACATCTTCTGAAGGGAATGGATAAAGTGCACCTCTTGCCCACAAGCCGGAGGAAATGCTATCCGGAGGCTTGGGGGATGGCTCAGTGCGTGAAGTGCTCACTGTGAAGACAGAAGGACCTGAGCTGGGATCCTCGGTACCTGGAGAAAACCTGGGTCTGGTGGCCCATGTCTGTAACTCAAGCGCTGGGGTGAGGGGATGGTAGAGACTGGTGGATCATGGTGGCTTGCTGCCCTGACTAGCTGACATGGTGACCTCTAGTTCCAGTGAAGATACCGCAAATGAAAAAGTAAGATGGGGTGCAATATAGGAAGACAACCCAGCATTGACTTCACGCTTCCACACTCTGCATGGACAAGTGTTCCTGCATACATACATGCACACACATATGTGTGCACCCACACACGCAAGGGCACGCACACACAGACACGACTGCACGCACGCATATCCTGGACTTGCCCTGATTCAGAAATTCTGACCCTTAGGTCATCCTAACCTATTTTCTTAGAAACAATCTGTTTTAGTTTTTTTTGCAGTCTTACAATTCTAATTAACAAGTGTGTCTTCCTCAGAAGGCTTCAAAGGCTGCTTCTGAGATTCTTAGTCATGCTTTGACTATAATCAGAGAGTTCTCACTGTCAGCTTTCCCTTAAGCTTAGATTTTTGTCTTTTAAATTGTTGCTAATGTGACCTTGAAGCAGGTTTCATTTGAAAGAATTATTTTGGTTTAGGGAGAGGCGGGCTCACTAGTCCCTGGACAGAAAGTCTCCATAGTCTGTATTACTCCTCAGTTCATGTCACCATGGGTAGTGAGTCACTCACCGAGAGTCAGACTCTGGGAGACTTTGGGCAACATCAGTGAGAGATGACACATTGCCATTGTTTCAGAGGGGCAGATAGCCCCCCACCCCCGGGAGAAAAAAAGGTCAGAATAGAATGATTCTTGTTTCTAAAGACTGGATAGAGATGTTTTCACATGTAGAAGTTTGCCATGGCATTTCTAGGGAGCCTTTAGCCATTCATTTAGGAACTCAGAGCCTGGGATTAAACACGTTTGGTATACTGACTTAAACACTGGATACAACTTTCACAATCCCTTGATCTATTACAAACACCTCAATAATGAACACCCCAGCACTGGCAGGAAGGATTAATGAGAAAACCAGTCATCTCTGCTGGCGATCTCACCTTTTAGCTTTTGCTGAGATGGGCACCAAGCTTCTCTTTCCTGATCAAACTTGCTGCATAGGGGATCTGTAAGACAGAAACAAGCGAGGTCATCAAGCTGGAGACAGATGCTTAGTGGAGGCTCTCCAACCCCTTAATAATGCCAGTGGATCTTCCCTGCAGAGAAGAAAGCTCCCTCTGCCCAGCAGTGTGAGGCTGCTGGGGTACAGCATCGGAAAGGCTACCTATAGGCAGTCACAAGCCCGATTGTTGCTACAGATAATCATTGAGGTTAATATGAAGCATTTTATTTTTAAAAGGTATTAACAGTATGGTATTATTATTATTTGAAAAGTGAATTACAGTGTTGAAATAGGTCCAAGCTCACAAAAGATGAATGTGATTACAAACTAGCTCAAGGTAATCAGTTTAATTAGAGTGTTTTCTTTATAAAACATGCTGTCATTGTGAATCACAAAGAAGACTAAGCATAAATTATTACTGTGGGTAAATTCTCAATTACTGATGAGAAGAACTAGAAATAACCACAGTGAATGGGAGATATGGTCCATTCTATCTGGAGAGACTTGAGAGTGAATCTGGATAGTGGGTTGTGAATGGAAGCCCATCACATTTGATATGCAACTTTTCATTAGAAAATCCAAACGGCTGAGAGCAGACACATACATTATTTACATTTGCTTTTATGCTGACCCGGGTCAAGCGACTCTGTCATTGTGTTATTCTAACCCTGGTCAAGCAACTCAGTCATTGTGTTACCTGCCGGCATCATTATGAGGTTAAATGTAGGACTCTAAATTTGTATCTATGTTACATTTGAGGAAACAATATATCCGGCCCTTTTTTTGATATCTTATTTATTATTATTTTGTATGCATGATTGTTTGGCCTGCATGTATGTGTGTATATCAGCTTCATACAGTGCTGTGGAAGGCAGGCGGGGGTGTCAGATTCCATGGGAATAGTTTTAGACTATATTGTAAGCTACCATGTGGGTGCTGAGAATTGAACCTGGGTCCTTTGGAAGAGCAGCCAGTGATCTTAACAGCTGAGACATCTCTCCAGCCTCAATACTCAGCATTTTAGAATGTAATCCAAAATATGGCTGTTACATACAAGTAGTAACAGGAAAAATACAATCATTTTCCTTCACTTAGATAATACTTTTCTCCCCCTTCATCTTCCTTCCTTCTTTTCTTTATAGCTCAGGCTGAATTAAACTTGTGATCCTCCTGCCTCAGCCTCCCAAGTATTAGAATTATAGGTGTGCACCACTGTGCTTAGCTATGGAATATTTTGATATTTCGTTAATGTATCTCTTCACTCCCAGCCTTTTATTGGGTATTGGTTTTACTCTCTCCATTCACTCATTGGTCCACACATGAACCCTTTATCAATGGAAAGAGACTATGAGATGACAAGGCTGAGGTGACTAAGATAAGCAGGGCCATCTTGCTATAAAACTGGTCACTTGAATCAGGCAGTGCTCTAGTGGACAAAAAGAAGATTAAAAACAAGCGCCTCACCATTTTGAAACACAAACACATCAGAAGAAGTGCAAGCACCAGCGTTGAAATTAGTGAATCACACAACAGCATAAAGTGTTCAGTGCTCCAATATGAATATGGGCTGAGATCATCTAGGTAGCTATGACAAGGACGGGCAGTTAGGTGGGGGCCTACGCAAGTCACCTCTTCTCATGGGAGGTTATGTCATACCTGCTATTCAGAGACACCCTTGAATGGAGGCTTCCCATTCTGGTGTAGGCTGTAAATACCAAAGAACGTGGTGATCTCTCTTATAAGCTGCATAATGTGAGAGTCTTGAATGGAATTTTATCATTTAGGATGGTGAGATCTCACATAAACCTTCAAGTGAGATAAGTTAACAATAAGATGTGCTCATTCCATTTTCCTGTTTACAAAGGGTATTTAAAATGATGACAAATACTACAGGACTTTGTAGGTGTGTGTTATGTGCCGGGCAGAGTAGGAGAGAAACTCATAGCACCCTGGACCACTCACCAACGTGAGTAAGCCACATGCTAACCCAGAGAAAACTGCAGGAATGATGCCACTGTCAGCCAAGTCTCATCTCTCCCTGTTCACTTCCCCTCCTCTCTACTCTCCTCCTTTCCCTCCCTTGCTCACATTTATTTAGCTAGGAAAGAGGGGGCCTATCTCCACATAACAGCATCAGAGTCTCAGAGCACCAGGTTAGAACTTAAATGGCCAGAGAGAGTTGTCCTCATACAAATGCAGGGTTTCATGTCTGCGTCTTTGGAACAAGGATAAAATAAAAGCCAGGCAATGCAAGGACAAAGAGCAAGCACGACTGGCCCTGAATCATAAATAATTAATAAAGATTATTACATAGCGTACTTGTTCCCTAAAACTAGACTAGTTTACAGAGTCCACGACACACTTTACCCTGAACATTTTTACATCTCTGAAATTGGATGTATGATGATTGATGGTATATTAGAATTATAGTTGGAAGCTGTTTTTCTCTATGAATCATTAGGCAATGGTACCTTGTTCAGCTGGTGTTTTCTCAGACTCTATAGAATGCAATACTGGATTTACAGATGTCGGCAAACATTCCTGACTTGGGATCTTCGTATTCTAGAGGATCTGTTTAAGCTACTTAGTCCCATGGCAGCCTGCTGTAGGACTTACAGAAGCTCTCTTTTCATTCTGGTCAGTGTGGAAATCACGAGGCTTGGATAGAGAACTTTGAAATGTTATATGACTTATATCTTATCCAGTTGACCCTAAGAGGTCAAAAAGCATTGGTATCTCACCAAAAAAAGATAGCTTTCTAGTTTGTGCCAAGGGACAGTTGGTTTGAGCTCAGACACTCGGGTGAGTCATTGTCTCGAAGCTAGAAAAAACAAGAGCCGAATGCTCCAGGATGGAGGGACAACAGAGTCGTTGTTAAGACACAGGGCACTTGATCACTAGTGGAAGAAGATGCATAATGGTCAAAGTCTGTCTATTGCTATAGAGTCTTAAGGAAGCTTCTATGAAAATTCAGATTTTCATCCAGCCCAAAGGCTTACAGGGACCTCCTTAACACATACACTTAGCCACAAAAGCCAAGCTTCTTAATGTCTCCGGGAATCTTTTTTTCTTTTTTTGAAAAATAAAAGACAGGAACAGTTCTATCTGTCTTTTATGGAAATTGGGTCAAGCTCTCCTCCCAAAGAATAGTAGACAATATCCAAGTAAAGATGGCTGTCGTTGAGAGGCTGCGTTCTCACCCAGGAGCTGGCTCAGAAATGCTTATGGTTCCGCAGTAAAGAGCTACCATGTTCCCATCTCAGGGAAGTGGTAAGCTGATCTTACAAGTTTACCACGAATGAAACATCAGTACTAAATTTATTGCTTGAATGTTATTTTAATTGAAGGCTTTCAGTGGCGGTACTTCTGTTTCCCTAGCTGCGTGTGGCTGCAGCTTTCTAGAACAACAGCAGAGGGCGCTTCAAGACTGGCACATGTGTTGTATCTCTAAGCCTGGTAGTAGTTGTCAGGCAGGTTCAGAGGCTAAGTCTGTGTCTAGCCCTGGATTGATGGGGGGCTCTGAACTGGTGGTTGACAGCATCCTTCAAGATCTCAGGGTTTGAAGAGCACACCTTAGGCAAACCTACAGTGATTGCTTATATAAATGTACTTTCTTAAAGAACAATTGTCAAATTAACAATAAAATGAAATCTCATCAAGTTCTTGCTATAAATTATTACAATTTTCCAGGACTTGTCTATGTCAATTAAAAGGTTATGTACTGAGTAAAACATCTTCACTTTGTTTCCAACCCTAATAGACAATGTTTTTTTTTACTTTTTAAAATTGAACACATTTTCCTGGAGGTCCTGTGTCTTTTATTATGCTAAACACTCAACATTTTCACAAATTTGCTAAATTTTAAGAGTTTTGCATTCGGTTCATAAGTAGAGAAATGTCTGCTTTTTGTAGAAATAAATCTGGCTTCATGAAGAAAACTCAGAACAGGGATGGCAGGGTGGTTTTTTTTTTCCCCACACAAGTAATAGAAAACTCAAATTTTAAGTTTTATTTTAAGAGTTAATTTGCGGCCATTTATAAATGTTAAGTAACCTAATTCTGCATGTCTTCAACTCTAGCATCACAGTATGCATACATTGATTTATAAATGCACAAGGAGACTCATCGTTCGACTGTATAGCCATTATAAACTTGTATTCAACAAAACTGGAATAAGAAGGCACAAAAATTATAGTCAGCAGAGGATCGAAAAATGTAGGAACCAAAGAAATTCATAATTTTCTTTTTATGGCAATGATACCCAAGATGCTTTCCATGGAAGTTTTGAATAGGAACACCGTGTAACAATACAGAAGAAACGAGCTGTGCATCTACAGGAACCATTACCAGATACGATGGTTTTAATATATTTTTAATTCTCCAGGATTGCAAGATAGGCTAGGTTTTACTTCATCTGAAGCAAAGAATGTGTATTCTGTGATTCTATGGTACGGAGACGTTGAATACAAAATGGCCGCAGTGGTTTACTTTGTTACCAGGAGGCAAAGTTCGAAATCTTATTTACAGACAGAGAGACCATTCCACTAAAACCGGGAGAACAAATGAAAGTATGACACTTGTCACTCCTTGATAATCTTCAGAGATTCTCTGAAGACATTCTCTCAGGTGCTTTACAGATACATAAAGCCGAATGAGGAACCAGATAAGTTACTGTGCAAACAACATCGAGCCTGTTGTCTCGTTTCTAAAGTAGGTAAAAGAATTCCAAAAATGGGTCCTTCCTGTGCCAAATCAACTCTGACACCAGACTTATTCTGTTTCACTATAGCAGGCATTATTTTGAGAAGGGCCATTCTGCTGGTCACTCTTACTGGTGAAACACCACACGGTTTCTGGGTGCATTCATGTTTATTCTTCATGTCACTGTGGATTATAATATTCCTGCCGGTTCAGCCTTACAGAAACTCCTTTTTTAGAGGAGAACTGACATTCATGGGATGGGCTTTGGGTCCAAGTTGGTAGACCTTACAGTGTGTCTGCTAGTTACAGGGAAGTAATAGCACTGGAGCTCCCCTTAATTCACCAGTGTGCCGTCCTGTACTAGTGTGAGAGAACACGTGGGGACATCAGGACCGACCCGGGGAAAAATGAGAAAGAATAAAAAAGACTGGGTGCATTGTATGGGGTTTGGGTAGTGCTTGGGGTGATTGGTGCATCAAAATGTTTGTTTAACATGTTAAAGGCTATACATGGTGCTGGGTTCTGGGGGCAGCTTGATAGCTCCGGGTGTCTTATTGTAGGGGACCCACAGAGAGGAAGAAGGAAAAACAAGCCATGTTTGTTTTGTTGATTTTTATGTTGTTTGCCTGTAAATGTCTGTAAATTTCAGGAATTATACTGTATCTAAAGAGGTGTGTGTGTGTGTGTGTGTGTGTGTGTGTGTTGGGAGATTGTGTCTTAGCTCTCCAAGACTGTTTCATTCACCCTAGGAGCACTTTACTACCTAGTGGGGTGTGAGGTAATAACACTTGCTGTGTTTAGTAATACCGACTTGTATCTTTCATGTATCTAGAAAGACCCAGGACACTGTCTCTTCTAGCAACAGCTCATGCTATTATATGGAAACACCATTCTTTCCACTGTTACTAAAGAATCTGTCAAAGGAAATTAAGATGTTAAAATTAAGCAACTAGCTTTAGAAGCCACCCTGCAATGAATGCCCAACTCCTTTCTATAGCCCATTTTGTTCTATTTGTGGTCACCTGGAAATCTCAGTTCTTGTTTGTTTCTTGGA
Source organism: Arvicanthis niloticus (assembly GCF_011762505.2). Classification (NCBI taxonomy): domain Eukaryota; kingdom Metazoa; phylum Chordata; class Mammalia; order Rodentia; family Muridae; genus Arvicanthis; species Arvicanthis niloticus. The sequence continues at coordinate 12,783,530 of NC_047671.1, forward strand.
TTCACTGTAAGGAATTTTAGGTCTTACCGGCTGAAATCAAAGGCTGAGAAGAGTCAATAAGTTCGTTTTCCCTCTCTGTATGCAATGTCTTATTGATCAATTAAGAATATCCTCAGCTTCCCAGTGAATTTAGATATAAACAAAACAACCCCCCCCCCCACACACCACCATCAACAACAACAACAACAACAAAACCCTCCACAAGAACAACAGTCTGAGCAAAATCTGGTATAAAGGTTTTCTAATCCTGTAGTTATTAGTGAACACCTGAGACCAGAAAAGTCACAGTGATAATGTCACAGTTCTTATAAACTCCACTTTTTGCCCAGACCCCCAAGCAGAAGATGTTGTGAATCCAAGATTGCTTTAACCACTCTCAGGAATCTCTGTGAACATGGGCATGCTTCCTTCATCCACACAAAGAAAACATTAGCAACCATCTTTCTCAAATAATCCTGACAGAGAACTACTACATATTTGGCTCTTAAGAAAAGACACTTGAGACAACTAAAATCAACTAAAAACAATATCAAATAACCAAAATTATGACAACTGTGTTTCCAAAATAAATCACCATAAATCTTTATCCAGATGCTTAAAAATAATCTCAAAAATATTGAGTATAAATTATTTTCCCTATCGTTTGCTCTTTGGAAAATGAAGACACTTAGGAGACCGATTAAAAACCTATGGCTTATTCCAGTTGTGTCTGCACAAGGTAGAATGGTGAAACATTCAGAAAACAAAACTTCAAAACAAGATCCTTCTGTCTATCTGCATCCTCCTGACTGCTGCGTCCTTTTAAAGGGATCACTTTGAGGCTAGGATAGAGAAGAATGCTTCCTATGGAAATGATGTGCTTCTTTTCATCAACCCTCTAGTGCCTGTAATTGGTTAATTGTGTGTATACTCTGTTCTATTGACTGCGGAGGGCCTGGCTGGTGAAGGGTGCAGAGCGCAAGAGCTAGTGTCCCCTTCCATGAATTCCTGTCTCTTCCCTGCATGGTGCCTGTGAATTTACGCCAGGAAAGAAAGCTGGGTACCTCTGGTTTGCCCACAGAGGCAATGCACACATCTGTGTATTAACACATGGGAGGTAGTTACAGTCAGAAGAAACACACTGACACATCTGTTTACTCTGAGCCTACGTAAATCCCTTGGTAATTAGCATCTCAACCAGCTGAGAGGTAAGTGGACCAAAGGATTGCTGGCAAAACACAGTGGGGCATGCACTGAGGGCTTTGAAAACAAATCAGGGATGTTGCTTGCATTTATAAACAGAGATACATCTTACGATTTGTAACTGTTGCACCATCTCTTCTCGGTAAGCCAGTTCCCTTTTCATCTGATCTTGAAAGTTATCTGGGGAAGAAAGAAGCAAAAGGAAACTGATGAAGGTGCAAAATCCAGGTTTAGGGTGTATTTGGCCCTCCAAATTCTAGACTTTTAGTATGAGGGTTGAACCAACCTTAGAACATCAACAACATGACCCTGAACCTGTAATAAACAAAATGGAGTGTCTTCCGCCCACACAGCAGTGTCTATCTGTATCAGCGAGAGAGCAGAGCTTCTGAAACTCTTACTACTCAAGAACTGGTTTCATTTGAGGAACATTTGTGTGGCCCAGGTATGTAGGTATATAAAATAGGTATACAAGACAAACATTGATTGATATATCAATTATAAAGGAGTTTGTTTTAGAACAGTTCTCTAGCGTACTCAGGTGGCTATGCTGAACTTAACTTTACGTAAAGAGTTAAATGTTGGCAGACTATTTGATACTACAGGCTATCTTCAGCATTTGTTGGAGCTGATTGATAGTCTGATCTTGTAATTATCAGTACCGAGAATGTGGTTTTGCATAGATGTGTATCATAAAATGGCATTAGTATGCTTAGGGCCATTTCTAAGATTGTTGGAAATTATATTCTAATCCAAAACCAAAATTAATTTATTTATTCTTTTAGAAAAACTCCAGTCAACAGCTCAAACAGCAATTAAACAAACAAACAAACAAACAAACAAAACGAGCACTCTAAGGCAATATAGTTAAAAGATAAACTAAGTTGATTTTTTTTTTTTTTTTGAGACAGGATTTCTCTGTGTAATAGCCCAGGATGTCATGGACGTGCTTTGAGACCAGGCTGGCCTAGAACTCACAGAGATCCACCTGCCTCTGCCTCCCGAGTGATGGGATTAAAGGTGTGTGCCACCACAACTGGCTAAACTGATCCTTATATGCTGAAGAGTGATGATAGGGAGATAGATATAAATAATAGGTGCCCGGCTCCTTGAGAGGTGTCACAAGAACTAGCTGAAAGGAAAACAGAATAGAAAAGATGCTGCATGTGTTGCCAAGGACAGGAATGCTTGAAGCTGGATATTAGGAGATTTTCAATAACACAAAGAGACAATAATAGTCCTGGGCAAAGACTTGGCTGCGATGCTGCCCTTGTCTGGAACTCTAGACAAGGCTTGGTGTCCAACTTGCTTATTTCCCATTCTTTTAAAAAAAAAACATACACACTGTTTAAAAATTTCACTTATGTGCACTGTATTTATACCATTTCCCCTCTAATTCCTCCACACAGCCCCATTACCTCTCAAATTCTTTAATACATACATATATATATATATAATATATATATATATATATATATATATATTCTTCAATAGTTTTCTCAGTATGTATATTTTTCTTTATGAATATTTAACATGTATACACACTTTCTTTAATATATCTTTAACACACACATAAATGGATGGATACATGAAAACAACCTGGTGACTCTGTTTTGTGTGTCTCACCTGTATATGGTTTTAGGGCTGGCCATTTAGTAATAACTAATTAGTGGGTTCATCTTAAAAAGATATTTCTATATTTTTAGTAGAAACACCGAAATACTAAAATGTCAATTCCCAAACACGGACAGTTCAAAAGTCTCCAAAGATGCTTGCAATCAGTGATGGAATGATATCGGTGAACCACATGACTACTGCTCTGTGAGTAGGACCTCTGTGAGCCAGACATCCCAGTAGGGTGTTCTTACTCATGGTCCCAGGAATGCATGCTGTACACTGTTGCTGTCTGGGAAAGTGTGCTTTCAAAGTCTTCTCAACTGCCATGCGGAGCCCTACCGCCATGTTGGCTGGCAGGTTGCTCTGCAATCTTAAATGTCTTTTTGGGGGGTTGGCTATGTAACAAGATTATGAGTGACTTCCTCTCTTCCCTTTGTATTTTTGTCTCCATTGTTCTGTGATAAATATGCGGATGACTTTTGAGATCAAAAGACTACCAATTCAAAAATGAAAAAAGCATTTTTAATTTTTTTGCTATACTCAATCACTGGTGAGGGTATAACTGGAGATGAAGAAGGCTCACCAGGTTCACTCCTCTAATGAGAGGCAACTGAGGAAGGTGCTGCAGAGCAATTGGTGAGAACCAAGAAAGACCCTGTCTCAAAGGAGAGAGCTTTCCTGAGGAATTACCCCAGACTGTCTTCTGGTTTCCACGGCATGTATCTACGTGCGTGTGCATGTGCTCCTGTATACACATTTGTCCACTTCTGACAAACATACACATAAAAAAAGAACAATAAGTAACCAGAAAATACATCTGAAGAGTGATATTTTATGAGAATCAGAACTGAGGGCTCTGTAGATGAATTCTCACATTCACAGAGCTCTGCTCATTAACACACTCCTATGTGACTGACTAGCCTGTCCACTTTCCGAAAGGCTACAGGTTTCTCTTCAAACCCACAGAATCCAAGACTAACTCATTAACTCCGCAGAGCCTTTGCTGATCCGATATCATCCTTCATAGTCGATATTAATTTCAAATACAACATCAACACACATGTCAAACACTTTGTAAGAGCAGTCTGTACCCATAATGTACCAGAGTTGAAGGTGACCACAGAGCAGTGTTTGGGAGGGGGACAGCAGCATGATTGGGTGGAAGTCATCACAGAACACTAGAGAGAAACATCCAGGTGTACTCTACAAAAAGGGTGTCAGTGGGGAGGGCTCCGGGTGGTGGAGACACTTGAACGGTGTCACAGATCAGGGAGGAGGACCTGAGCAGGGGGGCCAGAGGAACTAGAGGGACAGGAAAGGAAGAGAAAAGGTGGTCTCTGCGGCCACCAGAGCAGAGAGAGGAAGAGGTGAAAATGTTCAGAGGCAGAGGGTGCCGGGTGAAGGCTTTCACTAGACAGGAGTTAATGTAGACATTTAAATAAGCCGAGGGCAAGTGGGCCGAAAACAGATTCCCGGATGCAGAACTTGATGTTAAAGGTGGCGTTTTAGGGGGATAGTGTGTGCCAGAACAGAGAAGAGTGGGGGTGGACACTGTAGCTTCCATTGACTGCTGTACACTTGGAAAAGAGGCCCTGGAATGTGCCTCCTGCAAGCAAGGGTGCATGCTGATGGCAAACCTGCAGGCCTCCCTCGAACCCCTAGTCTCAGCCTGCCTTCCTGCCTGGTGCTGGGGTCCTGTCCTCCTCCTGTGTTTCTCCAGCAGGGGCAGGCAGGCATACTCATGAATTTTAGTTCTGGAAAACCTTTCAACACAGGTAGAGGTTAGCTGGCTCCACCACCCCCAGACTTCTGCCTTCTACTAAGGACAAGGGCTCCTCCCCCCACCCCCGTTCACTTCTTTCTTCTTCACCTTTATTTGCTTCTCTCATCTCCTTCCTCCCGCTCTTTCTCCCTGTGTTCTTCTCCTCCTCTCTCCTTCACCCTCATATTACACCTGCTTGCTATCTGTGTCCAGAACTCATTTCTGTGACTCTGCTCAGCCCCCAGAACCACACAAAGACGCCACAGTCCAATGTTTCCTTGCAGCTCAGAGCTAAGTCTTCCCTCCTCATTCCTACATCATCTGTCAGACTACAGATGACAGCTATTGAAAATCTAACTTAAACCGAGTTCACGAACAGCGTTTTGCATGGATTGTGTCACTTCGTGCCTCCATCCTGAGAGACAGGAATTATCTGCCCCAGTTGGCAGTTTCCAGGTCAGGCAACTAGGGGGAAGAAGCTTGCTCAGGTCTGATGGATTTTAAACTTGGATCCCTAATGGCCACACCCTATAGTTCTGCACCTGTGTGCCAGTGAGTGCTCTAAAATCCCTGACTTTTGCCTGAGACTGTGAAGGTCTGTCCACCTATGTAAAAAGTTTTTCAGACCTCTTGGAGTCCCCTGGGATTCTTCCAGGTGTGGCTTTCCAGAGTTCAGGTTTTCTCTTCCCATGAGGGAAGGCTGAGTCTGCATAATGTGTATTTACTAGTTTCATCGTGTGAAACTGTCTTTTTTGGTATGTCTAAACCAAGCATTATTCAAAGTTGGGTATAAGTACACCACTTCCCTGGCAGGTGGATGGAGCAGGTTGCAGATTTCCAAAACTGGAAAATGTTGTTTATTGAAATATTTCATATGTGTGGCAGTCAAGGGCTGGCTCATGCCAACTCAGGTCAAAGAGACTACTAGGTTCTAGTTTTGTTTGTTGCAGTGTTTTCATTTACTGTGCGGCGGTGGGGACTGAACTCAGGACTGAGTTATGTCCTAGCCTAGTCTAACACTGTTTTAATGTACATGATTTATGTTAGAGTGAGGACAATGTGTGAGTATATGCATTACTGTGAATTACTTGATCCCTTAAATGACTATTAATTAGCCGTTACTATTAGAACAAATTATGACCACACTGGCCTACAGGGAATCGAGAAGGCTCTCTGGGCTAACTGGACTAGAACCCACCCTGCTAGATCTAAACGCAGAGTGATCCCTCAACTTCACAATCAGATCCGCTTAGCTACATGGAAAGAAATCATTTGTTCCTCTCTGCTGTGAGACTGCCCGTCACATTCTTCCTGAGGCTGGAGCTTCATGAAGCTCAGGTTTTGTGATGTGCAGATTACATGACACATGCCAGCATTCTAAAGTAGTGTCTCAGAAAAAAATTAAATTTACATTGTTTAAAAAATACTGGGGTTGGAGAGACTGCTCAGTGGTTAAGCGTACGTACTGCTCATGCAGAGGACCAGAGTTTGATTCCCAGTACCCATCTTGGGCAGCTTACAACTGTCCATTAACACCAACTCCAGGACATCTCTGGCTTTCTTGGGTACCTGCATTCAAGTGCACATACCCACACACAGACGCACACAGACACAGACACACACACACTCATACACACTCACACACACACTCATACACACATACACACTCACTCACTCACACTCACACACTCAAACACATACACACTCACACACAGATACACTCTCATACACATACACACACACTCACACACATACACACACTCACACACACACTCAAACACACACACACTCACACACATACACACACTCACACACACACTCAAACACACACACACTCACACACAGATACACTCTCATACACACACACACTCAAACACATACACACTCACACACACCCTCACATACAGAAAGACACACACACTCATACACTCACACACTCACACACACATCCACACACTCAAACACATTCACACACTCAAACTCAAACACACCCTCACACACAGATAGACACACATATATACACACTCACATACATACTCTCTCACACACAGATAAACACACACACATACACACGTATACATCACACACACATACAATGCATGCACATATACACATGCACAATTTAAAATAAAATAAATCTTAAAAATTTATTTGCATGCTATTTCCTTGGTCACTTTCATTTTTCTGAAGAGTAAAATACAGCAAAATGAACCTCCTAGAAGCCTGAGAAACACTCCCATGATGCATTTGTTCCTGTGCTATCCCACCATGGCAGGTGAATTTTGCAATTTTACATGGACACCTACCATGAAGCCCTTCTGAAATTCTATGACCCTGGGAGCAAAGTGATAACCTGGTTTCCTGCTTCACCTTGGAGTGAAATGTCACATTAAAATAGATTGAGGGTATAAAATTATCAAAATTAAATAGATTTAATTATGGTAGTGCCCCTTAGCTCTGAGTTTTGATTTCTTTGATTCTGTTAATATGAGGTCAAGTGTAGCCTAACAACGTTAGGTAAAAAAAATTCTAGAAACAAGCAATTCATAAATTTTAAATAAGGTTTATTATAATATAGATGGTTATAATTGTTCTGTTTTTGTCCTTGACAGCTATTACTAATCTCTCAGATTGAACTTTATTGTATGAATGTGAGTAGAGAGGAAAAAGCGTGCAGGGGGCGGGGCTTGAAACTGTCTGCAAGTTTGGTGCACCCACTGGGTGCTGCCTGCCTTATCTCCTCAAGATAAGGGGAAGCTACGGTAATCAGATAGATTCTTGGGCACCAGCCTGTTTAAATCTTCCTGCTGATACATCTCTCCCACATCAGTAGCTAACCAGAGCTATCTAAGAATAAAGGGTACCTGTACCTTTGTTTTTCTTACTTCAGAAACTAATAAATACCAAGGAATTATTGTATATTAAAATATATAATCTGGACATACTTCAATATGTGAACACATTTCATACTGAGTTGTGTGTTTTCACACATATTTTAAAATGCACATATACATATAAATAGATATGTATAACACATATAAATCCATATATTAGAACATAACTAGTAAATGCTCTTGTGAGAAATCTTATCTTTGTTTTGTTTTGTTTTTTGTTTTTCCAGACAGGGTTTCTCTGTGTAGCCCAGGCTGTCCTGGAACTCACTCTGTAGACCAGGCTGGCCTCCAACTCAGAAATCCGCCTGCCTCTGCCTCCCAAGTGCTGGGATTAAAGGCGTGCGCCACCATTGCCCGGCTGAGAAATCCTGTCTTTGAGTTAATTTGGAGCACAGATAAGGGATTCACATGTATGATTACTTCAGCGGGGCGTGGGCAGGCTGTGTGGGCTTTGTACTTAGCCGCTTCCGGTTTAAACTCACTCTTGAACCTAACAATAGAGATTCTAACAAACATCACGCGGGAACGAATGAAAGGGCTCCTTACTGAAAACGGGGAAGGACGCGTTTCCTTTTAACACTTGGAATTCTTGCTCCAGTCGCCGCCGCAAATCTATTTGCTCAAACAAAACCTTCTGAAGTTCCTCTAATGGGGGGGAAAAAAGAAGAGCCGTTTTACTAATCTTTACAAATAACTCTCTAGAGAACTGTTATATCTGGCAATTTGTTATTATAAGACAAAATATTTTACCAGTTTAAAAAGTCTTGCATAGACATAGGATAGATTTTGTGCAGAAATCCATGAATATAAATCAATGTAATATATTATTTTAAAGTATTATATTACAGTGTCATGTATTGATTGATATGTATGCATTAATCTCAATTATATCCACCCAATGGTCCATATATTATTCATACGTTGCTTGTCAAGCTTAAAATATGGTGCAGAACAAAAATATCTTCTTATTATCTCTTTATTCTTTAAAAGCCAAGAGAAGTATACAGATTCCAAACTTGTCTTTACCTTTCCCCATGTTTTCTACATCCTTTTTGAGTGAATGAGGTGAATTGGTTTCTTGTGTGTGTTCACCTTAAAAAAAATAAAGGAAAAATATTAGTTTGCATGGATTATTATCCCCGAGTTTTTCATTTTTTTCACAACTAGAAAAGGAAGTTATTATTTAACGTAAGTGGACGTTAGAAATCTGCAGCACTCCATGCTGTTCTTGAGAATGGGTACCACGCCTTCAAATCACAGAAGTACTCTAGAACACGAGGTTAGAGCCTGTCTGGCCCTAGAACAGCAGCATCACTCAAGAGAGGAGGCCTGCTCTCCCTGGAAGGCCCTTCAGACTGCCAGAGAGAAGAGTTTCCTAAACTTTTGGTATCCCCAAAATCCGTAATGGTGAAAAAGGAAGGAGGTCTTGTCTTAGGGTAACAGTCATGTCTGCAGGATCTCCCCGCCATTGATAGCCAGCTGAAAGAGGTGTATTCTACAACAGAGATGGTGGTCTGTTAGTTTGTAGATATTTACTTACTCAGCAATACTTTTTAACTTCTCATCTGAAATAACCCATCACGATAACTCACCCCCACCCATAAAATTGACCGTAAGAACAGAGGTTGGAGCCCAGGAGCTAAGCACAGCGTTGCAAGCACCAGGCCTCTGCCTCAACCCTAGCACCCAAACTGAACTAAATAATCCAGCTGTCTATATTAAGAATAAAGGTTAGACTGTTGCCCCTGTTTCGCTACATGCTAACTGGAACAATGGCAAATGAAATGACATATTCATCTACGGTAAATTATGTCTTGGTGAACCGGAAAGCCCAAACACATCAAAGGTTTAACCCATTCATTCAACTAACTAGATGATTGCGTTTTCAAATCTCAAGTTAGTTTCTGCAACAGCCACGTGGAGTGATCAAGCTTCTGTTTTTGTCTAAAGAGATGAGGTAATACAGGTAATGGCTCCGAGAAGGATTTATGGATTCCCCCATTGGCTCCCAGAGGTAGCACAGGGCCTTGCCTCCTCTTCTTCACTGACTAGGTCAGCCACTGCTGGAGGCAAGGGCCTGTCTCTTCTCTACATCCATCCAGCACCTCACGGGGCTGGACATACAACAAGCCCCCAGTAGAGTGTCTTCTGTTGTTACTGAAGGAACCCCAGGAGGACATAAATCCTAAGTCGTGGTTCCAGCCAGACTATATCACTTCAATTCTTCACTTGCTATTTATTCATATCCCTCAGAAAGAAAGAGTGCAATAGCCCCCAGGCAAGTGTTGGAATACGGGGAGACCTCACAGCCAAGCTAAAATTTCTATAAATAAAGAAACAGGATTTCTTCCCAAAGCATCAACCTGTACTATGGACAGACGTCTGTATTCCACATGCTGATTGTCTGGAGTGTGTGAAAGATGCACACGAATGTACACTCTTCTCTTTAAGGACTTACATGTAACATACATACATTCAAATTTCCTAAATATATGCATACTTGGGGGCGGGGCCTAATCTATCCTTCACCCTCCATGTTCCTTACTGGCAGGCATTCTCTAACAAGTCGAGCACATTCGCACGGCTTCATTTGGCTACATCTTGAACTTGACTTCTCTCTATAGTCTCAATGCACTCTTGGACCACGACAGTGAGGTTTTCTTTTCCTTACAGTGAGGAAAATGCCTGTGAAGTATCCCAATTGTGGACCTCGGTAGAACCCCTAAGGAATTTGATCCTCTACTAGGAGAGTAACAGGTTGGTAACCAATCATTAATATGCAAAACCTTGCGTGGTGATGTCTTGAAGATGTGTGGTGAGTGCAGGTCTGCCTATGTAACGTCCGCTGACCAGTACAGAAGTTTCCTACTGATGTAATACTGAATCCCAACAGAGAAGGGCAAGCAGGTAGGTCCATGCCTTGGAGCATCCTCACAGGTGGCGAGAGGCTTTCTCAATCTAACATTCAGAGGATGACATAGAGGAGACCTGAGAGTGCTTCCAGGAGCCCTCTTACCATGTTGTGGACCAGACTTTTTGACTCATTGATACATCTTGAGAACTGTCTATTTTGCATTACATTTCAATTGGACGAATAGATTTTAAAGTTAAGATACATAAAACTATGTTCCTTTCCCCTTCATAATTACTAACATTATATGCATAGCGTACCCTTAAAACAGTAGCTAATGAATGGAAACGGGTGGGCTGCAGAGAAGTCTACTGGGGACGTTAACAATGCGCTGTTGTTTCCATCAACTCCAGAGGTTTTATTAACATTTTGCGTTAGTGTCTATGACAAATAGACATTTCACTACCATTTCTGAGCGGAAAAAAAAATGGCCAATGTAGAGCTTAAAAGATATAAATGTCCCCTTTACACTGAGTTTTTTTTTTTTTTTTTTTTTTTTTTTTTTTTTTTAAAGTTTCTAGGTGTCAGGTAAATAAGGACACAGAAGTAGTTTCAGCTGTGCTTTGTGTATCTCTCACTGGACTTCCACTTTCTGCATTCTTGCTAATCTGTGGGACCCAGATTGTTAATGGTGATTAAAAATGACCTCTGGGAGCCTGGATGTTTGTTCAGTATTACTGCTAATGTTTTCCATCTGGTTTTTTTTTTTAAGGCAGTCTAATACTAGATGAAATAGATGTGATTTAGTTGACAATGAGCTTCCAATTTTTATAAATATGCCATCAGGTTAGATGCTTTTCGCTTCTCAAAATGAAAAAGAACAGCTTTGGAGGCATCCCCAAATTGAAGCGCTCACCTTCGTTCCATTATATTCTTCTTTTAAAACATTTTTACAAGCAGAGAGGGTGGGGGAAACTTAGAGATCTCGGTGGCTTAGAGGCAGAAAACAGCGTTACACACACGGAAGGAGGAATGTCTTTCCTAGAGGTCTGGCCTCTAACACATCGGAAGGTAGAAGGAAAATAGAAGTGGTTTGAAGTGGGAAATGAATGAATAATCCGAGTATAAATGCATTGGCGGGGAGATGAGACTCAATGCTGATGCTTAGGGGTGCATCACCTTCTCACGGAACCCTCATGATCCATGAACCCCGCTCACCCCAGTGGTAGAGGCAGCAGTGTGCCACGCAGAACAAAGCTCAGAGCAACCAGATGCAACCAAAAGCCAAGGCCTGGCCACATGCTTTTGCTTTCCCATTCTCTCTGGGTCCTCCCGCCCAGGTGGCCTCACGTTCCAGATGTCCCATGGCACCCTTGGTTTGCTCATGTTCAGCCATCAGAAAACGGACAAAAGGGATGGATATGAGAATGTACCATGCTATGGCATACATAAGTAGTAAGCATCAAGCAAGCAGGAACTAAAATTTATGAACACACAAAGAATCAGTCAGTGAATTCCCAAGCATAACCTTTATAGGCTTAAGACGGATCACTTTCCCTTAACTATTGTGGCATGCTCTTGTTCAATAACCTGGAATGGATTCCCTGGTCTTCACAGGAAAAGAGAATCCATTCTACTTTCCTTTGGAGTTTCCAGGTCTTCTAACCTGGGTTCCTGCTGCCTTGTCCCCTGGCTCATCTGTCTTTACTGACAACACAAATCCTTCAGTGTTCATGCCTGTTTCTCACTGTGGATTGTTTTGCCTTGTATTGTCTGCCTTGCCTGGGGTACCTGACCCTCTCCCCACTTTCTATTCCATTTGAGACATCCAGTGGCATTCCAAAACTCCATTTCAGTCTTTTTGGCATGGACCGGGCATTTCTAAAGCTCCAATCTTTATTTATTGAAGCCCTATTCTTTGAGATAAGGGTTCCAGGCAGTTTAGCCAATGGGGTTGATTGGGTCTTCAGGATGGAGCCCTTATGCATGGGGTCAGTGCCATGGGTGGGGTTTGGTTCCATCATGTCCTGTATAGCCAGGAAACAGCTGCCTACGCATCTCCTAAGAAGCTGCCATCAAATGCCGAGTCTGCTGCTATGTTGATCTTGGACTTCACAGCTTCCAGAGCTTGGAGAAATAAATACTGTCAGGTGTTTTTGTTCTAGCATCCTAAAAGGACTAAGACACGGATGGCTTCCATGAATCAGTCTCAGTTTCTGCAAGTGCCAATGATTACCCACTTCCTGGGCTAAAGTTTCCTTTCCTTTACCCCTTTGCTTCCTGCCTAGGAGATTTGCTTTCTGAAGACAGCATCAACGCCACCCTACCCCAAGGAAGGTACAAATACATCCCACAAATGCCTGCTGTACTAATTGACTCTAGTTTGTGAAAGAAACACCAACCACTGCTATTGTAAATCTTCAGTTGTCATGAGGGCCTTTAAACTCAGTCTTACAGTTAAACTCTTATATGTGAAAAAGTACATTTCAATTTGTTTTATAATCAGATGAAATCAGGCTAACTATATTTTCTGTCTACTGGGAAGTTTGTGATGTGTCAATAAAAAAAATTAAGTTTTTGTTTCTTGTCTGAGATTTTCAAAGTTTCCATGTAAAAACACTTAGTCTAAATTCTACCTAAAACACGGGAAAATATTAACTAATATATATGTCTGCCATGGCTTCCGGTAAAAATATCACCTATATTAGGATTCACTTATTTTATTACAATAATAGTTTTATTATAAAATGTTCATTTTTCTATATATGTTAATGATTTGTTTCTATTTTACTTGCTAGAGATGAAACCTAGGGCCACACTCATGTTAGGCAGGCTCGTTTCCCCAGGTTAATGACATCAGTGATGCGAGCCACACAAATAGATGAGATGGTGATAGGACAGGGAAATAATAAAATCATGAAATAGATGTCACTGGAGCCCTCCCTGGCAGCTAGCTTCCACGGTGTTAGAAGGGGGACATTTCATCAGTGGTCTTACCCACATTGGATTCACGTGGCCACACTGGCCAAGATGTCCCTACTGGTGTAGTAGTGACAAGACTTTACAGAGGCAGCAGATGGCTCTCTTTATTGGACTTGGGGCCTGCTTCACAGGCAAGAATTCAAGCTTGGTATAAATGCGGTCTAAACCTATGTCTAGGGAACTTGTTGGCCCCAGGGGAAGAACGTATTGGGGTTGTCATGTTGTCAACTCTCTTCTAAACACTTATGCTTATGTCCATAGATTTGTGCTGCTTCTAGCCTTAGTCGGAGAAGCTTCTTACTGAATCGGGTGGTGTGATCTCCAAACCTTCTCAAATGGTAGGTGCTCATCCAGAGATGGGGCCCTGCCTGCATCAGACACACCCATAGATGGACACTACTTGCATCAAACACACCCATAGATAGAACACTGCCCACATCGAACATTCTCCACACTCAAGCCCCTAAGAACATTGAGCAGTAGGAGCGGGGTAGAATATTGAGAGCCGGAGGACTCGGAAGGAGTGCCGTCTCCTGGAGGTGACATGCCGATTGCACACGCAAGCTCACAGTAGCTGTGGTTATCTGAGCAAGATCGGTGTGAGATCAAGCCAGTTAAAAGCTCCAGCATGGGTTGGGGAGGGGATCCCAAGTTCCCACCCTACCTGAGTAGATATTGGCAGTTAATGGCCGTGGGTAAGGAAGAGTCACATTCCTTTAGGAGTGTAGCTACCGGTCAGTTCCCCAAGCCCCAGTGGATGATCCTACTGAACTCACTGGGTTAAAAATAGCAACAAGCAAGTAAATAATCATAAAAAGAGGACATGAAGTTGGAAGCAGGGGCACATATGCTGGAAGATTCTAGAAGGGGGTTATGAGGAGCGGATATAGTTAAGGAACATTATACATATGGAAAATTTCAGAGAATAAGTTTGAATTCAATAAATAAGATTTAAATACTAGAACCTTGGTGTTCAGACTATGTACACTAGAATGCAGGCTGTCTTATCTGCATGGGGCACAATATCAAACGCCAAGTCTTAAAGTAAGGAGTAAGAGATGGCTTTCATCTATCCTTCCCTACTGAAAGGCCTCCCCCACTCCTTGGTGTCCTATTCCTTGGCTTAGCTCTCTCCTCAAATTCTTCCTCGAGCCACACACAGCAGTGCTCACAGGGTCAGTCTGCCAGGCAGCCGCCCCAGCAGCTAGCACATCGCTCCTGCCAATACTGTTACTGAGAACACTTGGTAGAAATCTTTTGGAGAACACATTTGCTTGTGCAGAAAGAAAGCATGCATCCCCCCCCCCCCGAAGGTCACTTCCGAATAGATAAACATATTTTGATTTGGTTCAGTGTCAGCATATGAGATCCATGTGTACTCTCACATTCAGATGACGGTTTGGTAGACAAATGCTTCAATAGCCCTGGGGGACTGACGCACTCCTGACTGGGTTCTGCTTCAGGGGGGCAGGCATCTAACACACTCAGAGGTGCAGCTGGACCCTGTATGTTATTTCAAGCACACTGCCACAGCCTCTCCGGCTGGATAGAGACTCTACCTTCTTGCCTCCTGGAACCCTAATGGAGCGGGTTGGCATTAACCAAACAGGCCTGTTGAATTCTTTAAAACACTGTATTTTGATAACTGGCCTTAGCTTTGTAATCTAGCTTAGTGCTTTTCTGCGCCTTTTCTTTTTTCCTTATAATGTATAATGTGTGCAAGTTAGACTGAGTCAAAATTAGTCTACAACTGGAATGATCAAAAATTTAGCACTTGTGGCATATAGGGTTTTTAAAGAACACTTTGCGTCCAGGCATAAGAAATCAATTTATGCAGGGCAGTGGTAGCACACGCCTTTAATCCCAGCACTTGGGAGGCAGAGGCAGGTGGATTTCTGAGTTCGAGGCCAGCCTGGTCTACAGAGTGAGTTCCAGGACAGCCAGGGCTACACAGAGAAACCCTGTCTCAGAAAAAAAAAAAGAAGAAAGAAAGAAAGAAAGGAAGGAAGGAAGAAAGGAAGGAAGGAAGGAAGGAAGGAAGGAAGAAAGAAAGGAAGGAAGAAGAAAGAAATCGATTACAGAGGCTAGGGTGATCACTTAACAAGTGAACTATGAAGACTGGAGTTTGAGTCCCATGCATCCACTTAAACAGGTAGATGTCATGGCCTGCCTGTATCCCAAGACATAGAAGAGATTCCTTGAACCCACGGGCTAGCTGGACTCACTGCTAAAGAAGCCTGTTTGGGGTTCAGATGAGAATGAGATCCTGCTACCTTGTTTAAGACAGACAAGGATTGAGGGAGATGCTCAGGGTTGATGTCTAGTCTACACATGCACATACACGCATGTGCACCCACATGTACAAGGACATAGATACTCACACACAAACTTCACAACAGATACTGCAAAATCAATGACAGAGGAAGCAAAGTTAAACAACGTCCTTCTCTGTCAGTGGGATAGAGTCCCGCTTGTTTCTTGGCATTGCATCTACACTAAACTACTTCTCTGTGATGCTTGACAGAAACAGAGGCAAAAAGGTCACCAAAGAGGGAATGCTACAGAACAGGCTGGATGAGCGCTCTCCCCATTAATGAAAACAAAGAGAAACTGCTAGAGTCTGTGATGCCAGGGAGGTTACAATGAGAACCAGTAATGGCACACTTCCTAATTGATCCCCAAAATGTAGTGTTTGAGCTGGCTACACATGTGTGTAGACCCCAGCACTCAGGAGGCGAAGTTAGGAGGACCAAGAGTTTGAGGATAGCCTGACTATATAGTGAGAACTTGGCTCAAAGAACAAATGTATATATATATATTTGATTAACGGCTCTGGAGTCCGTTCAAGGTTTCTCTTGAGTTTTAGAATTGAGTTAATGCTATGTGAGTTAATGCTATGTAATATTTTTTGCTTCCTTTACATTTATTTACTTATTTATTATTTTGTGTATGTACATGTGAGTGGTTGCGAGCACGTGTGAATATGACACATACATATGGAGATTGGTGAACAACTTGCAGAAGTTGGTTTTCTCTGGCTACCATCTTGATAGCCCTACTTTTTTTTGTCTAGAAAGCTTTTCATTGTTTTCTATCTCATTGAGTTTCATATAAAAATTTTAAAAATTATTAGCACAAAGAGAAAACTTTTCATAAATAGAAAGTAGACGTCTGAAATACAGGGATAACTCAATTCTGGGTGCACATATTGAATGGCTTCAAGGTATGTTATCTGAAAGTAATGTTCATAATAAATTAGAGGTTTTATCAAATTCTACAGGCAGATCAACTTAGATACAGACTTACCCAAAGTTCCCTTAAAGTAAGAGAATTAAAACTCACGCCCACTATTCTGGCTTTTAAGAATTTCTCTTCTTTTGCTTTTTTTTTTTTTTTTTTTAAATCATAAGCATGTTCTAAAATCGAATGGAATAATAAATCAGAACGCTTCATCTGCTATATATTCATGAGAAGTGTAACTGCTTCTTACTATTCTTGGAAATCCATCCACAGCATATTAAGTACACTAGAGAATCATACCCGTGGAAATCAAATTGATTTTAAAACTTCTATACATCTAACAAGATGCAGCCATGCTCGGAGTCCGCAGGTGCAGGCTGCATTTCTGCGAGGGATTGGAAGGCAGATGACACCTCTTTCCCTCATTTCCTTGACCTGTGATAGCTCTGAGCTGTCTCACCAGCTTACCCCGTTGCATTCAATTTCAAATCACTTAACTTCACGGAAGTTATTCAAAGTGGAGATGCGAAGCCCACTCTGGGATTGCAAGTTAAATCCTGTTATCTACAGTTTTGAGTTGGTAATATTTCTACCAAGCCACTACCCATTTAATTCTATGTGGCTTGGCAGACTTTTGAAGTTCTGCTGCTTTCGGGGGAATTTTGGTTGCTGAAGACTATCTTGCTTGGCCCCTCGAATTATACACAGTACGACATCTACTGTGCATAGTGCTTTTCCAGACAGGATTTAAAAACCTCAGTTATAAATGTCAACAAATAGCTTATCAATAAGCCTGGAAGCTTGGAATAAAGGTGGTACTGAACCAAATAAGTAACAACTACTCCACAGAAATAACTGCAGTGGAAAACCAGACATTATATTAAGGACCAGTTAATGCAGTAACTGCCACCAAGGATAGGCATGTCTGTATCTATACATAACTACTGAAACTTCCTGGTTATTATATTTGTGATTACCATGAAAGTGAAAAATTCATATAAAAGCAAAAAATGTCCATCTGACTTACCAGGGAGTTAAAAAAAAAAAAAAGCTGTTTTATTCTGCCTATGCGAAGGAATTAAATATTGTAATGTCAGTCTTCAAAGAAATCATGATTGAGCTAAGTGCAGGCTGAAGGAACATAGCTTTGTAAGCCCCACTAGATGGTGTTATGTTTTTTTACTTGGGTTTTGTTTTGAGGCAAGTTCTCACTATACAGCTGTGGGCTGGGTTGAAATTTCTGGTCCTCCTGTCTCAGCATCCTAAGTACTAGGATTATAGGTGTGGCTTGTGGGGCAGGGTCAGAGGCAGTGTTGACTTGTTCTTGTGAGGCAATGCCCTGTATTCTAGTCTATCACTTGCATTATTCTGCATCCATATATGTTCCAATCATATATGTGATGCAGTCTGGCTAGTTTGTCACCCGCTCTTCATCGGCAGTAACCAAAGGTCAGAGACTGGCCTTGCTTTTTATCTCAGAACCTCCAGAGTTTAAGCGAACAACCTAGCATGCGGTGGGCGTCCTCAGCTAAGTGAGGAGCAAATGACTAAAGCATATGGACTTGTGTAGTCAGGAAAGTCAACAGTTCTTATGTGGGGAGAAATCTCTGCAGGGAGGAGGAGGAGGCTGGGGGCTACCACAGCAGCAAGCCACATGTGTTCATGATCTCCCTGACTCGGTTTACCCTTTGACGCTGCTAAGTGAATAGAATCTGGTAACGGTTAAATAAATTAGAAAGTAATAAAACACAGGTGCCCATTCTGGGACTTTCCTCAATTGCCTTTCAGTAGGAAGACCACAGGCTAATCTGTTTTTATACAAGTACTGGACAGCTGAAGGCATAGCCTGCTAAGTGCCATAAACCTCAACCTCTTCAACCCTCTGAGGTTTTAAACTACACATACAAAGTCGGGAGCAGCGGTGCCCACTGCTGTAGTATCCACAATTCAGGAAGTTGAGGCAGGTGGCTTGCTTGAGCCCATGGATTTGAGATCAATCTGGGCAATATAGGGAGACTTCATCTCAAGACGGATTAAGTGATTGATGGGATGAAGTACACTTTCAAAGGAATTACAAAGATGGACGTCTTGGGGCCCGATGTTCTAGCATCAATTCAACCACGTTCATGAAATGTCGCATATTCTATAGTGTTTCCATTCTTCCCACATTCTTCCCGCTCTCCCATTCAGTACAAGATAATATCATGTGACCTACTGCCTCCATACATCCCTGAATAATGTGAGGCAGAGATTCCGATATGGAAAATCCATACGGAGCAAACTTCTCTGGGAATCTGTATCAGATTAATAATTCTGAGAAAGAGAGTAATGCTGTATCAACAGCACGCACAGGTGTTATCACCACCATAACTATTGATGCTACCCTGAGCTCTGGGTATCACTGAATGCTTACGTGGACGTGGCTCCTGTCTGCACCACTGAA